>NC_089825.1:107717315-108034711 GCF_035046505.1 Tiliqua scincoides | reverse complement strand
GGGACTTTCATCCCCTTCCCCCAAGTAAGGTAAGCAGCCCCGCAATGGGGCTACTCACTTTACTGCCAACCAGAAGGTCGGTGGTAAGATAAAGGCACTCGTGTAGGGCTCCGCACCCTTGAATCCTGTGGAGCGGAGCTCCGTGGACCCGCCTTCCTCCCTCCCCTGGCATGACTCCTGTCCGCCCCCAGCATGCTTCCCCTGCCCTCTCTCAGCCCCCTGACGGCCTCCCCCTCCCCGGAACGCCTCCTCCCCACTCCCGTCCCAGCCCCCACTTACCGTGCCACGACTTGGCAGTCCGGAAGACAGCCGAGCCACGGAAGCTGGGCGACTGCCCCGTGCTAGCCCAGCACCGGCCAGCGCTAGTGGCCTTACGATCTGTGCCGCCCAGCACAGGATTGGGCTCTCACTCCCCTATGTATTCTAGATACTATGGATAAAAATGAGGAGTGGGAAACCTGAAAGTTTCTATATATTCTTAAAAAAGAAGCTGGAATGTTTTAAAAATTCATGACCTGAGATTAGCTTTGGTCTGTAGCATCTACAATGAGTCACATGACATGATAACACCACTAACTAGTCATTGATTTAAATCATGCCTATTTTCTTTGGATACAACTCATGGAGGGCAAGTGTTTTGTTTTTTAAAAATGGATATATGAACTACAGCAGTGAATAAAGCAACAGCTGAGTCAAGTACCGTAGTTACTAACATATTTAGGTGAGAATATCTTCAGTTAAACAGAGACAGAGTTCATATTCAAATAAAACCCAGAAACAAAAGTCTGCATCTTAACTTTGGAGGGAATCACATTGGTTTGGAGCAGGGGTGTCCTAAGTTTTTGGTAGGAGAGCCACATCGTCTCTCTGACACTGTGTTGGGGCCGGGGGAAAAAAAGAATTAATTTACATTTAAAATGTGAATAAATTTACATCTGTTTACATAAATATATATTAAAGATGACCTTCTATGAATGAATGAAGGTCTTGCAATAGCTCAGGGCCTATAAAAGGCCTTGCACAAAGCAAGGCTGGCCTTTCCTTTGCTGCCGCTACTGCATCACAGATGTGAAACAGCAAGCAGTGGAGGGAGCCCTCATCCCACAGCTCATGCAAGAGGTCAAAGAGTCACCTTCATGCTGAGAGCAGTTGCCTCGGGCCAGTGTGGGCCCGAATGTGATATAGGTGGTATGTGGTATGTGGTATAGGTGCTATAGGTGGTATGTGGTATAGGTGATATACCACATATCTATTGTGATATAGGTGGTATGTGGTATAGGTGGTATCGTGGCAGCAGATGCATTACCCATGCACCCCCATTAAATAATAAATAAAAACCAAATAAGGAGGGTTTTTTTTTTGCAGATTTCTGTGTCTGTGTGTGTTGCAAAAATGAGGTGCAGAAAGCAATATTATGTATTTTTATTTTGCTCTCCCTGTTTTCACCCACCTCTAGTAATGAGTCATATTTTCCCTATTAGCTCACCTATGGCGCATATGAAACTCCACCCACTGGACACCATTTGCCCTCTGTGTACTGGAATGCACCAAGGGAAGGGACTCTCCACACAGGGATAGTCCAGCTACTTCTGCATTTCAAATGGACCTGGATCGGCCTCATTGTGTCAGGTGATGAGAGCGGAGAAAGCTTTCTGAAGATCCTGACCCCTTTGTTTGCTCAGAATAGCATTTGTGTTGCCTTCCAGGAAAGGACTGGTGGACACAGGAATGCTAATATGGATCGTTACTTTGACAGTATCCGTAAAGTACACTCAACACTTCTATCGACTGAAGTCAGTGTGGTTATTGTCAGTGGGAATGCTCAGTCTCTGCATGTTTTGGCAATGGCTTTACATTATGCTGAATTTATACAGAGGCACCACATAGGGAAGGTTTGGATCACACCCCCTCAATGGGATTTTATCACCGAAATTGCAGCTATGGGTTTCTGTTCAGAAACGTTCCATGGCACATTGTCCTTCTCAGATTCCACAGAAGTCGTGCCAGGATTCAAGGACTTCCTCCAGAACTTAAAGCCTGATAAATCCCTGTCACATTTCCTTTGTTTTTTCTTGCAATACGCTTTCAAATGTCGCCTTAATAAAGAAATAAAAGATTTTGAACGCTGTACAGGAGAGGAGAAGCTGGAGAGTTTGCCTGGGTCTCGGTTTGAGATGGAGATGAGTGGTCAGAGCTACCATATTTACAATGCTCTCTATGCTGTAGCACATGCTTTGCATGCCATAGGTGCATCCAGGAAAAGTGCAGTGCCAGACAGAAGCAAATACAAGCATTTGAATATTGAACCCTGGAAGGTACATTTTTAATATTATTGAATGACTTACAGGGCAATCTTGAGCGTTTATCTGGGAGAAAGCTGCTACTGGGGTCAGTGGGATGCATTTCTGAAGAATAGTACTTAGAATTTCCTTGTTGTTGTGGATGAAATCATGTCCCCAGTCTCTAAGGCACATGAAACAGCTGCTTTGTGGAAGTTAAGCACATTTGCAGTTGTGACATTACCTCTTAGAAACTCCATCTATGCCACCTTCAGCTCCATAATAGGGAAGAAAAGGTAGGATATAAATGTCTGATGGCTGAAACCACATACAGAAACTTTCCACTGTACGTTGAGAACATGGTACATTGAAGCTATGTGAAACCACATAGTGAAGCTGTTGCCATGAATCTAGTGGAAAACCAGGAAAAGGTCAGGAAACCTAAGAACAGAGAACCAAATAAAAAGAGTTGCACAGTTTTGGAAATATTAGGTGATGATAAAGTGAGAAGGAAGATGAGGAAAAATTGCCAAACTGATTCTCGTAAACTTCATGTCTAAAGAATATTTTGGAGGAAAGAAGTGCATTCAGTGGCAATGGACACACTGAGAGAAAGGGCTCTATGTTATAAATTGTTATACATCTATTCCCTCCCAACCTAGCTACACTCTCTCCTGAAAGACATCCACTTTAACAATGGTGCTGGGCATGAAGTTTGGTTTGCCAATGAGAAATTATCGTCTGGACTCGATATCAACAACTGGGTGACTTTCCCCAATCAGTCCTTTCTTAAGGTCCGAGTTGGAATGATTTCTCCAAGTCAGGAGTTCAGCATCACTGATGATACTGCTGTATGGAATAGCAAATTCAAGCAGGTAGAAATAAAACTCATTACTTAATGCACAGTGCTATCTGGGAGGCGGGGGGCATATCAGTGAATTCAGTTATCTGAGGATTGAGTACCTATCTCCCCCACGCCCACATCCCCCCAGGCCTCCCAATTCCTTATAAGGCATTACAAATTGTCTCTTCCAGTTTCCCACAGAAACCAGAAGCCGCATTTTTTTTAACTGTCGGTCTGAGCATGGCAGAAGCTGTGTATGGACGTCTGCAGACTCTGCTGGGCTCAGAGGACACTCCAGAGGCAAGGGGAGCTCCATGTCCCTCGGCTCCAGACGGCGGGGGGCATTCCCTGGTATCTGCAGTTTCGGTTATCCATAGGGGGTTCTGGAACGGAACCCTTGCAGATACCAGTGCACATCTGTACATGTTTACTTGGGAATATATTTTCACTATGTTCAGTTGTGCTTAATTTCATGTAAAAGTATAGAATTGCAACCTTAAACTTGCAAGGGCTACTGTGTAGGTGTTGTCGTATCAGTGATTGAGTGTCTTCTGTTCATTGTCTGACTACCCTTATCCCCTATAGCTGGCAACATATGGGGTAATTTGAGTCCTCTCACAGCACAGGACTAGGGAGTAACCTTGGTCAACAGACAGTTTTTATTGAAAGGGACATAGAATGGAATTGAAGGTAATGAACAGCCCAATCCTAACTAAATCCTCTCCCTGCTGATGCAGCTGTGCCAATGGAGTGCATGTGCTCTATCCTGTGGGGGAGGGGGGAGTCCAGAGACCTCCACGAAGTAATGGCACTTTCGTTCTTTTACCCCAGGGCAAACATCTGCTGTACCATTGGGTATCCTCAGACCTGCACCACCTATTTCATTGGTGCAAGTCCAAGGATAGTACAGGAGAGAAGGGGAGACAGATTGGGGTTAGGATCCTGCGTGCATCAGTGCTGCTGGGTGGTGCCCTGTTCTACCACCTACCTGCCCCCTCCCTGCCCAGAATCTTCCCCATTCCTCCCCCTCCTGTTCCATTCTGCCCACTGCCCACCCCACTGCCAGCTTCCCTTCACTGCCAGAGGTCAACAGTAATGCCCCCCAAAAGAAGTATAGACCTTTCAATAAATAAATGCAAATAAGAGTTCTAAGATAGTATCCAGACAATAAAAGCTTGAAGTTTCACCAGAAAGAATAGATATATCATGAAATGGTAGCAACCTGATAAAGGCTTAGATCACAAGAATTAAGGACAGAAGGATAAAATATTTTAACTTGAGTGTAAAACACGGATTCTCAATTTTTTTAAATATTTATTTAATCTTCACTTGACATTTCTTCTATACACAGAACACTTGAATCAATTATGGGAAATAATTTTTAAGAGAGTCAATAGTTCAGAAGGCAGTTTTTGAAATCAACATGCATATTTCTATTTAGCTGACAGCCTCAGAATGTCCTGGGTCAGCTCTGATCCCTATCAATATCCTCCCCAGCATGCCCCAGAACCAACCCCGAGCAATGTACTGGCTTTGATGTGGGCAATCCATTGGTGCATGCCCAGGGCTGCCAGCCATTCACACTGGTGGCCCTGGCCCATGTGCTTGTGAAGGCTGAGCCATAAACCACATTTTCAAATGTCAGTTTCCTTTCGGGGATGCTAACAACCCAGTCCCATTGGGTCATTACACTGCCGCGATACGTGTGATGGTGGAGTGATGTACTTTCTGGTTATTGCAAACACCACACTGGAGGGCAAGGCCTGGCTAGGTCCATGCAGCAACAGCCTAGGTATGCCTGCTGCCTGAGGTTAGGCTGCACAGGAGGTGAGAGGGAGGCAGGGAGGGGTTGGAATAGGGCAGGGGGAGGGAAGAATGGGAAGGTGACACAGAGGGGAGGAGGGCGGATTGCACCTGGGAAAGGGGTCGATTCAGTGGCAGTCAAATCCAAAACCTCTTCCCAGGGGCAATTTGCCTGCACTGGTCCATGTAGATGTGCACCAGCACTTGGTAGAGCCAAATAGACCAGGCAACTAGGCACAGGCATACCCCAGGGCAAGGAAACAAATGTCCCCTTATCCCACCTCAAGTGTTCCCTCCCCACAGGAAGCTGAAACTCCCTCATGGGATGCAGCGGGCACAGCATTGACACTGCTGCTTCACCACGCAGGGACATAAGATAGAATTGGGCTGCAAACTCATACATGGGGTCCTGGCTTGAGGGGGACCTTCATATTAGCAAGAGGCAGCGGCAGGGCACTGGAGGTTCTGTCTCCCAGAGCAATGGCTTAGCCATCGGGGCCTCAGCAGAGAGTGTGGGGGGAAGGAGGTTGCGTCACCCGGTCCATCTCCCCCAGCTGCTAGGGCTTTTTAGCTCCTAGCCAGCCTTTGGTTCATGGGCAGGCTGGGTTCTGCTCCCTCCAGCTGCCTGCCCCAGAATGACTTAATCCTTGTCCCAGCTGAGCTTTAGGCTCATGACCAGGCCCCGCACCTCTAGGCCCCGCCCCTTCCTCCATGGGAGGGTTAAAAGACTGACTGGCCTCTCCTAGCCCCTCCCCTCACTGCTTCTTTGAGCCAAAACACTGGAGCCTGGTGTTTCTCCTCCCTCTCCTGGCTCTCCAGACCGGTACTCCACCTGCTGCTGGCTTTGGAGCCTGTCTCCTCCTTGCCTTGCAAGCCTGTTCCCTCCAGGTTTCCTCCAGGTAAGTTAGGGGGACACTGACATCATATAATCCTTAATGATGGAATACGTCCTTAAATAAATAAGCATGTATAAAGCAGTCAATTCAGCAGTGATGAATTCTGTGTAGGTTTGTGACCATTGCCAGTACTATACACATTTGAACGCCTCTTCCCCAGAGTTAGATACTATGCTATTTAATAAATTTTATTATCAGTCACCAAGCACCACATGAATGAATAGAGCTCTAGCGTAGTATATTGCAGGTATTCATGTCCTGCCCTTCCTCTCCCCATCAGAAGGTAGTCAAGGTGGCTAACAGTGTTTCCTCCCCCCTATATAGTGGTAGAATCTAAACATTAAGGTGAGGATTATGCCTCTCTGGCAGCTTTACCTCTTCACAGGAGAGTTGGTGTTTCACTACAAGAGGAAGGGGCACCGCTCCGTTTCAAATGATATTCTGCTTGTCCCTTACAGATGCAATTCATTGCATCAGATGCCCAGAAGAGGACTATCCAAACAAGAACCAAGACCAGTGCATTCCCAAAGTCACCACCTTCCTTTCCTACCAAGAGCCATTAGGGATGATTTTGGTTTCCCTGGTTATTTTCTTTGCTGTGGTCACAAGCCTGGTGATACTCACCTTTAGGAAGAACTGGAACACTCCCATTGTCAAAGCCAACAACAGGCAGCTCACCTGTGTTCTTCTTGGCTCCATCCTGTTTTGCTACCTTTCTTCCCTGCTCTTCATTGGCAAGCCTGGGAAGGTTTCCTGCCTTCTCCGGCAATCAGCTTTTGGCATTATTTTCTCTGTGGCTGTTTCTTGTGTGCTGGCAAAAACCATCATGGTGGTCCTGGCCTTCATGGCCACTCAGCCAGATAACAGGATGAGGAAATGGCTGGGGAAAAAAGTGGCTTACTCCATTGTTCTTTCCTGCTGCCTTATTCAAATGGGTATTTGCATTGCATGGCTGTCAACCTCACCTCCATTTCCAGATGTTGACATGCACTCCCAGACTGGGCAGATCATTGTGGAATGTAATGAAGCTTCGATCACCATGTTTTACTCCGTACTGGGCTACATTGGCATCCTGGCTACTGTCAGTTTTATTGTTGCTTTCTTAGCCAGAAAACTGCCTGACACTTTCAATGAAGCCAAACTGATCACCTTCAGCATGTTGATCTTTTGCAGTGTCTGGATCTCCTTTATTCCTGCCTACCTGAGCACCAAGGGGAAATATGTAGTGGCCGTGGAGGTCTTTGCCTTCTTGGCCTCCAACACTGCATTGCTTGCCTGTATCTTTCTCCCCAAATGTTACATTATTGCCCTTGGAACCGAGTACAATTCCAAGAAGCTGTTAACAGAAGGAAGAAAGCATTAAATTGAATTGGGAGTTTGTAGATGTAGTATGATTTTTCTATATGTCAGTTGTGCACAAAACAGTGCACAACTGTTTTAAAAAACATAACCTTAAAGGTATGCTTGGCAAGTTGCATGGTGGAACTATTTCAGAAGCAACAGTTGTATCTCATGTGCTCCTATCCAGAGATAGTTTTGATAATAGATTATAGCAGTGGGTCAGTGGTCCCAAACTGGTGCGTTGCAACCTGATTTTTGGCCTGTGGTGATCAGATAACTAATTGCCATAAACCCTGGGGCTGTTCAAAAATCAGACTCTAACTGTAGCTGCTAATTACCCTGTAAAGCGCTCAGCTCCTGCAGTTTGTAAGCATGTTTAAATATAAGGAGATAAGCGTTTGAGGATCTTTTTTCCTAATTATTATTAATAAATAAAATATTATTTCTTACTAAATCTCCTTTTTCAAAGTCTGGTAAACCTAAGTGGGTCCCGAGAGAGGGTTATATTAAAAAGTGAGTCCCAGTGCTAAAAGTTTGGGAACCCCCAGACTATAGAATTGGAACATAGAAGTCTGAATGTAACAACAGGAATCTCATTTGAAATTCTGTCACATAATATGAACCAGCAAAATGTTTCCAGAGCTGCATCAACTAACTTCATGGATGGCCCACTCCAGGTCACGGTACTGAATATCATTGTCTCTTACGTCTCAATTCCCATCATGGGAGTTTGGGTGGCTCCTTTTCTTTGTTTCTGTTTTTCTCTGAGAATGCCCTAACCTTGTCTTTAAACATTTGGATCCATGGTGATGAGAATGGATGGGAAAACCCAGTGGGACTTGACTCAAGTTGAGTTGCTGAGTGACCCCCCCACAACTCAACTCGAAATTGAGTCATAATGGGGGCACTGTCCGAGTCTCTGAATAACCCTGTAGTGACCCTGAAGGGCAAGAGTCAAGTCACCCCCCTTTAAAAAAACACCAGAGCAGAAAAACAGGGCTGCTGCAAGGGAGTGAGAGCATGTGTGTGTTGGAGCTCTCTTTGAACATTCCCCTGTCATCCACGCCCATCTGCAAACAGGACAAAAGGGATGGTAGGAAGTGAGTGAGAGCTGGGACAGAAGCAGCAAGAGGGAGGAGGTTCACAAGCAGCAGCTGGGAGGCTTACCAGGATGACCCAATCCTTGGCAGCCCTACTCATAAGTAGTCCCATTTGCGCCAGCCATTCAATGAGGATTGCTCCTCCTCCAGCATTCCCTCAGAAGATGGAAATATGAGAATGCCCATCCTTTGTCCAATGATCATCCATTCCTTCCTTCCTATCAGAGATGGGAAAAGAGAGGTCCTCCTCCTGCTCGCATTAACCCTTTCCTGGCTCCCAGCTGGAACTCTCTGCTGCTCGCCCATCGGAATGCTTGCCCCACAAGGTTTTCCACACAGCGAAATAGTAGGGAAGCACCCCCAGACACAGGCAGACTCGAGTCAGCAAGTGCGGGGACAAGTGCCGAGTCACGGGCCCCAGACTCAAGTTTTTTTCAGAGTCTTCCATACACATGACCCACAAGTTTCTGAGTCAGCAAAAATCACGCATTTTTGCGACTCAGGTCGAGTCACTGACTCAAGTTCCCAACACTGGTGATGAGGAAGAGAACTTTCTTCAGTGCTTACATTTTCGAGGCTGATTTCACCTTGATCACAAAGTTAAATTCCAAAGGAAGAAATGCTTGGAAGGCAGTTTTCCAGGGTTTGAAGTATATGAAAAGTTTGGAAGAAGTATGAAGGAGAATACCATGAAGTTCAAACCTGAACTGAATTAGGTTGCAGTGTCATGTAGGCCAGGTGTCTCCAAACTATGGTCTTAGGAACACTTCAAGATTTTACCTGACCTGCAGCAACTTAAAACATTTTCCCCCAACCATGCAATTGGTCAGTTAACACGTGCAGTTCTGTCCACCCCTCTCCATTCCATATAGCCAAAGTGGTGTGACCCTGGCTGACCCTCATTTTCAGTCACCTGGGATGTATGCTTGAAGACCCTCAAACCATAATTATTCATTAACTGCACCCCTGCCAAGAAAACAAATCAGATTTCCAAATACTGACTTTCAACAGTGCAGTAAAGCAACTGAAGGAAGGAAATAGCATCATTTCTGCACATGCCTAAACAAGTCATCACAAAATGGGTTTCTGCAATAGATCAGGCAGAGATGATGTGCTGTGCCCTTTCTGTTTTCCTCAGTAATATTTATTTTGTTTTGAATCATATCCTGCTGGTTACAGAACAGATTCAAATAAAACATATTCATTCATTTAAATTTCATTCATTCATTTATGAAATTGATTTTTTTTGCAGCTGGCAAAAATTTGTGAAATAATATATAAAATGTGGCCTTCCTACAGATAAGTTTGGAGACTGAGGTTGGCAGCAGGCAGCATCTCCACCTTCCTGGCAACGCCACCTTGAGCAACACCTGCCCCACAAGTGACTCCAACAAGCCCAAAATCTTTGTTTTCTGGCTGAGAAGAAAACTTCCATCTTGCTCTCTGTCCACTTGCATACCCAAATAATAAGTGACATCTCCTAGCTCCTTAATTTCCACCTCTTTTAAGATGTGATTTACTACTTCTCTGCATTCTTGTTCCCTCTCCTAAAAACATAGCAAGTCATCTACATAAAACAAGAGATATGTCCATTTTCCATTCTTTTGTTTTGTGTACAGACACTGGTCTGCTGCACCTTGTGTGAAGTGTTGTGTTAACATTTGGTCCAGTTTTTCATTCCAGGCTTTGGCTGATTGCCTTAAACCATACAACCCCTTCTGAAGCTTGCATACAGGGTGAGCTTCCTTGCTGTCTGTAAAACCTAGTGGTTGTTTCATATAAAGCTCCTCTTTAATTTCTCCGTGGAGAAGCAGTTTTAACATCCAAATGGCATACATGCATTTTCTTCTTTACACAGTGGTGATGAGCCCTCCAATGATGGCCATGAGGTTCTTCTTCTGGCCACACTGATAATTAAGGGGACACCTTCTGAAAAGGAGATACATAGTGCCATGTGATACTCCTGCTGTATTGAATCTGTCTCCTTGGATCTTGAATTCTAGTGTCTTGTTGGGTAAAAGGTTTACTTTCTTGTTGATCTCATTCATGGCAAACTCACAAGCAAGGACCTGGTGATAGTTTCTAGTCAAAAAGCTGCAATGACAGTGTCACTTGATTATGATTTAAGTTTTGCTTCTTTTGCCATTACAAGTTGAGACATTCATGTGTAAAAGCAAAGCTTTCATTATACAATTTTGTTCTCTAAAATATGATGACAGCTAGCATTATTCTGTTTTGCAAATGTATTAAGATGTTTAATGGCATCCTGATTTCTTTGCAAGCTGGGATTAACTTGACCAAAGTGTCTGAAATTTTTAAAAACCTTTTTTGTGTGAATAGAAAATTGAACACTTTAAAAACCATTGTCTGTCACTTGGTTAAATAGGTAGTGTTGTTGAATGCGAATTCTGCAGGAACCTTCCCTGAAGTTATGACTTCAGAACCTGCAGTATGATGTGGTACAACCCAAATACACATGGAATGGCAGCCCAATCCTAAACAAAAAAACATCCATTCTGCTGTATCTTGCAGGAGATTTTTGGCCACTGGATGCCACCTCAGGATAAGGGTTCCCTTGCCCCAGGGCAACCCCTAGCAGCCACTATGGGCCAATCATGTGCACATCATTGCCACAGTGCTGAGAATCCGTTCTGCGAAAGGGAGGCAAAAGGCCTTCACGACATGCCTTCCCCACCTCATTGTCTTCTCCACATTCTTATTGACCATCTGCTTTGCATATCTCAGGCCCTCCTCCAGCACCCCATCACACCTGGATTTGACATTTACTATTGTATATTCCCTTACCATGCATTCCCCAATAAATACAGCCGACAACAGGTATGGGATTAAATGGGCCACTTTATTAACTTACAACAAGCGCAACAAGGCAAAATAGGAAACAATACCCAAACTAAGTGCGGGGTTCTAAATGGGGGAAACGGCCTAGCCGTCTACGTCCCCCAGTCTCATAGGGCGTCCACCCAACTCCAGGTGTAGCTCAATTGTTATTAAGCCCGCCTTTCACTGTCGCCCAAAGAGGGTAAGCCAGCCAAACTACTCTGCCTTCAGGTCACCCCTGCAAGGCCCCAAAGTTCAGACCAGGGGCTAGCCAGCCTGCCTCCCCGAGCCGGTCAAGCATCCAAAGAGCGGTTCTGGTTCACCCCTGCCCTTGCTGGCTTAGATTGGACGCAAGAGAAGGTCTTCTGTCTACCCACCCCGCACTTCTACCACCACAAGGGGAGGTCAGCCTAGCGCTTGGCCTTCCCTGCACCCAAAAAGAGTTTCAAGCCTTGTTGCAACTCTGAAAGAAAGCGCCCATAACCCATAGGAGAAAGGTAAACTCCATCGCCACGGTAAAGAGCAGGCTCCTCAAAACCAATACTGGGATGCTGGATAGCCGCTCCACCAAGCTCCGTGATGACCCTGCCCAGGTAAGCGTTGACCCTTTTGCGTGCTACCTCTATTCTTTTAACACAACTCGCCCACCGCCAAACTCGCCTAGGCAGCATGTCAGACCACAGGATAGTGATCCCGGGAAACCGACGGACTAACGAGTTAAAATCCTTGCGGGCCTGGAGCCTCAAGGACATGGATGTCCTCTGACCCAGGTCATTTTCGCCCAAGTGTACCACGATTACCTGCGGCAGGGGGTTGACAGCAATGTACTCCAAAACGGCCAGGAAAAATTGGCCCCCAGCACATACCCCTCTTGGCCAACCAGTCAATGTGCGCAACATCACCCAGTGCCAGCTGAGAGCTGAAACTGGATGACATGGCATGCTTCCAAGCCCAAAAACTATGGAGTGTCCGCAGATCAAGACCCTGGCTGGGCAGCTCCTTCACGGACCTGTGGGAAAAAGAAGCACATTGTGAGATAAGCTCACTGGACAGGCCAAGAGAAAGGAGGAATCCTTCCTCCGCTCTAATACTCACTCCCATGGCCAGTCACGGTCAGTGACCTGGTCTGCCTTACTAGGACACCCCACCTACCCATCACGCCGACACTGGCAAACGCCCTCCAAGCGCTGCCAACAGAGCCTACGCGGCTCTGACACATCTCGCCAACACTGGCGCGGCACACGCCCTCTGAGCGCTGCCAACAGAGCCTACTCGGCTCTGACACATCTCGCCAACACTGGCGCTGCCAACAGAGCCTACTCGGCTCTGACACATCTCGCCAACACTGGCGTGGCACACGCTCACTGAGCGCTGCCCACAGGGCGTACATGGCTCTGACACATCGTGCCAACCTGGCAGTGCACGCATTGCGACCACTGGCGTTGCACACAGAGCCCTGGCGGCACCTATACGCACTTAGGATTTAAAGGCACCAGAGCATCATCTACCGATGCACCTGATGCCCTGGGGGGAGAAACCAATGCTGGCCGCAATGGATGCTGCCCCAATCCTAAATGAATGCAGCCCAAACAATTCAGGCCTCAGGCCTAATTGAGACTGCGCTCTTTTAAAAAATGGCCCGAAACTGGTAAAGGGGAAGGGGTGGGGCGATCCTCGTGGCGGAATAGCGGGCCCACTCCTGCAGGAGCCATTAAGCAGCACTGTTCCCTGACAGATACTGGACAAGGACACCGGCTCGGAGCCTGTTACAACTGAATCCACTGCCCACGCCCTAACGGGTATGTTATGGAGGGATAAACTCCCAGACCGTGACACACAGCGCCCCCACTGAAGGACTCTGTCAGGGGGGGGGGCAAACAGTGACCTAACCAAAGCAGCCGTGTGGGCCTGGGATCTGGATACAGCCTGGCCGCAGGGCCAGCAGCCGAAATCATTCCCCCTGAACTCGAGAGAGAGCATCAGCTATGCTATCTTCAAGCCCGGGCTCATGTCTGGCTGATAAAACAGTGGTGATAGCAAGACACTGTTTGACAAAGACTCTAACCAGATTCATAACCCGGGACCCTAGGGCGCTAGTCAACATCCCTATCAGATTATCTAATTTGTCCCTTGGCAGGCGGTTGGTCTGTGTAACCGAGTCCAAATCGATACCTAAAAGGTGAGCCTGCCAAGGGGGGGGGGGCCCTCTGTCTTCTCGTGTGCCAGGGGGACCTCCAGCTGCTCACACAGTGCTGTAAGGTCACCCAGGAGCCGAGCACAGGTGCCAGACCCAGCTGGTCCCATAAAAAGTAGTGGGCAGTGGATCGTAACACAGTTCTGAAACGCACAGTCATTCCAAAATGTACTGGACACCTCAAAATCCGAACAGGAAATTGAACACCCCATTGGCAACGCCCTATTGTCTGGCAGAAATCCTGGGGGTGCACTAGAAGCAATCAAAAGGCAGACTGAATATCTGCCTTGGCCATCAAGGCCCCAGGGCCACACTTCTTGAGGCAGGCAACCACCTCGTCTAAAGAAGTGTATCTGACTGAACACCGGTGGGTCGGTATCCCGTCATTTATGGAGGAACCCTCCGGAAAGGACAGGTGGTGAATCAGTCTAAATTGGCCCTGGGCTTTTTTAGGCACCACACCCAGGGGGGATACCTGCAATTCCTCCACGGAGGAACCGCAAACGGTCCAGCTACTCTACCCGCTTCTAACTCCTTGGCTATTTTTACCTCGCACCACCTCCTCCATGTCAGTCACTGACCGGAGGTTGCGAGCGAACGTGGGGCTAACTGGAGGCGGGGCTAGGATCTTGAAACCAAGCTGAAAACCCTCAAATACTCTGGCTGCAGAACGATCTGTATAAAATTGCAGCCAGTAAACCAAGGAGGGAATCTCAATTGGCGTCGGGCCCTTTGCCAACACCAGTTGAGGGTCCACCACCCGGCTTTTTACCACGGAAGGGGCGGAAACCTTGCCGTGGTCCACTGATCCATGGACATTTTGCCACGGGATGCCCAGCCCCACACATGGGGCAGCCATGGGAAAACGAACATCCCGGCCTGTTGCATTTGCCAGTGGCATTAAATTGGAAGCAAGCGCGAGGGGTTTGACACCCCTGCACACCCTCAGGTGCCGCAGGCTGCTCGGGTCTGGAACGAGCAATCAAATGCCTGCTATCCGCCCTATCCCCCAACGTTGCCCTGGCCGGCAGGACTAACTGCACCCAGAGTTCCCACTGGGGTATAGTCCAGTCCAAAGATGGGTCCTGTGCGGCTCTGATGCGAAATTGACGGTCATAAGCCATCCAAGCCGCACCAGCATGATCACGCAAAGCGCAATGAATAATGTCCAGGTATTTGAATAGTTTCCCCGCCTTTTTGGGGTGCAACTGGACAGTGACCCCAGCATAGACAATGAACCCATTCAGCCAATTGGTCCAATTCTTGTCTATCTTCCTCTGCCTGACGGTTTCCTTGTCATGCACAGGGTCTCCCACTTTGGGGGTAGGCTCACGCTCAATGTGAAGGAAACTGAACATGTCCACAAAGTCACCCCGCCATATCTTCTCCTTGACCGACATGGCGAGGTGAGAGCCCAGAGGGATGGCGATGATGCCATATGAAACCGTAGGCTTCTCCCTCTCCACCACCAATCCCAATGACTCTTCCCCCCAGTCCACATCCTGCTGGTCCAACTCTGTGTCGGCTGTGGCAGGATAATGACCACACTGGGGGGGGGGTGTCCTGCTGGCCCTGGGACCAGATTTGGGACAGGGATATGTCCAACCCAGGGCCCAGGGGTACTGGGGGTAATTGGGCCCCTGCCAGAAGGAAGGAGGGCCCCAAGGAGACCAGGGCTGATCTGGTGCAGCCCGGCTAGGTACCCAAGGAATGCCCTCCTTGTCTTCCCACGCAGACTCTGCATTGTGAGCAAAGCCCGCCCACGGCTCACCTTGCCCATCGCAGCCATTATTAGCCTGTGGCCGAGGCCTTTTAACAGGATGGACCACCTCCTCCTCCGCCTCTAGGGTGTTGCCGTCCTGCGCCTCGCCCTCCTCGAAAGTAACGTGCTTGTCCTACAAAACATGAACCTGCCGGGGAGGGAGAGAGGCCCCTTTACTCATCCTACCTGATCTGCAAGGTACGGGGACTGCCCTGGAGCTGGAGCCCCCATCACCCTGCCCTGCCTTGCATAGGGCCCTCTCTTGTTTTCGCGCATCATAGCGAGCCATTACAGCCCGCAACTCTGCCATTTGATCCTCCTCATCCGACGATGAGGGAGGGGAGGGGAGAGGCCAAGCTGGAACTGCCTTTTTGGCCGCCTTGCCACCCAATTTCTGGGCTTTCTTCCCCATGTCCACCCCCCTGTGAAGAAATATCCCAAGTGGGGCCCACCGCCCCCTGTGTTCTAATCTTTAACTGAATACGATACGAGAAATGGGGAGGACTATGATCCCAGCAGTGCCACCGCAGCAGCACGGTTTCTTGTCCCTCGAATTCCCCAACTCTGAAAATGAGAGACCCTTTGGCAGTTGAAGCCCTCAAAACGGTCGCCAGGCTATATTTAAAATTTTTTAAAATGGCGGAGCGCCACGAGGCAGGGCCCAAAATGGCGCCCAGCCATGAGGCACCCCTCCAATGGCCGCCAAAATGTGCCCCAACGGACAGGCCCGCCAAGGAGAAACGCGGGGCGGCCACCCACCACGGGTGCCTGCCGCCCCCACGGACCCCCCAAAATGCACCCGCCGCCGCAGGGCGCGCAGAGCCACGCGGCTGGGAGAGCGCGCAGCGGGCCGCCCCCCACCGCTGCTGCTCGGGCAGAGCGCGCAGCGGGCCGCCCCCCTCGCTGGCACCCTGCAGAGCGCGCAGCGGGTCACCCCCCCTGACGCCGTCTGCAGAGCGCGCAGCGGGATGCCCGCCTCGATATCGCTCACGGGGCCACTCAGTCGCTGCGCCCCGGAGCGAAACTGCAGAGCGCACAGCTCGCTAAAGAGAGGCTACCCACTGCTGAGGTGACGGGAGCCTGAAAGCGTGGATCCCCGCGCCTCAAGCCCTGTCGTGGGGCAGCCTCTCTCCGCTCTTGGAAAAGCGACCTGCCCGGTCGCTTCCAGGAACGGAACTGAGCCGGGTCTAGCGCCTGCGCGCCAGATCAGGCTCAGTTGTCCCGCCCCCCAAGGCCAGCCAGCCAATCAGCTGGCAGCAAAGCCCTTCTGCCGGCTGATAGGGGGGGCAGCCTGGCAATCATTGCTAGCGTGCCCATACAGGCACGCTAGCTGCCTTTCTTCCATCCATGCTGAATCCAGTGATGTATAGCATGAGAAACAAGGAACTCGAAACTGCCCTGTCAAAATGGTTCTTTTTGAGGTTGCTTTGTAAGAATGCATTCTCTGCTTTTCTTCACTAATTGCGGTATCAGTGTAAACTTACTTGCCTACCGTTTCATGGAGAAAGACAGGGAGCTGCAGTCTTCACAATCATGTCTGCATTTCTGCAGTCTGGGCCTTGCTGGTTGCCGTTCTGATGCCAGGTAGGAAATTTCCCATCCACATGATTGGCTCTTGGCAGGCAGTTTTTTCGCCCACCCCAGACTGCAGTTGGGTTTTGTCATTTTCTACTAACTTGGTCACTTTGTATTGCATCCTGGTGTGGGCACAAAGGCTTGAAGCTGGGCTTTCAATATGCATCCAGAGGTCATCTACGGAGGGCATTACTCATTGAGTGCTCCTCAGTTGCCCCTCCAGCACATGGGATTGGTGGGGAGTCCCCTGACCTCAGTCCTTAGCCAGACTCAGATGCTAAACCAGTGGTGGCGAACCTATGTCACACATGCCAGAAGGGGCACTCAGAGCCCTCTCTGTGGCACACACAACCACTGGCAGATGGGGCAAAAGCCCCAGGCGCTGAGCCAGGCAGCATGGAGAGGGGCGCTGAAGCTGCGGTTCTCCCCCCCACATGTGTCACTTTAAATAAAACAGATGCTTTTTCCAAGCCTCTGTGTGTTCAGGAGGGCAGGCTGCTTCCCTCCAACCCCTGAGCTCACTGCCCTCCTCTCCCGTTGCTCCGTTGCCACCCCACTGACTCCACATTTTCTTTTTCTTTTGAATTTTGCCCGCTCTGCTCGGCTAAGGTCAGTGTTTTTCTCCCGCATGGCTCAGGGCAGTTCACGATTGGCTCACCACCAGCCAATCGTAAGTTCTCTCCTGCAGCCACGCCTCCTGAACCATTTTGAGAAAAAACCTCAGAGCCTTTGCAGCCAGCCTTCCTCGGAACAGCTCCCCATTGAGTGCCGGGAGAGGCTTTCCTCCACAGCAGAGGCTGAGACAAACCCTGCATGTCTACTCAGAAGTAAGCCCCATTAGAGTCAATGAGGCTTACTCCCAGGAAAGAGTGACTGGGATTGCAGCCTTAGAGCCCACTCCTGTGCATGTCTACTCAGAAATAAGCCCCATTAGAGTCAATGAGGCTTATTCCTAGGAAAATGTGGCTGGGATTGCAGCCTTAGAACCCACTTCTGTGGGTGGGGCTTTTAAAAAAAATATATTTTCTTGTTTGAGGAAATGAGCAGTGGCAAGGTCTTGCAGCCACCCCCTCCCTGCCAATATTTCTTTATGCAGCATGTAATTAGTCTTTGGAACTCTTTGCCACAGGAAGAAGTGATGACAACTTGCCTAGATAGCATTAAGAGGGGATTGGACAAATTTGTAGGAAAAGTTCATTATGGATTACAAGTAGTAGCAGGTAAAAAAAAAAAAAAATTGTATGAGTTGTTTTTTCTAAACTAAAACCTTAGTATTCTGGATAAATTGCTGTGTTGGCACTTTATGATAAATAAGTGAGTTTTGGGTTGCGGTTTGGGCACTCGGTCTCTAAAGGTTTCGCCATCACTGTGCTGAACCAATTGGGGAAGGCCTGCAGTGTTTGCTGCCTCCACCCCTGCAGGGGTTGACCATGAGAGATTGCTCTCCAGAGCAAGGGGAGTGCGCTTGCGTCAGAGTGTTTTACCAACCTGGGTTGCTCTGTTGTCTAATGCCCCTTCAGTTAGTGCTCTGCACCCTTGCCTGCCTTAGCTTAACTGCTGCTGGTCTCCGGCTTTCCCTCCTCTGTGTCTTGCTGTAATGAAGTGGCCCTTTCATCCATATGCAACTGACTTATGTGGTTGTTGGTGGGTTCACAGGTAAATGCTCTGGTTAAGAAAATCTGGCAGGAGACTCGAGAGAATATTAAGCTCAGCAGAATAACTCAACACAAACTAGACCTTTCCAGATTTTTCTATAGCCCTATTCTGAAATCATTATTGTGATTGGTGAACAAGGTGGGGGAGGAGCTAGGCCCGTTCCACTGACTGTCTTACAAATGCAGTGGTGTGTACATTGGTTTTCCCTTTGTGGTCTTTGATAAAGGAAGGGCAGTGTGATGTAATGGTCACGGTGGCGCACTGAAGAGAACCGGGCTCACAATCATAAGAACATAAGAACAGCCCCACTGGATCAGGCCATAGGCCCATCTAGTCCAGCTTCCTGTATCTCACAGCGGCCCCACCAAATGCCCCAGGGAGCACACCTGATAACAAGAGACCTGCATCCTGGTGCCCTCCCTAGCATCTGACATAGCCCATTTCTAAAATCAGGAGGTTGCACGTACGCATCATGGTTTGTAACCCGTGATGGATTTTTCCTCCAGAAACTTGTCCAATCCCCTTTTAAAAGCGTCCAGGCCAGAGGCCATCACCACGTCCTGTGGCAAGGAGTTCCATGGACCAACCACACGCTGAGTAAAGAAATATTTTCTTTTGTCTGTTCTAACTCTTCCAACACTCAATTTTAGGGGATGTCTTCTGGTTCTGGTGTTATGTGAGAGTGTAAAGAGCATCTCTCTATCCACTTTATCCTTCCCATGCATAATTTTGTATGTCTCAATCATGTCCCCCCTCAGGCGTCTCTTTTCTAGGCTGAAGAAGCCCAAACGCCGTAGCCTTTCCTCATAAGGAAGGTGCCCCAGCCCAGCAATCATCTTAGTTGCCCTCTTTTGCACATTTTCCACTTCCACTATATCCTTTTTGAGAAGCGGTGACCAGAACTGGACACAATACTCCAGGTGTGACCTTACCATAGATTTGTACAACAACATTATAATATTAGCTGGTTTGTTCACAATACCTTTTCTAATGATCCGAAGTAAAGAATTGGCCTTCTTCACTGCCGATGCACATTGGGTTGACACTTTCATCGACCTGTCCACCACCACCCCAAGATCTCTCTCCTGATCTGTCACAGACAGATCAGAACCCATTAGCCTATAAGTGAAGTTTTGATTTTTTTCCCCCCAATGTGCATGACTTTACACTTACGTACTTTGAAACGCATCTGCCATTTTGCTGCCCATTCTGCCAGTTTGGAGAGATCCTTCTAGATCCTCACAATCACGTCTGGTCACCACTTGGAAAAGTTTGGTGTTGTCTGCAAACATAGCCACCTCACTGCTCACCCCTGCCTCCAGGTCATTTATGAAGAGGTTGAAGAGCACCGGCTCTTCAGCTTGCTCCAGCTCCATCCAGCTCCATCAGGTTGGTTTTCTTGGGCCAGTCATCATATTTTAGGGTAAACTACCTCACGGGGTTGTTGTGAGGGAATTTGTTTACTGGAGGGGGAAAGGCATGCTATTTTGGGCACTTTGTACAAAGAAAGTGAAAAAATGTAACCAGTAATATAATGAATGGAATTTCATTTTCTATGTGGAAGCCATATATCTTCTGTTCCCCTAGCACAGGGGTGCCCAAACCCCGGCCCTGGGGCCACTTGCGGCCCTCGAGGCCTCTCAATGCGGCCCTCAGGGAGCCCCCAGTCTCCAATGAGCCTCTGGCCCTCCGGAGATTTGTTGAAGCCCACACTGGCCAACGCAACTGCTGTCAGCATGAGGGCAACTGTTTGACCTCTCATGTGAGCTGTGGGATGAGGGCTCCATCAACTGCCCTCATCCCACAGTTGTTTCATGTCTGTGGTGCAGTAGCGGCAGCAAAGAAAAGGCCAGTCTTGCTTTGTGCAAGGCCTTTTATAGGCCTTGAGCTATTGCAAGACCTTCATTCATTCATATAAGTTCATCTTTAATATATTCATTTATGTAAACTTATGTAAATTTATTCAAATTTTAAATGTAAATTAATTCTTTTTTCCCCCAGCCCCCAATACAGTGTCAGAGAGGTGATGTGGCCCTCCTGCCAAAAACTTTGGACACCCCTGCCCTAGCATGTCAGGCGAGAGATCTGCTTCATGAGTGAAAAATCTGGGCCTTTTAGAAATAGACTGCAAATAGTTGATCGATATTACTCACGTGTTCCAGAAAGAGGAGGAGTTTGGTTGCAACCCTATAAATAGAGCTCTTTGTCCTATGTGAGCAGCCCAAAAGCGCTCTGGTGTTGTTGCATCTCCCACCAAGGTGTGACATTTTGAGGTGATCGGCTATGTTAAGAGTTATAGAAGGAAGCAGAGGAAGTTGCAGCCAGGTGCTGCTGCTGTGTTATGTATCCATTTCAAAGAAGCATCTGTGTCTACTGTTTTCCTATGTGGGATAATTTCCTCTGCGTTCACATTTTCATGTTCCAGTTGATTCCCCAGTGCACATGAACAATACCTGACTATCATGCTGATTCAAAGTTGCAGGTATTTGTTTCTGTTTAAAACAACAACATTACAATGAAGGGTCCTCTAAGGGAGCAAAGTTAAGTGAAGCCTAGAACTATACAGACATTGAACAACTGAAGATTCACAGACGCGACTTCATCTGTATTAAAATACAGTTCAAAACTAGTTTCATGAAGAGTGGCAGAAGTGGACATCCTGATCACACTTGACCTCAGAGTATAATTTATTGTTTACAAGTCTTTTAATTGTTTTATTTTAATGTGTGCAGGCAGACACGTATCTATATACATGTTCACGACGCGGAGTATCTGCCGAGCGAACATAAGCCCAGGCCAGCAACGTATCTTCAGAAGCAGGACTGAGCCAAGGATCCTCATATCCACAGACCAAGTGGGAGATCACACTATTGATTGCCAGCGCTGTCACACATTTTTCCCCACCCCAATTAATGTGGCTGGTGTGGAAAAAGCCTTGCCTGCTTCCTGGAAAAATCCATGGGGAAGCACACACTGCTTGCACTGCACATTTGAGTCTGGGAATAAAAGCCACCTCCCAAGAGCTTCCTGATTTTAAAAAAATATATCCCAGGAGAAAAAAATAAGTTGTAACAAAACGAAGGAAGGACCCTCAGCTCTAGCTGCCCTCAACAACTCCATGACTAAAATATCAAGGAGCCACTGCTAATGAAGTCACTGGTATGCTTAGCTACTGTACCTCAGCATGGTGGGGGCGGGGGGAAAACACCCTTGGAAGGACCCATTTGGGAGTGGGGATAAGTTATCAAGGATCATGAAGTCAGAAAAGATGGTTCCTTGAGTTCACCCCATAAAAATCCCCCCTGAGCCCTCTAGGAGAAAAAGACAGAAAATATCTGTGTCAGTAGATATTCACATCTTTCACCCCTCACTAGTCTACCTGCCTTGCAGCTTCATTTGTGCATTTGAACCATACCGATACAAGTTTAAACCAACACCATTCAAGTCAAGAGTCAAAGGACTCCTCTGTCAAGCCAGCACTCCGGTTCAGTAACTCCCACTCTCTTTTCCATTAAAATGGTTTTCCCCACTACCCTCCCAAAGCAAAACTGGAGCCCCTGTGCCAGTGTGGGCTGGACAGTCATTCTTTCTATCAAACAGAAGTGATATGGACCAGCTAGGGAGCTGGATTGCTCTACATCCCTAAGCCAGAAAGCCTCTGTTCCAGCATAATAGTATAAGAGGGGAAGTGTGAGAAGACCAATTCCAAAAGTCAAGGACAACTAGCCTTTTTCCGTATGAGCTGGGCTCTAGTGTTCAACTCAGGCCTCAGAATAATAATGTAGAATTTGGGAAGAAAGATGCAACTCAACAATCCACCACTGGAGGTCAAGATACAGAAGATCTCCAAGGCCACCATGTATTTCCCTTTGGTGCTCAGGTAGCTTGGGATAAAGGACACCCAAACACTGCAGAACACCAACAAGCTGAAAGTGATCAGTTTGGCTTCATTAAAAGAATCTGGTAGCTTCCTGGCTAAGAAAGCCACAGTGAAGCTGATAATGGCCTGAAATCCCATGTAACCCAGAACAATATAGAACATGAGGATTGAACCTTCATTGCACTGCACAATGATTTGGTCAATCTGGGAGTGCATGTCAAAATCTGGGAAGGGGGGAGAGGTTGCCAGCCACACTGCACAGATGGTAGCTTGAATGAGAGAACACAGAACAATGACTGAGACTGCCAGCCGCTTTCCCACCCATTTCCTCATTCTGTTTCCTGGCTTGGTGGCCATGAAGGCCAAAACAACGGTGATGGTTTTGGCCAACACACAGGACACAGCAAGAGAGAAGACGATGCCAAATGTTGCTTGACGGAGAAGGCAGGTTACCTTCCCAGGCCGACCAAGGAATAGGAAGGAACACAGAAAGCAGAGCAGAAGAGAAGAGAGAAGAGTACAGGTGATGACCCAGTTGTTGGCCTTGACAATTGGAGTATTCCGGTGTTTTATGAAGCTCCACATCACCAGAACTGTCAGCAGGGCAAGGAGAAAAGCAAAGGAAGATAAAATGATTCCCAGGTTCTCTTCGTAGGATAGAAAGATTAAAACTTTGGGAATGCACTGATCCTTGTTACTGTTTGGATACTGATGATCTGGGCACTGGTCACAGTGTTCAGCGTCTGGAAGAAATAAGCAAACTCTCAATAGTTCTCAAGTGTATTAGACCTTTTAACCTGATGTGACAACATCTCATAATTCTGCATACTGAAGACAATTCCAGGAAGATCTCTCAAAGGACAGTGCTACGTTTTCATTTGAAGTACAAAGTCATTGAACTGAATTCATGAAGTTTCCATTTCAATTATTTGCAAAGATCAGTAACTTTCACTGAAGTATCATCAAAATATATCATATGGAAATATCTCCATGTTTTCTAGAGCAGTACACCTCACTCTGATTTGCTGTTGTTTTTAAATATGGTCAGCAATATCAGCTCATGAGATGTGTCTGACCCACTAAGGTTTTCTCCAGAGTGGGGTTCCACCTTGTGTTGGTGTGTAGGAACACACACATATTCCTCCTATTTGCCTGAAAAATTATTGACTGCCTGAGTCTCAGTGGCAGACCTCCCCAACCCTGCGCCCTGGGAAAGGTTCATGATGGGGCCCCCGTGGGATGTCACCACCCCCTGCAGGAAAATCTGCCACCCCGCCCCCACTTACCTGAAGCTTATGGAGCCTCACGTGACCCCAGGCTGCATCAGGGAAGCTTCTTGAGGCTTCCTCGATGCTTTCAACAGTGCTTCTGGAAAACCGGAAGCACAGTTTCCAACCCCGTCGGGAGCCTCAGAGAGGCTTCCACAGGGTCCTCAAAGTGTGCAAGGCTCCGCGCCCAGGGCATTTGTCACACAGAATGAGTGGGAGGTCTGCCACTGCTGAGTCTGGCCTCTTGCCTGAGTCTGGCCCCTTGCCCAAGCCTATGGGGACCTTGCACTGCCAGAACTAGCATCCAGCAGCACAAGTTCCTTTATGGACCTGCTGACTTGCCGTTTTTTGCTGCCAGGCTACCACCACATGCAGTTGAGTGCCTGTGGCAGTACTCCAGTGGTTTGTCAATGACCCCTAGCACTGGTAAATCAGTGCCTGGGGCAGGAGGTAGGAGGAGGTTGTTAAGAATAGAGCAAGAAGGGGGAGGAATGGGGCAGGGATCAGTGCTGGGTGGAAGATCAATTGAGGCCAGGAAGGGGGCAGAATTGGCAGCAGCAGTGCCACTGATATCCTATCCCCAACCTCAATCAGCCGTCCTAAAAAATGGGTGCTGCAAGTAGATACAGTGGGGCTGTAAGGGTTCACCCCCAGGCAAGGGAACAGAAACCTCTGCCCCCCTCCTCACAGGAATCAGTGCACAGTGGTGTGGTTGCATTGGAGTAGGGGGGGATTTTGGTAGGATTAGGATGCCCACAATTGGAATTAATTAACAATATTGGAAAGACAGACTGAGCAAGAATGCTGTAAGGTCAAAAAACATGACAGTATGTTTACTTTCTTAATTACAGTGCTTAAAATATTTTAATTGAATCTTCACTGATGGCAACAATATTGTTATTAAAGGTGATCCTATTAGCATGTATTGTATTGGCAACTTTCAGTCTCGAAAGACTATGGTATCGCTCTCTGAATGGTGGTTCTGGCACAGCGTCTAGTGTGGCTGTAAAGGCCAATTCGGGAGTGACAATCCCTTCCACATTGGGAGCAAGTGCAGTCTGTCCCTGGCCTGTCTCCCTGGCTATGGGCCTTTCTCCTTTGCCTCTTAGCCTCAGACTGTTGGCCAAGTGTCTCTTCAAACTGGGAAAGGCCATGCTGCACAGCCTGCGTCCAAGCGGGCTGCTCAGAGGCCAGGGTTTCCCACTTGTTGAGGTCCACTCCTAAGGCCTTCAGATCCCTCTTGCAGATGTCCTTGTATCGCAGCTGTGGTCTACCTGTAGGGTGCTTTCCCTGCATGAGTTCTCCATAGAGGAGATCCTTTGGGATCCAGCCATCATCCATTCTCACGACATGACCGGGCCAACACAGGCGTCTCTGTTTCAGCAGTGCATACATGCTAGGGATTCCAGCACGTTCCAGGACTGTGTTGTTTGGAACTTTGTCCTGCCAGGTGATGCCAAGAATGCGTTGGAGGCAGCACATGTGGAAAGCGTTCAGTTTCCTCTACTGTAGTGAGCGGAGAGTCCATGACTCGCTGCAGTACAGAAGTGTACTCAGGACGCAAGCTCTGTAGACCTGGATCTTGGTATGTTCCGTCAGCTTCTTGTTGGACCAGACTCTCTTTGTGAGACTGGAAAACGTGGTAGCTGTTTTACCAATGCGTTTGTTTAGCTCAGTATCGAGAGAAAGAGTGTAGGAGATTGTTGAGCCAAAGTACACAAAGTCATGGACAATCTCCATGAAAACAAGGGTGTACATAAGAAGATAAGAACATAAGACTTTTTAGTCTTTTTAGACTGTCTTTTATGAATGTCATAAGACTGTCTTTTTGTGTATTTTAGAATGAATGAATGCATCAATAAATTAATGGATCAAGGTCCCATTCCTATATATTTCCCACGCCAAAATGGGCTGCACTGCACACTATCATGGCAGGTCCAAATGGGAACAGGAGCAGCACCAGGCGGTGTAGGTAGACTTGTGCCGGGTGGCCCAAGGATGTGGGGAGGGTGGTGAGGAGACAGGGAGGGGATGATTCTGGGCAGGAGGAAAGGGGTGGAAAGGGAGGAAAGGGGTTGGATCAGGTCTGGGAGGGGGGTGGGTTTGGCAGAAGCCTCCTCTGTCATATCCTAACTCTGTCCCTCCCAGTGTCACACCAGGCTTCTTGGATTTGTGCCAGCTATATCACTGGTGCAGATACAAGAAGCCCCAAAGAGCAGGCTTGGGCTTTACTCAGGGTAAGGGGAAATATATCCCCATACCCCAAGGAGACCTCCAGCTGCCTCCTAACCTGCATTGGAAACAGTGCAGGCCACACAGGCTGTGCTGTGCTGGTGCAGGTTAGGATTGGGCTGTGAATGCCTTCGGCTGGCAGGAACCGACTGCCATGAATGGTGGCAATGTTTGCAACTGTGCTTCTTTTGCCAGTTGACAAGGCAAAATACTGTAGAAGCACTCCAAGAAAACCCCTGCACCCACATGGTTCCCCAAACCCACATGGTTCCCCAAAACCACTGAAAGTTCTTGCTCTGCATTTTTGTTTTCCATGAAAATATTGACCAATTTATGCGTGGGAGAATTTTGGGTCATCACTGGCTGATTCACAGATGAGAGTCAACATTTTATATTGCAGCCACCAAGGGAAGAACAACACTTGCCTCTCCAAATCTGATCATTTGTGCAAACATCTTGAATACTTTCCCCTGTGATCATAAACACATTGATGATGATGATGATGATGATGATGATGATGATGATGATGGTGATGGTGGTGATGGTGATGGTGATGGTGATGATGATGGTGATGCATCAATCACACAATATTTGACAAAATAGTTCTGAACTCCGGCTAAAATTCAATCTAAAAACAATGTAGCTTTGCACACTTTCACTTACCCATCTGGAGTGAAATCAGGTCTTCAGAGCATGGAGCACAATCATAGCAACAAATCTGCTCCCCCTGACAAACTAGCCTGCTCTGTCCAGGGTGGCAATGCTCAACACATCTGGACTGGGGCACCATCTAGGAATAATCACAGGGAATGGGCATGAGGACAGGGATCAACTGCTTTCTATTCATTCAATTTGTTCATTCTATTCACTCTAATGATTGCATGTGTCCATTTACTTGTAAAATTTCTCCTCTGTGTCCACGTTCCCTCAAAGTAACCAGCTTTTTCAGAACTTTTCCTTGTTGTATTCCCATCGCCCTCATTAAAAGTGATAAGACCAGGAAGAGTTATTCTCAGGACACTTGCTAGAATTTATACAATTGGAGCCTTTCCTCATTCTCAATTGATTTTGGGAGCCAGCACAATGACTGAAAGATGTCTTTATGTGCTTCACTCCAGTCTTTGATCTCTGACTATATCAGTCTTTGATCTATTGACTATATCATTCCGGTGGCACATGAATTAATGCACCACTGGTGTTTGCCCTACCCCTGCACGGGGCACAGAATGGGCCAGCCCCGCAGCCTATTGGCTGAGGGCCACGTTCAGGCTGCATGGGGGAGCCCGCTGAGTCGGGACCAGGCAACGATCCCCCAAACCCCCACCCTTTGGCAGTCTGAGACTAGCTGGTCGCCATGTGGGGATGAGTAGGAATTTGTTGTCGTCGGCCTAATTGGCACGTTGGTTGGTGATTTTTTCACCTACCCCGGACTGTGGCATTAGGGGCGGAGTTGGGGTTTCCATAGGTCTTGTTGGTCACTTTAGGCAGTTATCATGCCAGTTTTGGGTAGTTAACGTCATCTCGGTGTACACCGCATGGTGGCAAGGGCCAGGTGAACTCCAGGTTTGGTCATGCTGGCATTCCCGGCTGGGTGACACAGGCTGGATGAACTTCGGCCTGGTGGCAAAGGCGCATCGTGGATTCACTTGGGTGGCCTGAGCTAGCCTGCCACCCTGGCTTTTCAGGGTGACAATGAAGGGGGCGGCAGGCTTGTACTGAAGCTGCCTAGAGTTGGGTGTGGTCATCCAAATTGTTATAGGGGGAAGTAGACGGGCAGAACCGTTTATCCCATGTAGAACCCGTATGGCTTATTTGTTAGGCCCTGTTGCAATCTTAAGTGTATTTAAATAGTTAATAAAGTGGCCCTTTGTACCATATGCCCTTGCCTGTGTCTTTATTGGGAGTGCTGGGTAAATTGTCTGGTCTTTACTGATATTTTTCTTCTTCATCATCCTTCTCTGGCTGTGCATGAATGTCAGCTTTTTCCATTTGGTCTCTCTCTCTCTCTCACACACACACACACACACACACCACCCTTTCCACTCTCTACTTCTTATTCCTTCTGTCAAGTTCTCATCAGTTTACTCCTTCATTCCTTTTACCTTTATTAAGACCACTGTGGTGGTGATGGAAGGATTTCCATATTTGCACTTGTTCTGTGCCTGGATATCCACACAATAAACTTCTTCCCAAAATTGTATGTCAGCAATTGAAGAGAGAGCTGAAGTGAGAGCGGGGGTCCTGCAAGCATTCCATCCCTTCCAGTATTCCCACAGAATAAAGGAGTTAGCTATAAGGGACCATTAGACATGGAGTTTCTCCAGTTGCCAGAGTACCTAGCATGGACATCACGTGCCATAGAAATTGTAAATCCCAAAACTCCTTCTGCCTGGAACTGTGGGACATGCAGTGAATGGCCCAGTGAAGTCAAAGAGCCAGTGTGAAATAAAACAAAACAAAAATAGATTGGAAACACTTTCTATATGCACCCTGTAAAATATTCAAAGCATTACAAATTATGAACATCAGCAAATCTTAAGAGAATCTCATAAGGCACGCTGATATTATCAGAGGCAGTAGTCATGTTAAGGTCAACTATGAAACTTTTAGATGAAGTGATATCAGGGTGACCAGATACAATGGAGGACAGAGTGTCTGTACCTTTAACCAATGTGTAGAAGAGGGAATTTGGGCAGGTGCAGCTCAACAAAAGCTGCATCTGCCCAAATTCTCTCTTCTACACAATGGTTAAAGATATAGGTGCTGTGTCCTCCATTGTATCCAGGGTAACCAAAGTCCTCTGTTTCCAGGACATGCCCTCTTTTTTAGCCTCATGTAGTGGAAAATAACTTCAGTGTCCTCCTTTTCCCTGTGAGCAGGCAGTGCAGAGCCTGCGTGTAAATTACATTTAATTAATTATATGCAATATAGTTTTAAATTTAATAATAAATAATACAGTGTTTAAATTAATCACATGAAATCAATTCACAAGTTTTTTAAACTTTTATTTTGTCATATTCTACATTTTTCTGGAGTGTCCTAAATTTTGGGGTGCCTTGTCCTCTTTTCTGGTTATGACATCTGGTCACCCTGATTGTATCTGGTCACCCTGAGTGATCCTTTAAATGCAGTATGTCTGGTAACTCTACTTATCAAGATCACTGCTCCACCTGGAATGGACTTGATGAAGTGGTGCAAGATCTAACCTCCCCTGGAGAGTCTCAGTGATTGATTTTCGAGTACCAAGACAACAGCACTTCCCTGATCTTTTGCAACTGTGGAACTGATCATTCAGAAAACATTGTCACCATCCCTACCTGACTGAACCTGTGATTCCACACAATGGCACTTCCATTCAAGGTGAATTCTTGGCCAGCAGGAGCCTGGGGGTCCATCCTTCCAACACGGATCCTCCTGAAGGACAAATTGGGGAATGTGACTGTGTTGATGAGATCATATCCACCTGCCAGTTTCCCATTGCTGCTCCAAAAAACTTCTTCCCCAGCACTATTGTTGAAATAGACACTTCTCAGGAAAGAGTGAATCTAGGTTGAAAACAAACCCAAACAGACGGACAGACATTTCACGAATGGGTACAACTGGAGGAAAGAGGTGAATTCCACACACACCTCCTTTCTAAATGGTTCAGGCCGTTTGTTCAACTTTGCCATTATAAGCTCTGTGACCTGCACATACCAGGGAAAGCCTTAACCAAAAATACAAATTGTGCAGTTTTGGTTTGAGTGATAACTGCCTGTGGTGAAACCATAGGCCAGATACATGCCATTGTCACTCACCTGGTTTTCCTAATGCTTAACCATTAGGAAAGTCTTTCCACTTGATCCTAAAATAGTGGAGGTGCATTTGGTTGGAGTCAGTCCATCTTTTGTTCCATCATTTCCTCTTTGTCAAGATCCTCTGTAAATGTTTCCTAATCCAGAAGTCCCATTCTCAAATGTTGAATCCCAGGGAAGCTGCACAAAGTTCCTCTCTTATGACCACATTGTCATAGACAACACAGTAGGGCTAGCCAGACATTGTATTGCATGCATGTACCTCTCAAAGATATGCAGATTGCATCTACTGCTGTATATGAGTTGAATGGAACATGAACAATCATATATTCATTGTGTGCTGTGGATTGTCCACAGATGTGCTGTGGGTGTTTGGGGGGATCAAATATTAGTAGGGCCATTAGGAGATGTGAGCTCCCTGCCAGCAGTACAGTGTGCCTTGTAAAAAAAAACTATAAAAAAAACAACTGATGGTGTGTCTTAACAATTTTAGCACCTTTTCAGTGTGGTGTGAAATGAAAAAGGTTGAAAATCACTGGCTTAGAGGCTGAAGGGTTCTGGACAGCATGTAGATTACCAGGAAAACAAAATCCATAAACCACTCAGGGTGTCCAATCATGTGCTTGATATAACATCTAATTTCATTGGAAGTGGATGTGAGGAAATCTCAGAAACAACCAGGAAGCCAAGAGATTTGGACTGCACAGTTACACACCCTTACCTGGGAGTAAGCCTCACTGAATTCTGTGGAACTTACTTCTGAGTAAATTTGCTTAGGATTGCACTGGTTGGTTATGTCCAGTGAAAGCAAAAATTCATTTATGACTCCAAATATGTCCAAATTCCTGCTGCGCTGGAACAATGAGACCACAGCAATCCAAGGGAATGTGTTTATGTTAATATTGTACTAGAGACTGAAAGAGATGGAGAAATCCATTTTACCTGCCAAGGCTGAATATTCAAAATGCTAAATGAGGATCCTTCTCTCAGGGCTTTTCGCCTGAATATGGAAGAAAACATGGCATGGAGAGCATGTGCAACAGAATACACAGCATTGTAGATACTGTAGCTCTGACCAGACATTTTCATTTCAAACATAGATCCAGGAAGGCTCCCCAGTTTCTCCTTCCCACTGCAGTATGCTAAAGTGTTCGTATTAACTTCATCATGTGGAAACAGACATTGAAATGCATGTGACCAAAACCACTGCACTTCAAAAAGCAGTGATTGGTAAGGATTGATAGTCTCCAGGAAATCTTCATATCCAGGCAAATTTTTTGTGTGGAGTGCGAAGGATAAGGTGCCATTGAAGGATTTGGGTGTGAAGTCATCCAGTTCTAAAACAGCTGCAAAATCCCACCGAGCTGTTATAATCCAAACCTTTTCTGTTGGTTTCTTTAGGTAATATTCATTGTACATTAGAACTCTTCGTAAAGCCTCCATCGCTCGTTGATCCCCATTAACAAGAATCACATTGCTTTGGGTCAATGACAGAGCAGAATATATTCTTTCCATTGTATGAAATAGGAGCTCTGTTGGTCTCCAGCTTGTCTTTAGAGTTGGAATAATTTCTGTAAACTCAACACAGATATTGTTCCCCAGAAGCTTAGATGTAAAAATCCGCAGAAATGTTTCTCCATTGTCATCATCTGAAACAATGACACCAACCCATGTCCATCCAAAGTGCTTAAGAAGATGCACAATCCCATCATGCTGAGTGCTTTCAGGTGGCACCATCTGGTAGACCAAAGGGAACTGTTTTTTGTCATTCAAGACAGGATCAAAAGAGTTGTAATTGAGCTAAGGACAAAGAACAGATATGCTTTTAGATCTGACCAAAAAATCTCCCTCTTTTCCTCAATCTCAGTCACTTCCTCCCAATGTTTAGCAAGAGATAAAGTGCGTCTCAAGAGTTAACTAGACAGACATCCACAGAGAGACTCTCATATGTGCACACAAACATGCACACACACATCATTTCTCCATTCATAGCAGACTCTCTAACAAAAAATATGTGTCTCTTCTCTAACACATGCAGGTTTAAGTATCAGGTAATACCTCAAAAGGACCTGGCTGAGCCAGGTGGGAAGCGCTGAGTCATTTAACTCAATTGATTTTGGGAGAAAACACACAGGTGCATACACCACTTGGACTACTCCCTTAGCTTTTGTTAGTGGATGTACATTGTGCATTTGCTTTTGAATGAAGAAACATACCTGTGGGATCTTGTAGGCGTATAGAATGTTGGGCATATGGATTGTGTTTTGGGGGATGAGCCCTCCAATGACGGCCATGAGCTTCTTCTTCTGGCCACAGTGATAATTAAGGGGACAGCTTCTGAAAAGGAGATTCATTGTGCCATATGATATTCCTGCTGTATTGAATCTGTCTCCTTGGATCTTGAATTCTAGTGTCTTATTGGATAAAAGGTGTACTTTCTTGTTGATCTCATCCATGGCAAACTCACAAGCAAGGACCTGGTGATAGTTTCTAGTCAAAAAGCTGCAATGATAGTGTCACTTGATTATGACATAAGTGTTGCTTCTTTTGCCATCACAAGTTGAGACATTCATATGTAAAAGCAAAGCTCTAATCTTCATTACAAAATTTTGTTCTCTAAAAGATGATGACAGCTAGCATTATTCTGTTTTACAAAAGTATTAAGATGTTTAATGGCATCCTGATTTCTTTGCAAGCTGGGATTAACTTGTCCAAAGTGTCTGAAATTTTTGAAAACCTTTTTTGTGTGAATAGAAAATTGAACACTTTAAAAACCATTGTCTGTCACTTGGTAAACAGGTAGTGTGTCTGAATGTGAGTTCTGCAGGAACCTTCCCTGAAGTTATGACTTTAGATCCTGCAGTATGATGTGGTACAACCCAAATGCACATGAAATAGCAGCCCAATGCTAAAAACAAAAACAAAAAAACATCCCTTCTGCTGTATCCTGCAGGAGATTTTTGGCCACTGGATGCCCAACCCCCAGCAACCCCCAGCAGCCACTATGGGCCAATATGGACAAGCACAAGCTCAATTTTTTGTGCAAGTCCACATTGACTTAGTAAGGTGGATCAGGCCTGCAAAGAGTTCAGAAATTGGAATGTGCCACCACTTCTGAACCTGACCCCTCCCAGGTCTGATCATTCCACCCTCCTGATTTCACTCACCAACTCCTCATTTCACACCCCCCCCCCGTCCTTGCCCACTCCATTCCTCTCACGCTCGGGCATGTCTACAGTCATCCACCAACACACAGGAGGTCTCTTCAGCCTCCCTGCCAGTGGCCCAGCAGTGTCCTTTGGCAGAGACTTCTTTACCATAAAGCAGCCCCTGCTGCCACAACACTGGATAGCATAGGATGGGGCCATAAGACAGTAGATACTGCAGCCACTGAGGTAACTTGGGAAGATGCTGAGTTTGTTCAGGAGCTGAATTCCTTTGGGCCATCTAGCCTCTCACTCCCACCAATGTGAGAAATGTGACAAAGGTAGAGATTGTAGCTAAAGTGCAAATATGTGCACACACAGACACACACCTTCAAACACGTAGAAGTCACAAATACAACACTCGTAAGTATAATGAGAAAGAACTATGTTTACATTAAGATATTATCAGGGAAATGGTGGCTGAAAGAACTACTTACAGATAATTGAATGACCAATTTGGTATTTCATTAAAGGGAAAGTCGTTCAGCTCTAAGTAGTGGAGAGAGACAAATTCGCCCAGGAGAAGCCCATCTGCAGAGCTCATTTCAGGATGTGCAGCACATGACTGCAAACCCCACTTGGGGGTGCAGCTCTTGCCGACCCCAAGAGGCAGCTGCAGCAGCAAAGTGAGCAGCAGCGATGGAATCATTCTGAGGATGAGAAAGCCTTGGCTCCAGGCACACTGGGGCACTTTCACTGTGAGGCACACACTCGCCAGTGCCATGACCACAACCAACGTTTTTGAAAGGAGCTAAAAAATTAAACTCAAATCTTGCAAGTGTTAAAAGTCTAACAAATACGTGGAAGCCATTCTAGAATTCCTGCGAGGCAGAGCTCTTCCTGTCTTCAGCAAAACGGCCCATATTGATCTGAATGGAGTATTTGTAGATGTGCTGTGGTGAGCCTAGCCCTGTTTTCTCCTTATCTAGGGTGCAGTCTTTACTCAATGACAGTAATTATGGCAATTGCAGGGTAGGGGATTGTTCTTCCCAGAGCCCTTCAATACTTATTAGGCTAAAGCAGTGGTTCCCATATTTTTTGTACCCCTTCGCAGTCCATTTCCATAAATCATACACCTCGCATTAGCACGGTTTCCATCATTATGCCCAAATCCATGGCTAATTCCCTCTTCAATACCAGGCACATCTCGTAGTCCAGATGCATTGCTCAAATTTTCTTCTTTCTTTTCTTCGTAGGCTCTGACTTCTCCCTCTTCACAGTCTCTCTCAGTCTCTCAGTAAGACCTTTATTGGCATAAAATACAGAGAAAGAACAAAACAAACAAAAATATACAAGACAACACAACATAAACATCAGTCTTCTCCTCACACACTGCCCAGCATCCCAGGGCTCTGCCTGGCTACTACCCCAGATAAAAAGGAAGCGACATTATCCAGGGTCTCAGAATCAGGTGTGGAAAGGAGAGACTGAAGCATGACTGAATCCTCCCAGCCCTGCATCCTAGCTAACAATGGGCCTAGATATTTCTTGCGTGATGCATCATGTAGCGGGCAGTGGAAAAAGGTATGCATTAGAGTCTCAATGCAATCCCTACCACACTTGCATTTCCTCTCTGAGTAGGGAATACCACTGAACCTGCCCATTAGCAAGGCTGATGGAAGAGTGTTACATCTTGCAAGTGTGAAAGCTCTCTGAGCCTGCAGGCACACCAGGTGGTAAAAGAAGGAGGCCGGTTTCCCAAAACTGACTGGAATATGAAGATGGAGTGGAGAGCATGTGGTTCTGGCATCACTAAACAGCTCTTGTTTTTCAATATCAAGAATTCTTTCTTTGACGATTCTGTAAGCTGCATCACAGCCAATCATACCTAACTCTACAGTGTCCAGCCTTATTGACTTAATTTTAGTTAGAAGTTCAGTGATCTCTAAAGGCAGGACTGGATCCGATAATAATTGGTGCATTAGACCAGAGGAGGTACGGTTAAATAAAATCCTAAACCAAAATTTAAGTAGTCTTAACCATGCAGTAGTCCTTAATTGAATTAACCCCACCTTGAGACACAGGACTGAGTAGGGAACGCACCTGGGTAAGCCCAAAATCTTCCGTAAAAAGGAGGCTTGGATGCGTTCTAGAGGTTGGTTAATAACCTTATACCAGACAGGAGAGCCATAAACAACCTGGGAAAGAACCTTTCCCTTAAACACCTCCAGAGTGGCCAGAACATAACCATTGCCACAGGTGAAAAAGAAACGGGAAATAGCTGAGGATGCTAGTTTGGATGTGTTCTGCACTGCCTTACGATGAAAAGCCCAAGTGAGCCTGTAATGGAAGTTGATACCCAGGTACTTGAAATGCTTAACCTACTCCATTTTGTTGCCATTACAAGACCACTTAAAAGCTGTCTATCTGTTAGCAAATATCATTAGCTTAGATTTAGCATAATTGATCTGCAATTTGTTGGACAAAAAGTACTCTGCGGCGCGACTGAGCAGACGTTTCAGGCCAATCCTAGTATGAGATATCAGTACTGCATCATCCGCATACAGAAGTAGTGGCACTTGGTTTGCGCCAAGCTTTGGACAATGGCCATCTACTTCCTTCAGGGAAGGGACAAGATCATTTAGAAATAGATTGAAAAGCATGGGGGCCAAGACACAGCCCTGTTTGACCCCTTTGTTAGTGATGATGGAGTGAGTTAGATTCCCCCTCCAGGAGCATCTAACCCTGCATGAGGTATTTAAATGGAGGGACCTAATCAACAGCAGTAATCTTTTATCAATTCCCATGTCTTCCAACTTGGCCCAGAGAAGCTCCCTATCCACAGAATCAAAGGCACCTTTCAAATCAAGGAAGGCTACATAAAGACGAGCCTTACATATCCTAACCTGCTTATAGGCCAAATGAGACAGAATCAGGCAATTATCCCAAGTTGATTTGCCCCAACAGAAGCCAGATTGCTTGGGGCCTAAGATGCCTTGTGAAGTAATCCAGAGAGTAAGTTTATTGCATAGATATTTAGCATAGATCTTACCTATTTCAGAAAGCAAACTAACAGGCTGAAAGTTTCCTGGTATGGTAACTTCATGCCTTTTTATGAATAGGCATGACTGTTGCTGTAAGCCAGGCATTGGGCAATAGACCAGAGCTGTCAATCATTGTAAAGATGTGGGCAAGTAACTGGGCCCACCATTCTGGGTCACCTTTTAAAAGCTCAGGTAGTATTTCATCTGGACCTGCGGCCTTCCCTGGCTTCAATTGCATAATTAGCTCTTTAATTTCATCAGGGGTCACAGGAGGCCAGATAGGCAGATCCACAGAGGTGAAGTCAGGATAGGTGTTCGGGGATTTGCTCTTATCATAAAAAAGGTCTGTGAAGTGTTGAACCCATGTGTACGAAGGAATAATAGCAGGGTTGTATGTTTCTGATCTACATGAACCCGCTACAACTGCCCAAAATTGTTTATTCTTTTTTAGTTGAATCGCTTGATGTAACTTGTTCCATTGAGTTAAAACAAACTTTTTCTTTTTCTCTGTCAATAAAACTCTTAGTTGTTTTTTGAGAATGGAGTATTTAACTAAACAACTGGGGTCATTGTACTTTCTAAAATCTAAATAAGAAGCCCTGATACACACCTTAAGATTCCTACATTCACTGTCAAACCAATCCTTTTTGTCAAATGTACTGCATGTTTTAACCTACGTGGGCCTGGTACTCAGGACCTTAAAAATGTATCCAATAAAACCTTCAAAGGATTTGATTTGAACAAAGGGGTCAGAATCCTGTAGAATGGCCGATAAAAAATCTCTGCTTGCTGGTTCCGTACTTAAACGATGAAAGTTTGAGGAAAGGGCACTGTTAGCCACAATTTTATACCTACACTCTAGATTTGGATCTACCTCAGCTTGTGACGGAACACTCCCAGAATGGAGGTCAAGGACCAAGAGTAAAGTTTAATGGTCAATATAGGTCTGCTGGTCTTTTCTATGCATACCAGTGGCACCTTTGCAACCCATTTCTGCTCTAACGTTGTCAATCAGTTCTTCTATGAAATCCCAAAATTACCTCAGCTTGCCTGCTTTGATCTCTACCTAATTGAATTGGGAGCTATTGTGTTGAGTGTGATCATTGCTTCAGGCTGCTTTATCTGCATCATTACCTCTTACGTGCACATCATTGCCACAGTGCTGAGAATTCGTTCTGTGAAAGGGAGGCAAAAGGCCTTCTCAAAATGCCTTCCCCACCTCATTGTCTTCTCCACATTCTTACTGACCATCTGCTTTGCATATCTCAGGCCCTCCTCCAGCACCCCATCACACCTGGATTTGACATTTACTATTTTATATTCCCTTCTTCCATCCCTGCTGAATCCAGTGATGTATAGCATGAGACACAAGGAATGCAAAACTGCCCTGTCTAAATGGTTCTTTTTGAGGTTGCCTTGTAAGAAAGCATTCTGTGCTTTTCTTCACTAATTGTGGTGTCACTGTAGACTTCGGGTCCAATCCTATCCAATTTTCCAGTGCCGGTGCAGCTGTGCCAATGGGGTGTGCACTGCATCCTGTGTTGGGGATGCAGTCACAGAGGCCTCCTCTAGGTATGGGAACATTTGTTTCCTTACCACAGGGCTGCCTTACGGTTGCACCGGTGCTGGAAAGTTGCATAGTGTTGGGCCCTTACTTGCCTACCGATTCGTGGAGAAAGACAGGGGGCTGCAGTCTTCACTATCATGTCTCCATGAGCAGGAATCAGTATGAGTGTGAGCACAATTTTAAACCCATTGACATCTGGAAATGGAACTGTTTCTTGCCTCAGAAGCTAAACTGCTTAGGGCAAGCCTGCAGGGTTTGCTGCCTCCACCCCTGCGGGAGTTGACATGAGAGGTTGCACTCCTGATCAAGGGGTGTGGCCATGAGTCAGGGTGTTCCACCCACCTGGAGTTGGTTTGTTCTCTGGTGCCCCTTCAGACAGTGCCTCTGCACCTTTGCCTGCCTTAGCTTAACTGCTGCTGGTCTCCGGTTTTCCCTCTTCAGAGTCTTGCTGTAATAAAGTGGCCCTTTCGTCCATATGCAACTGTCTCGTGTTGGGATGGAGTTGGAGGAGTTGGGTTACAAAGAGGAGGAGTTGGGTTGCAACCCTAGAGCTAGAGCTCCTTGTCCCATTAGACCTGCCCATTAGCACACTGGTGTTGTTGCATTTCCCACCAAGGCCTGTGACATTATGACGTGATCGGCTATGTTTAGAGTTATAGAAGGAAGCAGAGGAAGTTGCAGCCAGGCGCTGCTGCTATATTATGTACCCATTTCAAAGAAGCATCTGTGTCTACTGTTTTCCTATGTGGGATAATTTCCTCTGTGTTCACATTTTCATGTTCCTGTTGATTTCCCAATGTACATGAACAATACCTGACTATCAAGCTGTTTCAAAGTTGCAGGTATTTGTTTCTGTTTAAAACAACACATTACAATGAAGGGTTCTCTAAGGGAGCAAAGTTAAGTGAAGACTACAACTGTATAGACATTTAACAACTGAAGATCACAGAGAAGACTTCATCTGTATTTAAATACAGTTCAAATTTAGTTTCTTGAAGAACATGGAGTGGCAGAAGTGGACATCCTAATCACATTTGACCTCCGAGTAAAATATATTGTTTACAAGTCTTTTATTTCTTTTATTTTAGTTTGTGCAGGCAGACATGGGTATATATACATGTTCATGACAAATGTTCAAGCCTAGAACTATACAGACATTGAACAACTGAAGATTCACAGACGTGACTTCATCGGTATTAAAGTACAGTTCAAAACTAGTTTCATGAAGAGTGGCAGAAGTGGACATCCGGATCACACTTGACCTCAGAGTAAAATTTATTGTTTAAAAGTCTTTTATTTGTTATATTTTAGTGTGTGCAGGCAGACATGGCTCTATATACATGTTCATAACGCGGAGTATCTGCCAAGCGAACATAACCCAGGCCAGCAACGTATCTTCAGAAGCAGGACTGAGCCAAGGATCCTCATATCCACAGACCAAGTGGGAGATCACACTATTGATTGCCAGTGCTGTCACACATTTTTCCCCACCCCAATTAATGTGGCTGGTGTGGAAAAAGCCTTGTCTGCTTCCTGGAAAATTCCATGGGGATGCACACATTGCTTGCACAGCACATTTGAGTCTGGGAACAAAAGCCACCTCCCAGAAGCTTCTGATATGGGAAAAAATAAGTTGTAACAAGACAAAGGAAGGGCCCTTAGCTCTGGCTGTCCTCATCTACTCCATAGCCAAATTACCAAGGAGCCATGCTAATGAAGCCAGTAGTATCCTGAGCTACTGCACCTCAGCAAAGTAGTGAAAAAAAACAACCTTTGGAAGGACCCATTTAGGATTAGGGATAAGTTATCAAGGATCATGAAGTCATAAAAAGATGTTTCCTTGATGAGTTCACCCCATAAAAATCCCCCCTGAGACTTCTGGAAGAAAAAGATAGAAAAAAAACTATGTCAGTAGATATTCATGTCTTCACCCCTCATTGGTCTACCTACCTTGCAGCTTCATTTGTGCATTTGAATCATACTGTTGCGAGTTTAAACCAACACCATTCAAGTCAAGAGTCAAAGGACCCCTTTGTCAAGCCCACCCTCAGGTTCAGTAACTCTGACTATCTTTTCCATTAAAATGATTTTCCCCACCACCCTCCCCAAGCAAAACCAGAGCCCCTGTGCCAGTGTCGGCTAGACAGCCATTCTTTCTATCAAACAGAAGTGATATGGACCAGCTAGGGAGCTGAATTGCTCTACATCCGTAAGCTAGAAAGCCTCTGTTCCAGCATGATAGGAAGTATGAGAAGATCAATTCCAACAGTCATGGACTAATAGCCTTTTTCCGTACGAGTTGGGCTCTAGTGTTCAACTTAGGCCTCAGAATAATAATGTAGAATTTGGGAAGAAAGATGCAACTCAACAATCCACCACTGGAGGTCAAGATGCAGAAGATCTCCACTGCCACCACGTATTTCCCTTTGGTACTCAGGTAGGTTGGGATGAAGGATACCCAAACACTGCAGAACACCAACATGCTGAAGGTGATCAGTTTGGCTTCATTAAAAGTATCTGGTAGCTTCCTGGCGAAGAAAGCCACAGTGAAGCTGACAATGGCCAGAAATCCCATGTAGCCCAGGACAATGTAGAACATGAGAACTGAGCCTTCATTGCATTGCACAATGATTTGGTAAATCTGAGAGTGCATGTCAAAATCTGGGAAGGGGGGAGAGGTTGCCAGCCACACCACACAGATGCCAGTTTGAATGAGAGAACACAGAATGATGACAGAGACTGCCAGCCTCTTCCCCACCCACTTCCTCATCCTGTTTCCTGGCTTGGTGACCACAAAGGCCAAAACAACAATGATGGTTTTGGCCAACACACAAGACACAGCAACAGAGAAGACGATGGCAAATACTGTCTGGCGGAGAAGGCAGGTCACCTTCCCGGGCCGACCAAGGAATAGGAAGGAACACAGACAGCAGAGCAGCAGAGAATTGATGAGAGTGCAGGTGATGCCCCAGTTGTTGGCCTTGACAATGGGAGTATTCCGGTGTTGAATGAAGCTCCACATCACCACAACAGTCATCAGAGCAAAGAAAAGAACAGCAGAAGACAACATTATTCCCATGGGCTCTTCATACGCTAGAAAGATGAAATCTTTGGGGATGCACCCGTCCTTCTTATTGTTCGGGTACTGATGTTCTGGGCACTCGTCACAGTGTTCAGCATCTGGAAGAAATAAGCAAATTCTTCATAGTTCTAGAATGTATATTAGACCATTGAACCTGATGTGTCAGCATCTCATAATTAGCATATTGAAGACAATTCCAGGAAGATCATTAAAATGAAAGAATTATGTTTTTATTTGAAGTACAGAGTCATGAACTTAATTCATGAAGTTTCACATTTTCAGTAATTTGCAGAGATCAGTAGCTTTCATTGAAGTATCATCAAAATATATCATGGGAATATCTCCATTTTTTCTAGAGCAGTACATTTCACTTTGATTTGTTGTTGTTAAATAAGTGTTAAAAATGGTCAGCAATATAAAATCATGAGATGTGTCTGACCCACTCAGTTTTCCTTCAGAGTATGGTTGCACCTTGTTTTGTTGTGCAGGAACTCAAACTCATTCTTCTTATTGGACAGAAAAAATTGGGTGGAATTGAGCAGAGATCAGGGCTGGGAGGAAGGTAGATTGAGGTCAGGAAGGGGGCAGAACTGGCAGCAACAAAACTGCCTTCCCAACAAAATGGCTAGTGCATGTCTAAGTAGATCCCGTGGGGCAGCAAGGGCTCATCCCCAGGCAAGGGAACAGAAACCTCTGGTACTTTCCCACCACAAGATGCAGTGCACACTTCAGTGGTGTGACGGCATTGGCCAGAGGGGGGGATTCAGGTAGGATTAGGATGCCCAGAATGGAAATTGGTCAACAATATAGGAAAGAGAGCCTGAGTATGAGTGCTGTCATGTCAGAAAACATGACATCATAAGTTTTTCCCTTAATTTTGGTGCTTAAAATATTTTAGTTGAACCTTCACCAATAATAATAATATTGTTATTATAGGTGATCCTATTAACATGAAAACCACCTTAATTGAGTGGGGTGTACCTTAGAATGAATGAATCTATAAATTAATGAATTCCCATATTTATATATTTCTCGTTATAGCATGCAGTCAAGCCAAAACGGGCTGCACTGCATGCTCTGGTGGGAACAGGAGCAGCACCAGGCAGGCTTGTGCCAGATGCCGGATGGCATGTTGGGAGGGTGGTGGGGAGATGGGGAGGGGGTGCTTCTGGGCAGGAGAAGGGCAGAAAGGAGTTGGATCAGGTCTAGGAGGGGGATGGGTTTGGCAGAAGCCTCCTCCACTATATCCTAACCCTTCCCCTCCGGTGTTACACCAGCCTTCTTGGATTTCCACCAGTTGTATAGCTGGTGCAGATACAAGAAGCCCCAAAGAGCAGGCTGGGGCTTTACTGGAGGTAAGGGGATATACATCCCCTTACCCAAGGAGACCTCCAGCCTCCTCCTAACCTGCACTGGAAACAGTGCAGGCCACACTGGTCGGGCTGTGCTGGCACAGGTCAGGATTGAGCTGTGAATCAGCAGCGGACCTCCCCAGCCTGGGGCAAAGGTCTGTGATGGTGCCCCTCGCAGGCTATCACTGCAACCCCAGAGCAGAGATTCACCCCCCCTTACTCACCAGAGACTCACAGAGACTCGCCCGATCTCCACCCACATTGGGGAAACCATTGTGAGGCACAGTTTCCGCCTCTGCCGGGAGCCTCAGAGAGGCTTCCGTGGGCCCTAACGCCTCGTGCCTGGGGCATTTGTCCCATCGGACCTTATGGGAGGTCTGCAACTGCTGTGAATACCTTAGGCTGGCAGGAACCAACTGCCATGAATGTTGGCAATGTTTGCTACTTGCTAACTTGACAAGGCATGGCTTTGCAAAGTCAAATGTTAAAACGGAAGCACTCCAGGAAAACCCCTGCATGCACATGGTTCCCCAAAACCATTTTGAAAGTTCCTGCTCCACATATTTGTTTTCTATTAAAATATTAACCAATTTATGTGTGGGAGAATTTTGGGTCATCACTGGCCCATTCACAGGTGAGGCTCATTACTTGATGTTGTAGCCACCAAGGGAAGAACAACACTTGCCTCTCCAAATCTGATCATTTGTGCAAACATCTTGAATACTTTCCCCAAGTGATCATAAACACACTGATGATGATGATGATGATGATGATGATGATGATGATGATGATGATGCACCAATCACACAATACTTGACAAAATAATTCTGAATTCTGGCCAGATTTTGGTCTAAAAAGAATGCAGCTTTGCACTTTTTCACTTACCCATCTGGACTGAAATCAGGTCTTCAGAGCATGGAGCACAATCATAGCAACAAATCTGCTTCCCCTGACGAACTAGCCTTCTCTGTCCAGGATGGCAACGCTCAACACATCTGGACTGGGGCACCATCTAGGAATAATCACAGGGAATGGGCATGAGGTCAGGGATCAACTGGTTTCTGTTCATTGCTCTAATGTTCAAGTGTGTCCATTTACTTGTAGAACTTGTCCTCTATGTCCATGTTCCCTCCAGGTAACAAGCTCATTCAGACCATTCCCTTGTCGTGTTCACATCGCCCTCATTTGAAGTGAAAAGATCAGGCAGACTTATTCTCAGAACTATTGCTAGAATTTATATAATTGGAACCTTTCCTCATTCTCAATTGATGTTGGGAGCCAGCGCAATGGCTGAATGACTGAAGGTGTCTTTATGTGCTTCACTCCAATCTTCGATCTCATAGTCTGGTCTTTACTGATATTTTTCTTCTCCATTATCCTTCTCTGGCTATGCATGGATGTGAACCTCTCCCATAAAGTCTTCTGCAAGCATTCCATCCTTCCAGTATTCTCACAGAATAAATGAGTTAGGTATGAGGGACCATTGGACATGGAGTTTCTCCAGTTGCCAAAGTACCCAGCATGGATGCCACATGCCCTAGAAATTGTTCATCTCAAAAGTTCCTTTTGCCTGGAACTGTGGGGCATGGACAGGGCCTAGGAGAGGGGGGGGTAAAGGGGATAATTTGTACCTGGGCCCAGGGTCAAAAAGTGGGTCCAGAAGGCAAAGGAGAGAGTCCAGAAGTTTCCTGGGATCATACATTTTCCTATCTCACCTAGGCTCGCTGCCCACATGGGATGCTGTGTGCGTGGTTTCCACATGTGTGAAAACACCATATGTACTGAAAACCATATGTGCTGGGCAAGGGAATGCATACATGACACTCCTTAACACAGTGTCAGATCTGGGAGGAAACTGGCCTGCTATAGGAGCTTTTTGGCTTGTGGATCCACTGACCATGAAGGAGTGTATAGGAGCTCAGGGACACAGCTGCAGAACTACTGCTCCTGCAGAAGGAAGTTTTGGTGCACTTTCCATTCTAGTGTGAGCCTAAATACAATGATACTACCTTTCCTCAGAGATTTTCTATATTTAAAAGATTTTAGAGAGACTTAGGGGTGGGTTTGAGTTTCCATATTACTGTTTCTAGCTGTCAACACTACACAGGAAGGTAGACCTGGGCTCTGCATTGGGAAGCCCAGTAGACCCAGTGACCCAGTAGAAAAGTCCAAAGACTTTTCCAGTTATCACCACCCCCTGCCTGTTTTACCCTCTCCCCACCCCTGTTCTGCCCATCCTTGTAACCACCCCCCGCACTCTGTTTCATCCCCTCCCCTTTAGGAAGGGGCCCAAACAAAGCTCTGTACCCCCTGATAAAATTCCTCAGAGGTCCTGGGCATGGAGTCAATGGACTAGTGAAGTCAAAGAGACATTGTGAAATAAAACAAAACAGAAAGAGGTTGGAAACATGTTCTCCTATATGCACTGTGTAAAATATTCAAAGCATTACACATTATTAACATCTATAAATCTTAAAAGAATATCATAAGGCATGCTGATACTAGCAGAGACAGTAGTCATGTTAAGGTCAGCCATGAAGCTTTCAAATGAAGTGATATCAGGGTGACCAGATACAATGGAGGACAGAGTGTCTGTACCTTTAACCATTGTGTAGAAGAGGGAATTTGGGCAGGTACAGCTCAACATGGAAAAAGTTTTAAAAAGCTGCACCTGCTCAAATGCCCTCTTCTATGCAATGGTTGAACATATAGCTGCTGTGACTTCCATTGTATCTGGTCACCCTGAGTGATACTTGAAACGCAGTACATCCGGAAACTCTACTCATCCAGTTCTCTGTTCCACTTGGCATGGACTTGACCCAGTGGTGCAAGATCTAACCTGGAGTATCTCAGTGATTGATTTGCAAGTATGAGACAACAGCACTTCCCTGTTCTTTTGCAATTAAGAACATAAGAACAGCCCCACTGGATCAGGCCATAGGCCCATCTAGTCCAGCTTCCTGTATCTCACAGCGGCCCACCAAATGCCCCAGGGAGCACACCAGATAACAAGAGACCTCATCCTGGTGCCCTCCCCTACATCTGGCATTCTGACTTAACCCATTTCTAAAATCAGGAGGTTGCGCATACACATCATGGCTTGTACCCCATAATGGATTTTTCCTCCAGAAACTCGTCCAATCCCCTTTTAAAGGCGTTTAGGCTAGACGCCAGCACCACATCCTGTGGCAAGGAGTTCCACAGACCGACCACACGCTGAGTAAAGAAATATTTTCTTTTGTCTGTCCTAACCCGCCCAACACTCAATTTTAGTGGATGTCCCCTGGTTCTGGTATTATGTGAGAGTGTAAAGAGCATCTCCCTATCCACTCTGTCCATCCCCTGCATAATTTTGTATGTCTCAATCATGTCCCCCCTCAAGCGTCTCTTTTCTAGGCTGAAGAGGCCCAAACGCCGTAGCCTTTCCTCATAAGGAAGGTGCCCCAGCCCCGTAATCATCTTAGTCGCTCTCTTTTGCACCTTTTCCATTTCCACTATGTCTTTTTTGAGATGCGGCGACCAGAACTGGACACAATACTCCAGGTGTGGCCTTACCATCGATTTGTACAACGGCATTATAATACTAACCGTTTTGTTCTCAATACCCTTCCTAATGATCCCAAGCATAGAATTGGCCTTCTTCACTGCCGCCACACATTGGGTCGACACTTTCATCGACCTGTCCACCACCACCCCAAGATCTCTCTCCTGATCTGTCACAGACAGCTCAGAACCCATCAGCCTATATCTAAAGTTTTGATTTTTTGCCCCAATGTGCATGACTTTACACTTACTGACATTGAAGCGCATCTGCCATTTTGCTGCCCATTCTGCCAGTCTGGAGAGATCCTTCTGGAGCTCCTCACAATCACTTCTGGTCTTTACCACTCGGAAAAGTTTGGTGTCGTCTGCAAACTTTGCCACTTCACTGCTCAACCCTGTCTCCAGGTCATTTATGAAGAGGTTGAAAAGCACCGGTCCCAGGACAGATCCTTGGGGCACACCGCTTTTCACCTCTCTCCATTGTGAAAATTGCCCATTGACACCCACTCTCTGCTTCCTGGCCTCCAACCAGTTCTCAATCCACGAGAGGACCTGTCCTCTAATTCCCTGACTGTGGAGTTTTTTCAGTAGCCTTTGGTGAGGGACCGTGTCAAATGCCTTCTGAAAGTCCAGATATATAATGTCCACGGGTTCTCTCGCATCCACATGCCTGTTGACCTTTTCAAAGAATTCTATAAGGTTCGTGAGGCAAGACTTACCCTTACAGAAGCCATGCTGACTCTCCCTCAGCAAGGCCTGTTCGTCTATGTGTTTTGAGATCCTATCTTTGATGAGGCATTCCACCATCTTACCCGGTATGGATGTTAGGCTGACCGGCCTATAGTTTCCCGGGTCCCCCCTCTTTCCCTTTTTAAAAATAGGCGTGACATTTGCTATCCTCCAATCTTCTGGCACTGTGGCCGTTTTGAGGGACAAGTTGCATACCTTAGTCAAGAGATCTGCAACTTCATTCTTCAATTCCTTAATAACCCTTGGGTGTATGCCATCAGGGCCCGGTGACTTATTGATCTTTAATTTATCAATGAGGTCTGAAACATCTTCTCTTTTAACCTCTATCTGACTTAACTCCTCGGTCAGGAGGGGCCGTTCGGGCAGCGGTATCTGCCCGAGGTCTTCTGCCGTGAAGACAGATGCAAAGAACTCATTTAATTTCTCTGCCATCTCTAAGTCTCCTTTAATTTCTCTGCCATCTCTAAGTCTCTAAGTCTCAATTGTGGAACTGATAGTTCAGACAACGTTGTCACCATCCCTACCTGCTTGAAACTGGGATTCCACATGATGGCACTTCCATTCAAGGTGAATTCTTTGCCTGCAGGAGCCTGGGGGTCCATCCTGCCAACACAGATCCTCTTGAAGGAGGAATTGGGGAATGTGACTGTGTTGATGAGATCGTATCCACCTGCCAGTTTCCCGTTGCTGTCAAGCAGTATTTCTTCCCCAGCACTATTGTTGAAATAGACATTTCTCAGGAAAGAGTGAATCTAGGTTGAAAACAAACCAAACACACACACACACACACACACACACACACACACACACACACACACACACACACACACGTTTTCCAAATGGGTACAAGTGGAGGAAACAGGCGAATTCAATTCACATCGCCCTTCTAAATCAGTGGTGCTCCAAGTGCTGACCGCTGCACACTGGGAATGCGTTCCCCAGTGTGACCAGCACTTTGATTTCCAGAGAGCCATGTCTCCCTGTCCCCCAACCAAGACGATGCAATGTTCTAGCCAATAGTCTGTGTGTGTGGTGTAATGCCCTAGTGGGCATTGTATCTGGATTTCCGGGAAGATACAGGCTGGAGTGTCACATAATTCTAGTTGGGAGACAGGGAGAGACGTGGCACTCCAGAACAAGAAGTGCTGGTCACAGGAGGGAAGGATTTGGCCAAACACCAGCTCTTAAGTTTGGGTAGTCACTGTACAAGTGTGCACCACTTAATGTTGGGGATATGTTCTCCGATGGCTGTTGTGATATGATTAGGTCATTGAGCGAACTTTCGGCCTCATCTAGTGCCTTTGTTGTGTAAACAGACACTCCCTGCCAGACACTAACTGACTGCACAGGCTGCTGGAGTTAGAAGGCCTCTTCTTTGCATTAAGAGTCTCTTTGTTGAGTAAACAGACAGTCTGCAGCAGGCTATGGGAGACCTGATTGTTTCATTTAGAGCCTCTTTGTTGTGCTTTGACCACCATCGTATATGCGATCTGTCATTAAGTGAATGGTTGTTCAGCTGCACATGGCTGTATATGACACCAGAAGTTCTGCATTTCCATGTTTGAAGAAACACCTCCTGGACTAAGGTACGGAAGCAGGTTATCCAGATCCTGATCATATGAAGAATGTGGAAAGTGGATTGCAATGGCAGCAACCTGGAGGGACGTGGCAACAGTGGCAGGTTAATGGTGAAGGGCACCTGGAATCTATCAAGCTCTCCTTGCCCACAACCTGTCACAAACACAACCTGCATCATCTCACCTAAAGGAATGGAAGTTCTGGTTTCAATACTAGATCTCAGAAAGGTTAAACGTATTAATTCTTCCTTTTCAATGTTATAGGCTAAGTAGCATTGGGAGGTATGGTGAATGAGGATACTTCATCCTTCTGACAAAGCATATGTGTTGATAAGGAAGTGCCTGGTTCAGGCCATGTGTTCAACTTTGCCATTATGAGCTCTGTGACCTGCACATACCAGGGAAAGCCTTAACCTAAAATACAAATTGCAGTTTTGGTGCAACTGATAACTGTCTGTGGTGAAACCATAGGCTGGATACATGCCATTGCCACTCACCTGGTTTTCCTAATGCTTAACCATTAGGAAAGTCTTTCCACTTGATCCTAAAATAGTGGAGGTGCATTTGGTTGGAGTCAGTCCTTCTTTTGATCCATCATTTCCTCTTTGTCAAGATCCTCTGTAAATGTTTACTAATCTAGAAGTCCCATTCTCAAATGTAGAATCCCAGGGAAGCAGCACAAAGTTCCTCTCTTATGACCACAATGTCATAGACAACACAGTAGGGCTAGCCAGAAATTGTATTGCATGCATGTACCCCTCAAAGATATGCAGATTGCATCTACTGCTATAGTTGAATGGAACATGAACAATCATATATTCATTGTGTGCTGCGGATTGTCCACAGATGTGCTGTGGGTGTTTGGGGGGATCAAATATTAGTAGGGCCATTGGGAGATGTGAGCCCCCTGCCAGCAGTACACTGTGCCTTGTAAAAAAAAAAAACTATAAAAAAAAAAACTGATGGTGTGTCTTAACAATTTTAGCAGTGTGGTGTGAAATGAAAAATGTTGAAAATCACTGGCTTAGAGGCTGAAGGGTTCTGGACAGCATGTAGATTACCAGGAAAACAAAATCCATAAACCACTCAGGGTGTCCAATCATGTGCTTGATATAACATCTAATTTCATTGGAAGTGGATGTGAGGAAATCTCAGAAACAACCAGGAAGCCAAGAGATTTGGACTGCACAGTTACACACCCTTACCTGGGAGTAAGCCTCACTGAATTCTGTGGAACTTACTTCTGAGTAAATTTGCTTAGGATTGCACTGGTTGGTTATGTCCAGTGAAAGCACAAATTCATTTATGACTCCAAATATGTCCAAATTCCTGCTGCGCTGGAACAATGAGACCACAGCAATCCAAGGGAATGTGTTTATGCTAATATTGTGCTAGAGATTGAAAGAGATGGAGAAATCCGTTTTACCTGCCAAGGCTGAATATTCAGAATGCTAGATGTGGATCCTTCTCTCAGGGCTTTTCGCCTGAATTTGGAAGAAAACATGGCATGGAGAGCATGTGTGAGAGAATACACAGCATTGTAGATACTGTAGCTCTGGCCAGACATTTGCATTTCAAAGATATATCCAGGGAGACTCCCCAACTGCTCCTTCCCAGTGCAGCTTTGTCTACTTTGCTTGGAAATCAAGTATGGTGGGAATGAACATTCAAATGCATTAGACCAAAATGACTGAATTTCGTAAATCAATGATTGGTGAGGATTGATTGTCTCCAGGAAATCTTCATATCCAGGCAAATTGCTTGCGTGGAGTGTGAAGGATAAGGTGCCATTGAAGGATTTGGGTGTGAAGTCATCCAGATCTAAAACAGCTGCAAAATCCCACAGAGCTGTTATAACCCAAACCTTTTCTGTCGGTTTCTTTAGGGAATATTCATTGTACATTAGAACGCTTCGTAAAGCCTCCATCGCTCGTTGATCCCCATTAACAAGAATCACATTGCTTTGGGTCAATGACAGAGTAGATTGTATTCTTTTCATTGTATGAAATAAGAGCTCTGTTGGTCTCCAGTATGTCTTTAGAGTTGGAATAGTTTCTGTAAACTCAACACAGATATTGTTCTCCAGGAGCTTAGATGTAAAAATCCGCAGAAATGTTTCTCCACTGTCATCATCTGAAACAATGACACCAACCCATGTCCATCCAAAGTGCTTAAGAAGATGCACAATCCCATCATGCTGAGTGTTTTCAGGTGGCACCATCTGGTAGAGCAAAGGGAACTGTGTTTTGTCATTCAAGGCAGGATCAAAAGAGTTGTAATTGAGCTAAGGAGAAAGGACAGATATGTTTCTAGATCTGACCAGAAAAATCCCCCTCTCTTCCCCAATCTCAGCTACTTCCTCCCAACATTTGGCAGGAGATAGTGCACCTCAGGGGTTAACCACACAGACATATGGAGAGACTCTCATGTGTGCACACAAACATGCACACACGCATCATTTCTCCATTCATAGCCTATTCTCTAAACAAAAAATATGTGTCTCTTCTCTAACGCATGCAGTTTAAGTACCAGGTAATACCTCAAAAGGACCTGGCTGAACCAGCTGGGAAGTGTCGAGTCATTTAACTCAATTGATTTTGGGAGAAAACACACAAGTTCATACAGCACTTGGACTACTCCCTTTGCTTTTGTTAGTGGATGTACATTGTGCATTTGCTTTTGAATGAATAAACATACCTGAGGGATCTTGTAGGTGTATAGAATGTTGGGCATATGGATTGTGTTTTGGGGGATGAGCCCTCCGATGATGGCCATGGGCTTCTTCTTCTGGCCACAGTGATAATTAAGGGGACACCCTCTGAAAAGGAGATTCATAGTGCCATATGATATTCCTGCTGTATTGAATCTGTCTCCACGGATTTTGAATTCTAGTGTCTTGTTGGGTAAAAGGTTTACTTTCTTGTTGATCTCATTCATGGCAAACTCACAAGCAAGGACCTGGTGATAGTTTCTAGTCAAAAAGCTGCAATGATAGTGTCACTTGATTATGACATAAGTGTTGCTTCTTTTGCCATTACAAGTTGAGACATTCATGTGTAAAAGCAAAGCTCTAATCTTCATTATACAATTTGTTCTCTAAAAAATGATGACAGCTAGCATTATTCTGTTTTGCAAATGTATTAATATTTTTAATGGCATCCTGATTTCTTTGCAAGCTGGGATTAACTTGTCCAATGTGTCTGAAATTTTTGAAAAACTTTTTTGTGTGAATAGTAAACTGAACAATTTAAAAACCATTATCTACCACCTGGTTAAACTGGTAGTGTGGCTGAATGTGAGTTCTGCAGGAACCTTCCCTGAAGTTATGACTTTAGATCCTGCAGTATGATGTGGTACAACCCAAATACACATGGAATAGCAGCCCAATCCTAAACAAACAAAAATCCCTTTCACTGTATCCTGCAGGAGATTTTTGGCCACTGGAGGCCACCTCAGGATAAGGGTTCCCTTGCCCCAGGGCAACACCCAGCAGCCACTATGGGCCAACAAGGACATGCGCAGGCTCAATTTTTTGTGCAAGTCCACATTGACTTAGTAAGGTGGATCAGGCCTGCAATAAGTTCAGAATTTGGAATGTGTCACCACTTCTGAACCTGCCCCCTCCCAGGCCTGATCATTCCACCCTCCTCATTTCACCCTCCCCTTGCCCTCTCCCACTCGTTTCCCCTCACCCTCAGGCATTTCTACAGTCATCCACCAACACACAGGAGGTCTCTCCAGCCTCCCCGCCAGTGGCCCAGCAGTGTCCTTTGGCAGAGATTTCTTTACCATAAAGCAGCCTCTGCTGCCACAACACATGGCATGCCAGCACCTGGATAGCATAGGATGGGGCCATAATACAGTAGATACTACAGCCACTGAGGTAACTTGGGAAGATGCTGAGTTTGTTCAGGAGCTGAATTCCTTTGGGCCATCTAGCCTCTCACTCCCACCAATGTGAGAAATGTGACAAAGGCAAGGTAAGAGATTGTAGCTAAAGTGCAAACATATGCACACACAGACACACACCTTCAAACACATAGAAGTCACAAATACCACACTCGTAACTATAACGAGAAAGAACTATGTTTACATTAAGATATTATCAGGGAAATGGTGGCTGAAAGAACTACTTACTAATAATTGAATGACCAATTTGGTCTGTCATTAAAGGGAAAGTCGTTCAGCTCTAAGTAGTGGAGAGAGACAAATTCGCCCAGGAGAAGCCCATCTGCAGAGCTCATTTCAGGATGCGCAGCACATGACCGCAAACCCCACTGGGGGGTGCAGCTCTTGCTGACTCCAAGAGGCAGCTGCAGCAGCAAAGTGAGCAGCAGTGATGGAATCAGTCTGAGGATGAGAAAGCCTTGGCTCCAGGCACACTGAGACACCTTCACTGTGAGGCTCACACTCACCAGTGCCATGACCACAACCAACATTTTTGAAAGGAGCTAAGAAATTAACCTCAAATCTTGCAAGTGTTAAAAGCCTAACAAATTTGTGGAAGCTGTTCTAGAATTCCTTTGAGGCAGAGCTCTGCCTGTCTTCAGGAAAACTCTCCAGCCTAAATGGCCCATATTGATCTGAATGGAGTATTTGTAGATGTGCTGTTGTGAGCCTAGCCATTCTCTCTCCTTATCTAGGGAGCATTCTCTACTCAATGACAGTAATTATGGCAATTGCAGGGTAGGGGATTGTTCTTCCCAGAGCCCTTCAATACTTATTAGGCTAAAGCAGTGGTTCCAAATGTTTTTTCCCCCCCACTTGTGTACCCCTTACCAGCCCATTTCCATAAATTGTACCCCTCATATTACCAAAATTTTTGTAAATAATATAGTTGCTGTTATTTCAAATTTATGTTTTCGACTACTGATCCATTGCTGATAATACACAAATTGATGACCAAAAACTAGCAGTTGGTGGGGCTTTTGCAGCCATCTAGCTGGCGGGGCTTCCTTGCCAGCCCCACAAGGCATTCAAATACAAACCTGCCTTTTCCTACCATTATTCAATCCTTTTTTGAGTACCCCTCAAAGTCCTGGCAAGTACCCCGAGTTGGGAACCACTGGGCTAAAGTAGACATGTTTGAGTGATCCACCGCTAACTACTTTTTTGTACTAGGGAAATAAATGTCTTCCATACATGCTGGGTATGGAGCAGAACTTTCTGAAAGGAGGTCAACTACTGGCATGAGTGCTGAAGAGAAAGGCAATTCTCAGTGACCACTGACTGCCTGATAACTGGACTCTCCCAGCGCTGCCCTTTCCACAGGACTGCTTCTGCCAAGGTGTCATTTCACACACCCATTTTACAGCTCAGCTGCTGGGAGCAGTTAATGGCAGTGCTAGGAAAGCCCAATTTTCATACAGACTGAATAAGGGGCTTCTGTGGGCCTTATCCAGTCCACAGGCCTTATGTCTGACAACCATGGATCAGCACAAAATGTAGACAAAAGTCAAGGTGCAACCAGACATGGCTTTATTGTGGGGGTAAATATACATTTTAGAGGCAAGGCATTTTGGTTCTCAGTAGGACTGATTTTTTCCATGGTGAGGAATTCAGTCACAAACCTTTGTTTTATATGAGTACCTGAAACATCCATCCAAACTGCTTTTGCACTACACTCACGTATGGTGAAACCAAACACATCTAGGCAACAACCAGTCAAATTCACACCATTAAGTGATGCCAGATTGGGAAAAGAAAAATAGGAGGCTTTACTTTCATATCAACCTCAAACATACAGAGTATAGTCCACAGCAATGACTAAAAATGAGCTCAAGTACTGTTTGATGTGTGCCTCAAACTTAGTAGCTTTGCTAAGGCACTTTTGATCTCCTTGTTTCTCATGCTGTAGATCAATGGATTCAGCAAGGGAGGAAACATGGAATAGATCACCGTCAATATTAAATCCAGATTTGATGGAGTGTTAGAAGTTGGTCTTAGATAGGCAAAACTTCCTGTGAGCACTAACGTGGAGAAGACAGTGAGGTGGGGCAGGCAAGTTGAGAAGGCTTTTTGCCTTCCTTCTGCAGAAGGAATTCTCATCACCACAATGAATATCTTCACATATGTTACAATGATGAAGGCAAAACAGCCAAACACAATGGCAACACTTAAAGCAACTGCCCCGATTTCAATGAGGTACAAGTCAGAACAGGCAAGCTTAAGTAACTGGGGGATTTCGCAGAAAAACTGATTGACAATGTTAGAGCAGAAAGGGATTGCAAAGGTGCCACTGGCATGCAAAGCTCCATCAAAAAGACCAGTAATCCACACACTAGCAACCATTTGGACGCAGGCTTGCTTGTTCATTTCATATTGCAGTGGATTACAAATGGCAACATACCGATCATAGGCCATAACTGTGAGAAGGGAAATATCGGATGCTAGAAAAGAGAGAAAAAAGAGGACTTGAGCCACACATCCAGAGTAAGAGATGTGCCTGGTATTCATGAGGGAATTGATCATGGATTTTGGGACAATGACGGACGCTTGACCAAGATCCTGCATGGCCAAGTTCATCAGAAAGAAGTGCATGGGGGTGTGAAGGTGATGATCCAGAACTACTGCACAGATGATGAGAAGATTCCCTGTGACAGTCACCAAGTACAATGCCAAAAATAGGAGGAAGTGTAGAAGCTGCAGTTCTTGGATCGCTGAAAACTCTAGGAGCAGAAACTCCACTGCTGAGGAGTTGTGGTGCATTGTGCACTCAATCCAGATAGTATGGTGCCTGTGGGAGGGAACAAAAGGAAAACTGTAAAAAATTACACACATTTGTTTGGTAACAAATAAGTATTTATTTGCCCAATTCTATCCATGTCTACTCAGAAGTAAGTCCTATTATAGTCAATGGAGCCTACTGTCATTTAATAGTGGATAGAAATGTAGCCTATTTCCAGTCTGCTCAGTTTTGTATTTAGAGCAAGCAAACAAACAAAAAAAAAACACTGAGGTTAAAATTGCTACTTGTATTCAACTGTAGCTCTTCCAATATTTCCCCTTTCAATTCTCGAGTCTCCCAATAACGTGGAATCCATGAGTTGTATTCAGAGAAGTGGTTCCTGACTAAGCACCATTGAAGTCAGTGAAACGAATTAGTTGTTGGTAATTGAAGTTCCATTAGTTTCAATACAATCCATTAAAACGGGTTTGGTCCCCTGATCTATTGTTCTGTCGCAAAGATGTTCCAGGTGCTCAGCATGCATAGAAACTGCAGGCAAATACTGCTCAACCATTGGATCAGGGAACATGTGCCTATAATTACATAGGGCAGGTTCTAATAATAACTGAAGTACATTTTCAAGTACGGGGGCATGTAGTTGTGGTACGGATGTGAAATGGATGAACTGACCCCACCCCCCAAAAAAGTGATTAAGGGCGCAATCCTAACCCCTTATGTCAGTGCTTTCCAGAACTGGCATAGTGGTGCAAATGGGACGTGTGCTGCATCCTGCAGTTGGGTTTCACTCACAGAGGCCTCCTCAAAGTAAGGGAATGTTCATTCCCTTACCTCAGAGTTGCCTTGCCCTTATGTCAGTGCTGGAAAGCACTGACATAACGGGTTAGGATTGCGCCCTAAGGGCACAGTCCTAACCAACTTTCCAGCACCGAAGTTACAAGTCACCAAACTACAGAAAATGTAACAGCTTTGCACAGTGGTTTATCTTTAATCCTCCCTTTTTCTCTTTCTGGCGGTGACTGCAAACCCAGGGCAGAGACATAGCCCCAGGAATGCCACCTATGATTGGTGAACAACAATTTACTTCTTTGAATTGAGATTTTGCAGGAGCACTGTAAATAATGTGTTGTCCAGTACAGTTCACATATTAACTGGCAATTTTACATATTAAAGGGTTAAAGTCAGCTTCAACATTCAGATGAAGTGGTCAGCAAAAGCTTCCAACTCTCAGAAGAAATGAGATGAAAAATGCTTACATGTTCATAGGGTTGCATAGGTATGCAACCCATCTCAAAAAAAAAAGTTTTCAAAAACATGAGGCAGCCCTCATAAAAATATCAGTGATCCCTCAACTTGCTCGAATAAAAATGACTTACTTTTTTTCTTGATAGAGTCTTGACTCTCCAGATGCACTTTTTTCTCCAGCCACTATCAAACATTTCAGCCATCCATGAAATTTTTACAGTTCTTCCATTCTTTTGCTTTGAGATAGTCAAATGGTCTCTCCATACTATGACTATGGGGTGGGGGTAGAGATTTATTAATCCATACTGTAATTATCAGGAGAAGCTGTATTAATATACCTTTTTTGTTCCTGGGGATTTGCTCTCATGTGTTCAAAACAAACCTGTAATAGAGGCATAAAGAAAACAAAGTTAGCGTTCTGGTCTTAATTAGAGACTGATTCTGTGTAGGTATGTGAAAATGACAGCTCGGTTTTCAACCACTAATTCAAATCTATCTACTCCTCCGAGTGGTCACTATCAGGGCAAGCAGCCAAAGAGCTAAAATGCCAAGGGGAGTAGTGCCTAGAAGTTAGTGCAAACACTCCTCTTCCTGCTCTTGAGTTTCTCTTTTTACCAGTTCTGGAACTGAAGATAGAACTGGTTGTTCTATACACTGGTCCTTCTATGTACTGCCATCATCTTCTAAGGCAGGGGTGTCCAGAGTTTATGGCAGGAGGGCCACATCATCTCTCTGACACTGTGTCAGGGGCTGGGGAAAAAAATTAATTTACATTTCAAATTTGAATAAATTTACGTAAGTTTACATAAATGAATACATTAAAGATGAACTTATATGAATGAACTGCAATAGCTCAAGGCCTATAAAAGGCCTTGCACAAAGCAAGGCTGGCTTTTCCTTTGCTGCCCCTACTCCATCACAGTTATGAAACAGCAAGCAGTGGAGGAAGCCCTCATCGTACAGCTCACGCAAGAGGTCAAGCAGTTGCCTCAGAGCTGAGAGCAGTTCATCAGGCCAATGCGAGCTCCAGCAAGTGTCTGGAGGGCCAGAGGCTCATTGGGGACTGGGAGCTCCTCACAGGCCAGATTGGGAGTCACTGAGGGCCGCAAATGGCCCCCAGGCCGGGGTTTGGGCACCCCTGATCTAAGGCAAAAGAGATCAGTTGGGGGTATGGGAGGGATGAACCCACTCCCAAGAGAAATCCTAAACCCAGGGTTCTTATTAAAAATCAAATTGTAGTAGCACCTTTAAGCAATCAGACAAGACAACCCCCTGTGCCACCTGTAAACATGGATTAGGCTGTACATGGATTTGGCTGTGAACAGCCAAAATTACTTTCAGATTTTTAATATAAAAACAAAAACTGAGAAAAGGAGTAGATAAAAGGCACAATAAGAAGGCTGATAAAGAATATCTGAATTCAAAGCAATGGACACAAAGCTTGATCATATAGGAGAATACAATAACTAGCAATGCCCTGCAGCAGGAGCCATGAAGATACTCAGCAGCACAGCACACAAAATCCACTAGCAGCCCAATTTGAACTAAATTCTCATGCGGTAATGCAATGATGCTGTTATGAGCTATGCTGCATCTCGCAGTGGAATTTTGGCTGCTGGAGGTCTCCCTGGGTTGAGACATTTGTCCCCTTGCCCCAGGGTAAGCCCCAGCAGCCTCAATGGCTCAACTTAGACCTGCTCCAGTGATATCACTGGTGAAAGTCCAAGTTAATTCATGTTGGCAAATCAGATTAAGGAACAGGCATCAGATACTGTACATGCCAGCACTACCAATTTGTCCCCTCTCCCAGACAAAAACAGGCTAACCCAAACCCCCTTACCACCCTCCTCTGCCCTCCTACCCCATGCTGAACTTACCTGCTCTGGTGGGCGCCCATGCAGCCACTAGCACCAGCAGGAAGACTATGACCTTCCAGCCAGGATGCTTGGCCTGAGCTTCATTGCAAGGCACTTTTGTAATAGCACAAAGTCCTGGTACCCTGGTGGAACAGGAGTTCCACCAGCCTGCCACTTGGTTAGGATTGGGGCCTATTTGTGCCAGGATCAAGTGCGGTACTTTGAAGCACAACTTAATGGATCAACATAAAATGAAAGCAAAATCAAGGTGCAACATGGCTTTATTGTGGGGGTAAATATTCAATAACAGGGCAGAGGAATCAAAGAAATAATGCAATACACACATATTCACACACACATATGCATGCACGCCAGTGATGTGCAGTTAGGAGTGGCAGGAGAGGCAGAGCCAGCAAAGAAAAAAAAAGGAAAGGACCCAACAAGTTTAAAAAAAAATACCCTTTATCTTTACAAATCTGCTTGATTTTGCTCTATCGGCTGCTCAGTCTGTTTAAAGGAACAGACATGCACAAAATACAGAAGAAACAAAGAGAGCTGCCAACCAAGCAGATCAGTCCCCATGGTGCTTGCAATGGTCAAAACAAGAAAGGATGCCTATGCAAGAAAAGCCAGCAGGGAGAGCTATTTGTGTCATCATCAGAGGCAGCAGGCAGAGCTGCTGCTCAGCTCACTGTTGAAGGAAATGAAGAAACACAGCATGCCTGTGCGAAAGCACCCAGCTCCCTGTAAAGCCAGTACAGGTTGAGCCTCATTATTCAGGAGAGTTCCCTTCCCAGAACTCATGTGGATGGCAAAAATCACACTAAAGCAAATCAATTGGAAAAAAACAAAGTCCCTTTGCTCAGATGATTTAAAACAGCCTTGCTGACCTTTGTGATGTTAAAGACAGACAGCCCAATCCTATGCATGTCTACTCAGAAGTAAGTCCCATTACAGTCAATGAGGCTTACTCCCAGGTAAGTGTGCATAGGATTGCAGCCAGAGTCATTAAGCAGACAATCCATCGATCAGTCTCTCTCCAGACGAGCCAGCCAGCGACCCTGCCCTTCACCCTGAGCAAAGTGATCTTTCTTTCACCTGCTCAGGGGAAGAGAGGGGTCTCTGCCTTGGAGAGAGAATGCATGATGGTCAGCTGGCTGCCCTCTCTTGCATTAACAAGGCTATTGTTAAACAACTGTCTTCCTTTAATTTAAAGGGCCTTTCTCATCAAGTTGAGATACAAAAATCTGTGGAATCTGTGAATAATTTGGTAAATTATGCTTTGATTTTGTTTCCTGACCCCTTCCCTCTGAGACAGAGAGGTGCCTTTTGATCTCTAGTTGGCAACACTGAGATAGAGAGGGTGAGCTGGTGCTGGCTTGTTCTTTGGTGGACAACACTGAAATTGAGAAAGAGAGAGAGAGAATTTGAAATGGAAGGTAAGATCTGTAGAAAGGAGTAACATAGAGCATGTGCAGACCAAGGGCGGGAAGGGGGGGAGAGAGAATATTTAAAGGTGCTTTGTTCTACTGAGCATTGACAGCTGGCAGAGAGACTCTGTGCACCTTGTGGGCATTGCCTGCTAGCACAGAGAGCCTGAGATATGGGGGAAGAGAGTGAGAGCTATAAATTACCAAAGGTTCCAGTACAGTGTATGACAGTTGCCTTGATATGTGCTCTCTGTAACCAGGATCCATTGTGGCAGGCAAGGAGTCAGCCTCTTGGCAGGCCATAAACCACTTTACTCTAATGAGATTGGGGAAAGTTTGTCTCTCCCAGGGCTTGATGACTCTTAACCTATGTCCCAAGCTTCTGAGAAAGAATGAACTGAAAATAGTGATCTTCATTGTTGTCACAATTCTTGATAGATTAGTTCAGGAGAACTTTACACTAAAGCAGGCTCTTCTAAACTCCAGCCAGGGGGTTGGATCTGGAATTTGGGGAAAGCCCTTGGCTCTGTGAGCAGAGCTTACCCTTCCACATCTGTGCTGCTTGTATGCTGAGTAGATCTGGACACCACATCCTATTGTACAGCCTTCTGGGACACTGGGCAACAGACGTGACTGAGCATGCTGGTGCCCAGGTCTGCTCAGTGTAGAAGCAGCATGGAGGCAGAGAGGTAAGCTGTGGTCCAAACAGGGAATACCTTTCCCCACCTTCCCTAGACCTCTGCAGCAGCCAAGGCAAGCCAGCATGAACTTACCCTGCCCAGATTCAGCCTACCCCAATTCAACCCCTGGTGGCTGGAACACCTCCATGCACCAGTCTCCCAACTCTCTCAATGGCACAAAAGTGCCTTGCTAGTCTCTGACTGGGTTTGTCTAATTCTAGAATAGGTAGGCTGTAAAGTTCTAGGATGCAGTGGCATACTTAATGGTATGCCACTGCATACCATTGCAGTGGTACCCAAGGTGGACTGCTCCCACCACCACTTCGAGATTCCCCCATAGAGGCCAGGTCTACTTAGTATTTGAAGCGATGGGTAGGCCTGGCCTCTGCTATGAGATTCCCTGGTGGAGGCCAAGACCTCCCAGCATTTGAATACCCATACCCAGCTCGAATGCCTCTGCTCCTGAGCGTGTTTGGACTGGAAGAGATGTGGGGCCAGATGGGGCAGCAGTATTGTGCTGCTAGGAGGATCGATTGTCAGGCAAGTGACATGGGCACCCCCCTTATTGCTGACACTTCAAAGCATCAATGAGATGCTATGATATTTGTGCCACCCAGCAGAGGTGTCACTAGGGTTGCATCACCTAGTGCTAGAGCTCATTGCATCACCCCCATGATTTACCTCCTCCCGTACAACCATACAGAATAAATTATGTGCAATGTCATAAACACAACCTAAATGCAGTGGCATCAGTTGGTGTAACCCACATTAACTTTGTTTGTTTTTGTTTGAATATATAACAGTACAGGTCACCCAATAAATCACTAACCACCCCCAACCCCATTCCCCCCCCCAAAAAAAAACAGTGACCAACTTGATGGCATTCAAACAAGCTCTGATACATGGAAATGAGAGGGCACTCATACAAACACCTTATTGGTTCCCTGCTGTGTCATAATAACACCTCATTGGCTCATCAGTCCCCTTGGTCAGTTTTGAGTTAAGAAAATCCACTTTTCGTTATGTAAGGCAGTTGTGTCTTCCTTTTACCCAGCACCCCCCAATAAAGACACAGGCAAGGGTATATGGTACAAAGGGCCACTTTATTAACTATTTAAATATACTTCAGATTGCAACAGGGCCTAACAAATAAGTCATGCGGGTTCTACATGAGGGAAACGGAGCTGCCCGTCTACTTCCCCCTATAGTGATTTGGGCGACCACACCAGACTCAGGGCAGCGTCAGTACAAGCCTGCCGCCCCCTTCATTGTCACCCCGAAGGGGCAGGGTGGCAGGCTAGCTCAGGCCACCCGAGCGAACCCGCGGTGTGCCTTTACCACCAGGCCGAGGTTCATCCAGCCTGCGCCACCCAGCCGGGAATGCCAGCATGACCAAGCGTGGAGTCCACCCGGCCCTTGCCACCCTGCGGTGTACACCGATATGACCTTACCTACCCAAAACCCGCACGACACCTGCCACCCGGGGGGTCAGCCTAGCGCTTGGCCCCACCGCCCCACACGGAAACAAATTTCCGCAGGCCCAGTTGCAATTCAAGAGGAAAAGTATAATTGCCCAACACCGAAAGGTGTACTCCATCGCTTCTGAACAACTGGGGCGCATCATAGCTGATGCCTGGGTGATAAATGACACCGACTCCATAAAGGGGTACCGCCCGCCTCACATACAAATTTACCTTCTTCCTAGCCAGTTCAATCTTTTTAACATCAGAGGCATAACGCCAAACACTGTGAGGCAAGAGGTCAGACCATAAGATGACCTTCCTGCAAAATGCTGATTAATGTGGAGAATATCGCTGTAGGCCTGAAGCCTCAAGGACAGAGTCGTCCTCTGGCCCAGGTCGTTCTCTCCCAAATGTATAACGACGATGTGAGGCTGGGCATGGGCATGCACAAACTCATAAAAAGCAGGAAGAAGCTGATCCCACAGCATTCCCCGCCGTGCAACCCAATGCACAGTAGCCAAGGAACCAAGCTGCAACTGCATGCCAAAGCTACTGGATGCTGCCCTCTTCCTTGCCCAGAAAACGATGGAGTGGCTGAAGATAATGACCCGAACTGCTCCCGCCCAGGAACCTGTGGACAGGAAAACAGGAATCACAATTCCAGAAACATGCATCACTTAACCATATAGCACCTGGCAAAGCCAGTGCAAGTGAGCGCCCAACCGCTGTCACGGGACGAGCCCGGAAATATAGCATGCAAAACAGGAACATGTGGCAGTGCCACGATAAACGTCTGGCAATGCCAGTATAAAGAGCGCCCAACCGCTGTCACGGGACAAGCCCGGAAATATAGCATGCAATACAGGAACTTGTGGCAGTGCCACTATAAACACCTGGCAATGCCAGTATAAAGAGCGCCCAACCGCTGTCACGGGACAAGCCCGGAAATATAGCATGCAATACAGGAACTTGTGGCAGTGCCACTATAACGCCTGGCAATGCCAGTATAAAGAGCGCCCAACCGCTGTCACAGGCCGTGCCTGGAAATTTCTGTGGTATCTGCATCACCCCTCGCCCCTACCACCAGGGCGAGGGGGAATAGCCGAGCGAATCCCGCTCAGCGCTTGTCAGGCTCTCTGACGTAATACGAAAATGCGCAGGAGCGCCAACGGCCAATCCTCTGAATGTCCCGGGCTGGGAGGCCGATATCAGCTGCAGCCGATGCAGCCCCAATCCTGAAAGAGTGCAGGCCGTAATCTTCCGTCCAAAACCCCAGGTCCGCCACTGCCCTGCGAAAAAGGACCCTAAACTGGAAAAACATAACAGGTGAGGCATCAACATGACAGAACAAGGCATCCCAAACCACAGGACGTGCAGCCAAACAAGACCAGCATCAGCAAAACTTGAGGCCTTGGCACAGAACGCCAATGCCGCCAAGTACACTGATAAAGACCCACACGATACGTTAATGCCCTGCAGGTATAAAAGAACCGCATCAGGTGTTCTGGCGGAATAGGCCAGACTTGGGGTACAGCCAGGGCTGCCCAAAAGGCCTCAAATTCCCTTGCCGCCCTTTGATAGCTGTGAAGGTAGACGGCGCAAGCGCAGACAAAATTACATGCTGCGCTCTGCACAGCCAAGGGTCCTAAGCCAAAGAGGCATCGGGTCGGGATCCCGCTGCACCCCTGGAGCCAGCTGCCGGAAATGCTCCACCTAAAGAACGAGATAGGGTGTCGGCTATGCCGTTATCAAGACCCTGGATGTGCCTAATGAAAAACAAGGTGTTAATCTTAAGGCAATGCAAAACAAACACCCTCACCAGTCCCATTACCTGTGGGGACCCGGACGTCTGCTGGTTAACGATAAAAACCACAGCTTGGTTGTCGCACCAGAAACGCACAGTGGAGTTGGCAAATTCCTCTGCCCATAATTGAACTGCCACCGCAAGGGGGGGACAGCCCTAAAAAATCATGTCTACAGTAACCCCTTCTGAAACCCATGTATCCGGCCAAGGGGCAGAACACCATCTCTCTCTAAAATAACTCCAAATCCAAAACCACCCGCATCATCAGAGTGAACTTGCAGCCCCGCCCCAAGTAAACACTCCTGCTGCCAAAAGGATACACCATTATAAAACTCCAAAACTGTAACCAGATTACCCAATCTGCCTTCATGACCTGGGTGATCCGCAGGCGATGGTGAAGCCTCTAATACCCGCCATGCAGGCATGCAGCCCCTGAAAAAAAAGGCCTGGCCAGGGGCAACTACCCTGCAGGCAAAATTCAGATGCCCCACGAGAACCTGCAAATGTCTCTAGGACAATTTCGGAGCCTGGAGGCCAGCACGTATTAGCTGCTGCAGCCTAACCAACCTGTTGCCAGGCGGCCTACTGCACCGCTGTACAGTGTCTAATTCAATACCAAAAACGTAAGGGTAGTTGTGGGCCCCTCAAAATAATAGACCATTGAGGCGAGTCGTGCTCTGCTCACCACTAACCACCCCAAAAGGGAGGCAGATTTCTCGAAAGGGCACAGGAAATTGCGCATCCCATTGGTAGCACTTTATCCAGATATAAGGAACCATTAAACTGAAAACCAAGCAAACAAAAATCATCAGGGTGGACGGGCAAGAGTCTGACTGTAGACACAATATCCGCCTTGGCCATAAGGGTGTCAAGGCCACAGCCACGTACTACCCTGATAGCTTGGTCCAAAGAATATATCATAATGAACTAAGGTGTGCAGGGATCCTATCACTAACTGAACCCCCATAAGGATAGGACAGATGGTGAATGAGAGGGAAGGTCCAGGGACCTTCTTGGAACTACACGTAACAGGAACACCTAAACATTGGGAAACTGAGGAGACTTAAAGGGGCCCACCAGATGGCCGGCTCCCTATTCCTTATCTATCTTAGCTTAAACTGTTCCTTCCATACCCTTTACCGACAGGAGATTCCTGGCCCAGGTAGACCTGGAGGGAGGGGCCGCAGGAATCTGAATCCCTTGTCACTACCTTCAACTAATGATTGAGCGTCCGAAAACTTAGGATACCCCTACAAAATACAGCCAACACCTCTACTCTAATCAGGGTGGGCCACCTTCCCAGCTTGAGGGGGCTGACCACCCCCACTTTTGGCCTGCCCAGCTCGGAGCCTGGGACTCCTCCTAAATCCTGCCAACTCGGGGCACACGGACACCGAGTGCTGGCCGTTGTACTGCCCGCTGACATGTGCAAGGGTGCAACCTGCCCTGCCGCCCCGCCCCATGGAGTTAAACTCATAGCAGGAGCGGAGGGTGAATGCATCACACTCCTAACATCCCTGCCACTGGCCCGGCTGCGCCCAGAGCAAATGCCCACTAAGGATCAATCGCCCAAATTGGACCGGGCCAGCCAGATAATTTGAACACACAATCCTGCTCTGAAATCTGCCAGTCGAGGGGATAATATCCAGGTACTTAAAGTGCAGCTGCCCGTGCTGCCTACATTTGAATAACTACTGCAGCATAAATATCAGGTCGACCAATTATTCCAATTTTTATCAATTTTTCTGCCTTCACCCCACTTGAGGGACAGGCACTGGGTCACCCGCCTTCAAGGCTGGCTCAGGTTGCTCACACAATAAACTAAACACAGTAACAAACTCGCCCTGCTAAATTTTCCTTTAACTGCCAAGGCGAGTTGACCACCCAAAGGCAGGGCCACATCCCACTAGGCCACTCGTGGACATTCACCTGACCCTTCTGTGGTTCCCTGAGAGAAAAGACCATACAGGACATCAGCATAAGGAGCTAGGCTGTAAGGGACACCAGAGACCATCAAGATCCGATGCCTGTACCTGAACAACTAGAGGTCCCGGAGCCTGTCGCTCATTGAGCTTGTCCAAAGCGGTTAATCTCTTCTGTGCCCAGAAAATGATGGAGTGCCCACAGATAAGAACCTGAACTGTCCCTACCCAGGAACCCAGGAAGATGCCACCTGTGGCTGCTGCTGCTCATCAGGGTCCCACTGTGCTTACACAACCGGAGGTCTGGCTGGAGCCTGTGACTCCTTAAGCTCCTCCAATGGTTACTCTGGAAGAGAGGATTTGCGTTAGGTTCGCCCCACGTCCCTTCCTGGTAGACCTCCCTGGGGAGGGAAGCGCCTGATGCATTGACCATCACCCAAACCAGCGTTTGCACATTGCACTCTCCTTCTTAAAAGCTTCTGCCTGTGCAACCAGAGCCCACAGCTCAGCTGTATCATCCTCCTCCTCTGAGGAAGAAATCAGTGCGAGCTGGGGGGGGGCCTTCCCCCCTGATTTCTTATTCCTCATTGGGCATACAGACGTCTCAACAAAAAACCTGGGGGGGGGGAGTGGTGGCAACTGACAGCCACCTCTCACCCCCCAATATATTTCTATTAGAGAAATATATATATTATTTCTGAGAGCCCAGTCCTATGCATGTCTACTCAGAAGTAAGTCCCATTATAGTCAATGGGGCTTACTCCCAGGAAAGTGTAGACAAGATTGAAGTCTTATTTATCATGACCGTCTTATTATTTAACAATCATTAATTTTCTTTTTTTTTTTTTTGTTTTTGTTTTGTTTTGTTATTAATTTATATTTTAACTACAACTTCCTTAATTATGGAATTTGGTTTTCTTTTTGTTTGTTTGTTTCGTTGTTTTTTTTTTAAATTAAAATTTTTTTATTATTATTATTTATTATTTTTATTAATATTATTATTATTTTTAATCTCACCTCTTTATTTATTTATCCAATCAACTTCTTATTTTCTTTCCTCTCCCCCCCTTTTTTTCTCTCTTTTTTTTTTTTTTTTTTATACTAGCATGCAAATGACACAGCAAAACAACTATCTAACTTGCGGTCTCCCATCCAATTCTAAACCACAGCTGACTCTGCTTAGCTTTGCTCAATGTTGAGTGTAGAACACCACTCAGTCAGCAGGCCTTATAGGCAAGCAGAGAAAGCAAACTCCTGGCAAAATGCCCTTCCATACTACGTGCTGGGGAGGAGGCTGGCGATGCCCTGAAAGCCCCAAACACACGGAGGAAGGTGCGGAGAAAAGCTCCTGGTGCCTCTGCCAGCAGGCTCAACAAGCAGCCGGGCAGGAGGCAGAGCAACCCCAAGGGCAGCAGGCACCAGCTGCAGCCAGGCACGCGCCCAAACAGCGCTCCCACGGGGCGCCTGCACACCAAGCAGGCGACCCGTTTCCCACAGGCACCCCAAACGATCAGCAGGCTCAAACACTGACCCGTGCAGAGCCGCCAGGCGTCCAAGCGCTGGCCACCCAAACTACCCTGGGGAGGTGGGGGGGGTCGGGCACTGAGCGAGGGAGGTGGGGGGGAGGTCGGGCGCTCAGCGGCTCCCGCTGAGCGCTCTCGCTGAGCGCAGCCAGCAGCCTGGAGGAGAGCAGCCAAGCACCAGCCCCAAGGCACACCAAGCCCACTGGAGGCGTGGGCACACCAGCCGCACACACGAGGCCAAAGAGGGGCGCAGCTGGACCGCCGCCCCTGCAAGGCAGCCCACCGCAACCCAGCCAAGAAGCCCAACCCAGGCAACACCACCAGCAACCGCTCGCTGCCCACAGGTAAGCCGAGAGGGCAGGCGGGCAGGCGGGCGCCTGCAGCCAAGTCTGCTGGGCTCGAGGCCCCAGCAACGTGGCCTGAGTCGGGGAGCAGCGTGCAAGAGGTCCTTCCCTGACCGCTGCCTGGTCCCGACTGCGCGGGCTTCTCTGAGCAGCCTGCACGTGGCCCCAGACCAATTAGCCCCCAGCCAATCGGCTGCGAGGCTGGCCCTTCCTGTGTCTCGTGGGTGGGCAGGGTAAACGCCGGTGGCGTGCTAATACACGTGCCACCGGAATTCTGGTTATTTCTCCATAACTTTTTATAGAATACAAATATTTCAATGGAGTTTGTTTCATTGCATTCAACAAGAAATTCTACATCATATGATATATAACATGATGGTATTATTCAAAAATACCAAGATTTCATGTGGTGCAGTCAGCACCCCCCTCTACCAGCCAGCAAAATGCGACGCAATAGGTACCCATCACTGACACCTCCCATATGGCTGGCACTGGGATGAAGTGCCCTGCATCATCTTGGTACGCTACTACTAGGATGATCTTACAGACCAATCCTAACTAAACTTGCATCTGTTTGTGTCTGTGACCCGGTTACATTTGCCAGCGCATCACATTCTTCCATGCCGGAAAGGGCAATGCATTGCTGGACCACATGTTCCAAGGGCACAGTAGTCAGTTAGGATTGGGCCCTGAGTGATGCAATTGATAAGCTGGTGGATAGAGAGGAGACTGTGCTGGGAAAACAAACACATTTGTGTGGTTATAAATAAATATTACCATGCATTCCCCAAATAAATACAGCCGACAACAGGTATGGAATTAAAATTGGGCCACTTTATTGAATACAACACATTGCAACACAGCAGCAAAAGAGGTAAACAAAACCCATCCCAAGCGGGGGGTTCTACGTGGGGGAAACGGTCCTAGCCGTCTTCATCCCCCCAATCTCATAGGGCATCCACCCGACTCCAGGAGTAACTCAATTGTTATTCAGCCTGCCTTTCAAGAGGGTAAGTCAAGCCTCTTTCAAGCCTGCCCAAAGAGGGTAAGTCAGCCAAACTGCTATGCCTTCAGGTCATCCCTGCAAGGCCCCCAAATTTGGACAAGGGGCTAGCCAGCCTGCCTCCTTGAGCCTCCTCGATGCTAGCAGGCATAATGGGAATGGTTCTGGTTCACCCCCTGTCCTTGCTGACTTAGATTGGACACCAAGAAGGTCTTCTGCCTACCCACCCTGCACTTCTACCGCCAGTGACCAGGGCGTTAAATGCCTATGTTGTTGTTGGCATCCTTCAGTCTCGAAAGACTATGGTGTCATGCTCTGAATGGTGGTTCTGGAACAGAGTGTCTTCTCCAGAGCGCGAAGCCTGGGTAAAGTAGTTATGGAGGATAGGCTGTTACCCATGCAGCAAATCCCCCCTCTCCACGTCGCTGAAATGGTCCAATGGAAAGGCAGAGGCCAATACGGTTGGTTCCAGCGGTGTCGCAGGAGTCTATATTACCCTGCTAATTGGGTAAGAGGCACTTTTTCAAGTGGGTGCTCCTTTTTTAGCAGGGGGAGAGTAACTGGCCCATCTCACCCCAGCAGTGTCTGTTCTGCTGGCTGTCTGCTGGTATTCTTTTGCATCTTTTTAGATTGTGAGCCCTTTTGGGACAGGGAGCCATTTAGTTATTTGATTTTTCTCTGTAAACCGCTTTGTGAACTTTTAGTTGAAAAGCGGTATATAAATACTGTTAATAATAATAATAATAATAATAATAATAATAATAATAATAATAATAATAATAATATATCATAACCCAAACCCACTCCACAGCCAGTCTGAGCTAGGCAAAAAAACCACCATCATAGAGCCAATTTAGATGGTGATTAAAAATTCCTACCCGGCCCTCAGAGAGCGACCAGGTAATCCCATATTAGCTACAGGGCGGGCGTGCAGGGGTTGCTTGCCAGGAACGGACTGAACTCCCTCCGCGCATGCGTACTGGGGGACCTCTCCCGTCCCACCCCCCTTTCAGCCAGCCAGCCAATCAGCTGGCAGCAACTCACTGTTGCCGACTGAAAAGGGGGAAAACCTGGCAATCCCTGCTAGTGCGCCAGGGAGGCGCGCTAGCACCCTTTCTTGTTACTGTCAGCATTGTGTGATGTAAATGGTTGTGCTTGTTATACAGCATATATACAGAGTTTAGCCCACATCAATGAATAAAAATGAGCTCAAGTACTGTTTGATGTGTGCCTCAAACTTAATAGATTTGCTAAGGCACCTTTGATCTCCTTGTTTCTCATGCTGTAGATCAATGGATTCAGCAAGGGAGGAAACATGGAATAGATCACCGTCAATATTAAATCCAGATTTGATGGAGTGTTAGAAGTTGGTCTTAGATAGGCAAAACTTCCTGTGAGCACTAACGTGGAGAAGACAGTGAGGTGGGGAAGGCAAGTTGAGAAGGCTTTTTGCCTTCCTTCTGCAGAAGGAATTCTCATCACCACAATGAATATCTTCACATATGTTACAATGATGAAGGCAAAACAGCCAAACACAACGGCAACACTTAATGCAACTGCACCAATTTCAATGAGGTACAAGTCAGAACAGGCAAGCTTAAGTAACTGGGGGATTTCGCAGAAAAACTGATTGACAATGTTAGAGCAGAAAGGGATTGCAAAGGTGCCACTGGCATGTAACACTCCATAGAAAAGACCACTGAGCCATGCACTAGCAACCATTTGGACACAGGCTTGTTTGTTCATTATCATTTCATAATGCAATGGATTACAAATGGCAACATACCGATCATAGGCCATGACTGTGAGAAGGGAAATATCGGATGCTAGAAAAGAGAGAAAAAAGAGGACTTGAGCCACACATCCAGAATAAGAGATGTGCCTGGTATTCATGAGGGAATTGATCATGGATTTTGGGACAATGACGGACGCTTGACCAAGATCCTGCATGGCCAAGTTCATCAGAAAGAAGTGCATGGGGGTGTGAAGGTGATGATCCAGAACTACTGCACAGATGATGAGAAGATTCCCTGTGACAGTCACCAAGTACAATGCCAAAAATAGGAGGAAGTGTAGAAGCTGCAGTTCTCGGATCGCTGAAAATTCCAGGAGTAGAAAATCCATTCCTGAAGAGAAGTTAGACATTATGCATTATAAACAGAATGCAAATTGTATTGCTCCTGTGGGAGAAAATGAAAGGAAAACTGTAAAAATTTATAAATTAAAAATTCCATACATATCCAGTAAAAAGAAAATATAAATACTGGGTCTATTTCCAGTCCGCTCACTTGATTCTTTTATAACAGTCTTGGTTTGTATGTAAGTCTCATTAATTTGAATGGAATTTAGGCATGACTAACTTTCTTTTGATACAATCCATTAAAATTTATTGATTTATTGATTTATTGTTCTGTTGGAAAGATGTTCCAGGATGGTCATCATGCATAGTATCTGCAGGCAAATAGTGATCAACCATTGGATCAGGGAACATGTGCCTATAATTACATAGGGCCAGTTCTAATGATACTTGAACTATATTTTCAACTACTCAGGTGCATGTAGGTGTTGTATGGATGTGAAATGGATGGACCCCCCCCCCAAAAAAAAAAAAAAAAAATGTGATTAAGAAAACATATCTGGAATCAAGGGGAACAGCCAGAATTTGCAAGCACCATGAGCATGTACATTTTGTATTGAATACAGCAGGTTCAGAACATCAACTATCAACTGAACAGGCCAAAATTATTCAACACTGACTCTGTGGGGGGGGGGGGGTTAAGCTATTGAACAGTGTCCACAGTAATGAAAGAAATCTAGTGGGCATTATTTTTGTCAATGTAACAAAACTACAAGTGATAGCAGGCACTGCTATTCCTCTCACTAAGCATTAAAAACAGCTGTTGAAGCAAAGGATATCAAGGACTTGAATGCATCAGCCTGATGTGCAGAGCAGAAGAAAGAGTTGCAATCATGGTTTCTGTCACAGGCATTGCAAACACAGTCCTAGACAACATTTCCCATAAGATTGGCAAAGCATAAAATACTGTCACAAAATACTCAACATAGGGGTATACAACCCCCCTCCCAGAAATTACTTAAGCGATTTAAAATGCTTAAGTTTGATATATCATGTCCATAGCAACCCATCTCCCCCCCCCAAAAAAAAAGTTTTCGAAAACATGAAAGTATTGGTGATCCCTAAATTTACTCGAATAAAAATGGCTTACTATTTTTCTTGATAGTCTCATCTCTCCAGATGCATCTTTTTCTTCATCCACTTTCATCATTACAGCCATCCACGAAACTTTGTAGAAGTCCTTCCATTCTTATACTCTGAGATTGTTGAATGGTCTCTCCATACTGTAACCATGGGGTGGAGGTTGCATATCTGTATTGTAATTATCGAATGGAGATGTATTAACCTTTCTTTCCTGGGGATTTGATGTCATGTGTCCAAAACAAACCCGCGGTGGAGGCACAAAGAAAACAAAGTTAACATTCTGGTCTTCTTAATTAATTAGAGATGGATTCCATGTAGGTTTGTGAAAATTGCAGCTCGATTTTCAATCATTCAAATCTATCTTCTTGTCTGAATAGTCATTGTCAGGGCAAGCAACCAAAGAACGGAGAGGCCAAGGGGAGTAGGTCCTAGTGGTTAGTGCAAACATTTTCCTTCCTGCTCTCCATTTTTTTTTTCCTTTTTACTGACTCAGCAACTGAATGGTGGGGGGGGGGGGGGGGAAACTACTAGTTCTATCCACTGCCACCATCTCAAACAAAAGAGATCAATTGGGCGTAGGATCTAGGAAAAAATCCTTCCCAGGAGAACCCGCAAACCCAGGAGTTCTTATTAAAAATCAAATTGTAGTAGCACCCATGAGCAATCAAACATGACAAGCCCCTGTGTTACATGTGAACATGGACTAGACAGGCAAACAGTCAAAATATAATTAATTTATTAAAAATCCAAAAGTAAACAAAAATTAAAAAAATTGAGACAATGGGTAGAAAAAAGTACAGCAAGCACATTGGCAGAGGACCAGGCTGGCCAAGAGAGATAAGTACAGTAAAATGTTAGATCTGAAATACCATAAGGGGCATTTGAGGCCCAGGACGGGGACTCAGGATATGGCGGCCATTGCTGCCATTGAGATCTGCCCCATCCACCCCCCATCTCAGCCTGATCCCCGCTTCAATCCTTCCTCATCACTAGCACATCCTAGTGGCCGTTCTGTGGAGTACCATTGGTGGCATGAGGGAATTCAGGCCTTACACCAATGGCAGCACTCCATAGCCAAACAAAGAGGTTGCCATGCCAACAGTCCTCACAGCACACTAGCATACCATGAAGATTAGATTGGGCCATAAAAAAGAAACATTAAGATGTGGAAAATGTTCTCATTTGGAAGAGCTTCACTCATCTTTAATGGCACAAAAATTCAATAGGCTTACTTATTTTTATCATACTTCCAGCCACTCTTAAAGCAACAGACCACACCATGCCTTAACAGAAATTTGTGTCCCTTTTATGTTGAGCTATTATCCTGGGCTGTGTTTCCAACTGCTTTGAGGCCCAATTCACACACTTACTGAGACAGCACTTGTAATAAAAGACTAACACAAGCAACATCTTCCTTTACCCCCACACCTGCAATAAAGACACCAGACTTCGGCTTGGATGAAAATGGGCCACTTTATTAAACTTCAACTGCAACAGGGCAATAACACTGAACATCAATCATGCGGGGCAATATGGGGGAAATGGTCCTAACCGCCTGCCTCCCCCTACATTCTCATTGGGCGTACCACCTGGCTCAAGACCCTAGCTGTCAATCGCCAGCTTAGGTCTTTCAATGCCACCCCCAAAGGGGGCAAAGCAGCCAGACTTCAGGCTAGCTGGCCAAGCCGCACCATCCTGTCTGTCTAGGCCAGGGGTTTGCCTGCCTGCCTCCTGGAGCCGGTCAGGCATCATGGGAGCGGTTCAGACTCACCCCTCACCCTGCTGCCTTGGATAGACACCGAGCCAAGTCCCTACCTACCCAGCCCCGCATGTACCCTGCCATAGGGGAGGACAGCCTAGCGCTTGTCCTCACCACTCCCCACAAGGATAAAGTCCTTCAAGCCCTGCTGCAGGTCTGACAAAAACAAGTCATTACCAACTGGGGACAGATGCACCCCATCACTGTGGAACAGGGCAGGCTACTTAAACCCAATAGCTGGGTGCCTAATGGTTGCCCCGCCCTGCTCAACTACTACCCTCCCCAGGTAATCGTTGACCCTTTTCCTTGTAATGTCTATCTTATGGACACTACGCATGCCGCGCCAAACACGCCGCGGGAGGAGGTTGGACCAGAGGATAGCCATCCCTGGGAACCAGCTACGAAGAAGTGAGAACTCCCTAAGTGCCTGGAGCCTCAAGGACATCGAAGTCCTCCGGCCCAGGTCGTTCTCGCCTAGATGTACTACAACTACCTGGGGAGGAGGATGCCATTCCAAATAGTGCAGCAGCATAGGCATGAACTGGCCCCAGCACATGCCCCTTCTGGCAACCCAGGTGACACTGGCAAGACCCCCCAGTCCCAACTGGGAGCCAAAGCTGCTGGACAACGCTCTTTTCTGGGCCCAAAAGATAATCGAGTGTCTGCAGATCAGGACCCTCACTGGAGTCGATCAACGCAGACCTGAAACAGAAAAGGCAACATAAGCCATTGTGTCAACAACTCACAAGATGCCCGTAGGTAACATAACCAGGGACCCCCGCCAGACAATCCTGAACTACACACCAAGGCTGGCCATGCCAATCAACACGCCCCCCCAACCACTGGGGGAACCCGCAGTACCACTGTCCTGGCCCTTCCTACCCGCGGGCCTAGCGCACATAATACCAAAAGGCACCGGAGTGCCACCGGCCGATACTTTGAATGGCTCCCGCTGGGAAACCAAGCGTAGCCGCAGTGGACGCGGCACCAATCCGAAAGGAGTGCAGGCCGAAGAGACTGTGCGCAACGCCGCGCCTCTGCAAGGCAGCATTAAACACAGCCCTGAACTGATACACGGTCAAAGGATGGGTGTTCTCATGATGAAAAAGAGGGCCCGCACCCTGTGGTGCCACCCGACGGTAGGCAACAACTGCCTGCACTGGGCAGATCTCGACAGTGGCTGCCTTCTTCAGGTGGATCCACTGGCCTTTAACTCGTTGATCTGTCTTAGAATGCCTTAAAAACAAAGAAACACGTTTAGCTCCCACCTGACAATCACCCCACCGCAGGGCTCTGTCCCCGGGATTAAACTTGGAAATGGACAAAACCTCACTGGGGTGAAAAGCTCCAAAAAATAAAACCAGGCAATAAGCCTTAAACAAAGTCGCCTCATAACGAGATGTACAAAGCAACTCAAAATCGGCACAAAGGGCCTTCAACATGGTAGGAGTGACCGGTTTACGGGCATCCGAGGGTCTGGGGCAGCTCCTTTTCAACCCCTCCAGCATTCTCCTGATTTGAAAATCAGAAGTGCTATCCGCCCAACCTAATGCCCTAGCCTGAAACGAGAGGGCAGCTAAATAAACAGCGATTGAACGCGCTGACAGGTCTCTATCCCTAAGGGCGATGATAAACCTCATCAGGTGCACAACAGGCAGAGGCCACGCGTCCTCAAGACGCTGCTGCCTGCGAAAAACCAAAAACTCTTGAATCTTCCTTGCATAACTAACCCTGGTGGCGGCCACCAGAGAAACCCAGATCATGTCCTGGGCGGTGCTGAGCCAAGGCTCCACAGCCATAGGGGCACAGGTTCTGGGTCCGGCTGTGCCTCTGGTGCCAGCTGCCAGAAACGCTCCTCCTGAAAATGAGAGAGAGCGTCGGCAATGCTGTTTTGCACTCCGGGCACGTGCCCAGCTGATAAAAGAACATTAATTGAAAGGCACTGGAGAACAAAAGCTCTCACCAAGCGCATGACCCAAGGGGACTTGGAAGTCTGATTATTAATAATCCTGACCACAGCCTGGTTATCACACCAGAAGCAGACAGAAGAATTAGCAAACTCCTCTGCCCACACATGCACTGCGGCTAAAATGGGACTAAAATGGGAAAAAACTCAAGGAACGTTAGGTCCTGAGTGATGCCCTCCTACACCCATCCACCAGGCCATCGGGCAGCGCACCACCTGCCTCTAAAATAAATTCCAAACCCATGGCCTCTGCTGTGTCAGATTGTACCTGCAGCTCAGCTTCCACCAAACACCCTGTCCTCCAAAATGACACCCCATTAAACTGGTCGTGGAACGTGAGCCATGCCGCCATGTCCTCCCGTAGAGCCGCCGTGACCCGTATGCGGTGGGATGGCCTACGCAGCCCCGCCATCGCCTCACACATACACCTCAAGAAGGCCCTACCTGGAGCCACCACCCAACAAGCGAAGTTGACGTGCCCCAAGAGGACCTGCAACTCCCTCAGGGTCAGCTTTTTGGCTGCATAGGCCCCCCGAAGCAAGCCAGACAGCTTGGCTAGCTTAGCCTCCAGGAGCCTACTACATTGATTAATGGTGTCTAACTCTATGCCGACGAAAGTCAACCTGGCTACAGGGCCCTCGGTCTTGTCATGTGCCAGGGGAACACCCAACTGCTCGCACAGCGCCACAAACGACGCAAGCAGCATTTCGCATGTCCCAGAACCCGCCGGTCCCATAAATAAAAAATTGTCAAGATAATGGGCGGTGGTCATGTGGCCAGTCCGAAATTGGACCACCCACTCTAGAAAGGTACTGAAACATTCGAAATGGGCACAGGATATCGCGCAGCCCATCGGCAACGCCCTATCAATGTAGTAGGTGCCCTCGAAGCAAAAGCCCAAGTGGCAAAAATCCTCAGGGTGGACAGGTAACAGGCGAAACGCTGACTCAATGCCCGCCTTTGCCATCAAAGCGCCCACGCCACATGACCTCAACCTCCCCATGGCCTGGTCTAGTGAGGCATACCTGACTGAGCACAGCTCGCTGGGGATACTGTCATTCACGGACGAACCCTCCAGGAAAGACAGGTGATGAATTAATTGAAATTCCCTGGAAGCCTTCTTGGGGACCACCCCAAGAGGGGAGACCCGCAAATTGGGAATAAGCGGGGCTGAAAATGGACCAACCACCCTGCCCAGGTACAACTCCTTACCAATCTTCTTCCTAACCACATACTCTAACCCTTTAACCGAACGCAAATTCTCGGCTAGCACAGGCACAACAGGCCGTGCCGCTGGAATTCGAAAACCCTTCAAAAACCCCTCCACCAAATGACCGGCAGCAACTCTGTCCAGATAAACTCGCAGCCAAGAACACAGCTGTGGTAACTTAATCGCCGTTGGCCCCCTTTCCATCGGGAGGATTGAAGGGGGGTGTGCTGCCCCGACGGCCACACCCTGCCTGCTGCCCGGGGGCCTGCCTTGGTCCGCCCAATTTAGGGCATGAGGACACGGGGTGCTTTGCTCCACATAGGCCGCAGGCGTGCAAGAAAGTGCAATTGTTTCTTCCGCACTTTCCTGAGGCGTTGTACTCAAAACAAGTCCACGGGTTCTGAACCCACTGAGCACCGCTAGGTGCCTTGCTGGGGTCAGCCTTGTTCCTTGCGATAAGGTGCCTGCTATCCGAGCGGTCACCCCACACCAGCCTGGACGGAAGGACTAGCTGCGTCCACAATTCCCATTGCAGAACACACCAATCCAGCGCAGGATTGTGTGCTGTGCGTAGTATGAAATGGTGGTCATATGTCACCCAAGCTGTACCGGTATAGCCCCTAAACGCCCGGTGCACTATGTCCAGATATTTAAACAATGCCTGGGCGCGATTGGGATACATTTGGAGCACAACCGAGGCATAAATGACAAAGCCATTTAGCCAATTGGCCCAATTCTTATCTATCATACGCCTCCTAACTGACTCCTGATCCCTGACAGGCTCCCCTACTTTTAGCACGGGCTCAGGCTCTATCTGCAAAAGGCTGAACATATCCACATACTCACCTCTCCAGATTTTTTCTTTCACAGACAGAGCCAGATGCCCACCGAGAGGAAGAGCAATATCCCCATACGACACCCGGGCGTGCTCACCTGCCTTAATACAGCCTCCCACTTGCAGCCCGGGGGTAGCTAAGGGGCCCATCAACTGACCCAGGGGGGGAAAGCCTGGCACACCCGGTCCACCATGCGCCCAAGCAGGAGGCAGGGGGCGGGCCCCGACAGCAGCTGCCAGGGCCGGTGCCCCACCACCAAAAATGCCCTGTTGGTAAGAACCCCATGGGTAGTAAGGATTGGCATTCCCCCATTGAGCCCACGGAAACCACTGGGGAGCGAGGGCTGCTGAAGGAACAGCAAAGCCCTCCCTTTCGTCCCAGATGGATCCCACATTGCTACTGAAATCCTGCCCTGCCTCACCTGGAGCACCTCCTGCCAGCTGACCTCCACTCGGAACAGCCTGTGTGGTGCCTGTAATCTCCACCTCCTGCACGTGGGATACCGGGGCGGGAGGCTCCGAGTCGCTCACCTCTCCTGGGCCCTGCACACGCTTCCTGGAAGACAGAATCTCACTCAACCTAGCACCACGCCCCTTCCTGGTCGATCTGCGCAGAGGGGTAACAGTACCCGATACCCCACCACCGTCACCCTTCCCCGCCTTCCTAAGGGCCTTTTCTTTCTCCCTGGCATCAAAACGAGCAAGCATAGCCCTGAGCTCATCAAACTCATCCTCCCCTTCGGATGAAGAAGCTGGAGGGGAAGGAGGAGGGGGTGCAGGCTGCCTGGGGGCTTCCCCCCTCCGCTTTTGACTCTTTTTTCCCATGGTGCAAAACCCAAGTGAAAATGCCCCCCCCCCGTGTGCTAGTATTCACAGTAGGATACAGGTGCTAGCAGCACAATAGGGGAGGAGGTGCACTCCTGGGTTCCCCAAGCAATCAGAGGCACGCAGGAACTGCCTGCAAGCCCTGTGGGGCGAAGAACCAGCGCTCCCTCGAAGCAACTCCTCAGCTGTCCAGGCACTCACCACACTGTTGCCGCCCTCCACGGGTCTGCCGCCCCCTGCACACTGCTGCCACGCTGCCCCGGGTGCCACCAAGCCCGCTCTCCTGCTTGCTGGGGGGGCTCAGAGGACACTCCCCCATCGCCCCTTCACTACTCCTCGCTCTCCTTGCCACCAACGCTGTTCATGGGGGAAGAGGGAATGCTAACAGCTTTTATGCGCATAGCATCATGTGTGAAGAAGAGGCCTAACTTGTGCAGTCTTCTTTATATTTGAAAACTCCCCACTTTTCAAGTCAGACATATCACTCTGATCAGGCATCATGAATATGGCTTTCTGCATAAGGAACGTGTTTCACATATGATACCATATACTTTGTGGGGGAAGAAGCATACTATTCCTTTTCTGTATACATTGCAGAAGCTCCCCACTGAGTGGAAGTGCCCCACTGGCACTAAAAAAAAAATAGATTTATTTCAGACTACAGTCAGTAACCACTTCTCTTGGGACTTCTGTTGTTGAACACCCACTGGGCTCTGTGGTAAAATCTCCAAGAATTCATGCAGAGTAGATCTGCATAAAATGTCTTCCTCACAAAACACCCATCAAGTAAGAACTCACACAGCTCATTACTTCAGACAACATGGATGGTCATGAAGCTCAATATATATATCTGGTCTTTTTCATGGAAGGTATAGAAAGACACCTAATGAAAAAAATGAAGATGCTGCCCTGAAGGTAAAACTCTTTGTCTTTCTCTGTTCTCTGTTATTATTCAGTAAGATCTTCCTCAGAACCATTCAGAATACCTGAGTTTGCTAAATGGTCTGACAAAATCTCCCCCACTCAGCATCATTTCTTCCCCACACCTCTATCTCCCTGAAATATTATAAGGATAATAATAGTAGCTTTCCTTATGTGGTTACTCTAAGCATTACTGATATCTCTGTGGGACACTTTTAGCATTAGAAATATGCTGTATAAAGATTGACTGGTGTAATTCTTAATTCAATGTTTGAGCTGAAATCCATGGAAATAATCACACTCTAAGCTGATCAAATGTTTCATCCTTGAGATGTTTCTTGAAGTTTTCATGTTTGCATTTACCAAACCTACAGAGCTTTAGAGATACCAAGATTACTGTTTCAACAGCCATCGCAAAGGCTGCAATCATTGGTTAAGAACCTTTACTTAAAAAGTGGCCCCTAATTAAGGTTGCAAAATATTCTTACCAGCTTTTATTTTCTTTCTCTTTCCCTTCCTCTGTCATTCTCACTCTCACTCTGTGATAAAATAAAATGTTTCCAATTCAAACCATTTGGTTTCATATCTAAAATTCTGCAAGGTTAATAACATTTAATGTTAGCAGGAAAAATATCTGTGGCGTGCCAGTTTCCAGGGGATGTAAGTTAATTGTTTGATTTTTTGTAAATCAGACACACATAGGTTCAAGGAATGTTTTCTGTCTTGTTATAGAATAGACTTTCATAATTTTGTCTCTTTTGGACATATCTTTATATTCATATCAAACCCTCCCTGCAGCCCCTTCAACTGTTGCCTGTAATATTGCTACCATAGATAATGGGTTGCATCTGAAGGAGTGCATGAGGAAACATGGTGCCATTTTGTGCTACATGTGATGTGTGGAAGAAAAGGCACAACAGTGAAGCACTGACAATCTTATGTGTTACACCTTGCCCAGTGTGGTGTGCATGTACTCTCCCATATGTTGCACAAAACCTAGTCCAGAATCCTTTTGGATTCCCCTGTACAAGAACCTTGTGCTATCACTTTCATTTGTGCAAGCAGTCCTGTGCAAGTAGAAGGATAACTTAGAAGATAAGTTTCAGTCTCCAACCGTGGTAATATCTTCTGGTGTTACAGGACTTTTCCATAGTTCCATGAGGCCATTTCCTGAGGGGATACTCAGCTTCCAGAAGCTTGAGCTTCCAGAGGAATAGCCATTCGATACCTCAGCATTAGATTTTGTGGATTAGAGTTTTCAAACCATGAAGCATTTTCCTCAGTTGACATGTATCTACTTATCCAGAGGGCTAGGAAATTAAACAACCATGTTTTACACTGTTGTAAAGCATAATGTGACAGGTTGTCTTATTGTTATATTTGAAAACCAGTTCTAATTTTTTTCTCTCTCTCCACAGCAATCCTTTAAATCATGCTCAGAAGAAAATGTCCAACACAAGTACTGTTACTACTTTTCTTCTTCTGAGCTTCTCTGACATTTGGGAGCAAAATGTCTTGTTTTTCTCACTCCTTTTGGTGATTTACTTGGCAGCCTTGATGGGAAACTTCCTCATCATCTCAGTTATTTATGTGGACCAGCGCCTTCACACCCCCATGTACTTTTTCTTGGTCAATTTGTCTGTTGTTGACCTTGGTTCCATATCTGTCACCATCCCCAATGCCATGATTAACTCTCTCTTGAACGCTAGAGAGATTTCTTATTCTGGGTGTGTTGCGCAAGTATATTCCTTGTTCTTCTTCTTGATCGTTGACTTGTTCCTCCTCACAGGCATGGCATATGACAGATACGTGGCTATTTGTGACCCACTGCACTATGAAACAGTGATGGACAGGAAAGGCTGCATCCAGATGGCAGCCAGTGCATGGATAGTAGGCCTTTTCTATTCAGCCCTGCATACTGGAAGCACATTTGCCAACACTTTCTGCTCCAATGTTCTCAATCAGTTCTTCTGTGAAATTCCACAGTTGCTGAAAATCTCTTGCAATAATTTGTATCTCATTGAAGTTGGAGTTGTGGTTTTCAGCGCTTTTATTGTCTTTTCTTGCTTTGGTTTCATCGTTGTTTCATATGTGCAGATTTTCAAATCGGTGCTTCGGATCCCCACGACCCAGGGACGGAATAAAGCCTTCTCAACGTGCATCCCCCATCTCATAGTTGTCTCCTTGTTCATCAGCACTGGAAGCTTTGCCTACCTGAAGCCAACCTCAGGATCCCCTTCTAACCTAGATCTGGTTGTTGCAGTACTATATTCCGTGGTACCTCCTTTGATGAATCCAATCATCTATACCATGAGGAACAGGGACATCAAAGCTGCACTTGGGAAGATGATTCAGGGTGGTGTTCCTTCCTTGATTACAGCAAGTTTTACCTCCATCCATTTGATTTCCAGCTTTGTAGGTTTTAATTTTGGAAAGTGAATACCTTTGCATATGGCATAAAGAAAATAGAGCGCGTGCGCGCGCGCACACACACACACACAATATTTTGTTTTGTGTTAGCAGTAGTTCAGAATAAGAGTTTTAAATATATGAGTATAATGATTTAAATATAAGATTTAAATAATTTAAATATATGAGTATAATAATCCTTAAGTCTTTAGAGATAGAAATGGCAGGAACATAAAAATGACGGGGTAATAGAAATGGCAGGGACAGACACCCAAAAACAAAGATTCCTGAGAAACACCTGCATCTCTGGATAGGATGACATATTTAAAAGTAGTAATAGCAAATACTTTTAAAGTTTGCAGGAAGACCTGTTTTGGGCCTCCCGTCTATCTTCTTGGGGTGGATTGGATGCTATCACTGCCACCAGGAGTGAAGGTTTGGGGTTGGCCGAGCCAGGTGGACCCTTGTATGGACATCAGTCAATGAAAACCTGGTCAACCTCTTATCATAGAATCATAGAGTTGGAAGGGACTGACAGGGTCATTCAGTTATACCATCTAGTTTTATCATCTAGTTATACCAGCTAGTTATACAAATCATCTAGTTCAGTGTTACTCAAACTGTGGGTCGGGACCCACTAGGTGGGACAATTTCAGGTGGGTTCCCATTCATTTCAATATTTTATTTTAATATATTAGACTTGATGCTACTATGGTAAGTGACTGCATCTGGGGAAATGTTACAGCTTTGTACTTTTAACAGGCTACTATGCATCTGCTTTTAACAATGATAGTAAATGGGACTTACTCCTGGGTAAGTGTGGGAAGGATTGCAGCCTAGGATTGTTAAAAATTTTCCTGCTGACATCATCATGTCACTTCCGGTCATAAGATCAATTCCGGTGGGTCCTGACAGATTCTCATTTTAAAAAAGTGGATCCCGGTGCTGAACATCTGAGAACAGTCTAGTTATACCATCCATGATTTTCAAATGCTCTTTTTAAAATTACATAACCTCAAATGTATCAATCTGGAAGCACTTTAACTTTGTTGTGATCTTTAAAAAAATATAAGAATTGTTCGCAGCATGGGATTTAATGGACCAGTATTTAGACCAGTAGTGGAGCCAGAGGGGGTGGCAGAGCTTACCCCCTTACCAGAGGGGTAAGTCCCGCATGGCTCCGAAACTTGCTGTGTAACCTGCCCCTTATCCTTGCTCTCAGGGCCATTCTGAGAAGTGAAAGCAACCTGGAGGCATCTCCTCCACATTGCTTTTGCTCCCAGACACACTCCGAGGGCGAGGAGGAAGGGCAGCTTACACAGCGAGTTTTGGAACTGTGTGATACTTACACCTCTACCCCCCTCTGGCTCCGTTACTGACTTACAGCCTAATCCTGAGCTCCCTAGCGCTTGGGACTGCTGCGGCATCCTATCAGCATTCGGGCAGCTACAGGCGGCTCCCAGTGTCTCCCTGGGGAAAGGGGGACATTTGCCCCATTTGCCCCCTTTGCCAACAGCACCACAATGAGGCTACAAGACTCTGCACTGGCTATTTGGAAGGCACAGAGTAAGGATGCCTCGTGTCAGGCCTCAAGGCCCGATATGGGGCTCCAGACTCGGTGAAGTTCAGCTCTGCCGGTTCTGCCTCCTTGCACCCTGCTCCCCCGTCATACCCTCTGCCCACCCTCTCTGCCCCAGAATGCCTCCTCCCTGCCTCCCCTCCCAGCCGCACTTACCCCTCCACTGGGGAGAGGAGACTACTGGCCTCTGACTGGCGCTGTCTCAGCATGGGCTTGTGCTAGGCCAGCTCTGGTGCTAAGCCAGTCCTACCTTAACGGCACATTGCAACAGTGTTCGCCAGCAGTGAGCTAGAGCACATTCAGTAGGATTGGACCCATAGACTCACTGTGACATACTGGTCCATTAAATCCCATGAAATGAGAGCTGCAGCTCTCAAAGAAAATGTTCTTCCCCAGTTAAGTTACTGGAAATCTTTTTGATAACCAGGGAGTTCACTGGAGACCTCCTTCATTCCAAGCACATATCCTACCACTGAGCTATAACCTCCTAAGCTCATGCCCTCTCTGTAGTCTGCCTCCCCCCCCCCTTGAATCCAGAGACAGCACCTTTGCTTCAGTGTATTATTAGGAATCCATCTTGACCTTCAACTGATTTTCACCTGAACACCAGTTAAATCTATAAAAGGAAAGACAGTTTAATTGCTGATTTTTAATCAGGATGGGATGCTGGATATGGGAGTATTTTTTTTCCTAAAACTGAATTTTTCTTCTTTTCTTCCCTAATAAAAATGGAATTGAACATTCTCTTCAGTAGAGCCTTTACCATAAGGTTGGTTCTACTCTCTGATGCAAATCTAACAGCCCAATCCTATGCATGTCTACTCAGAAGTAAGTCACATTACAGTCAATAGGGCTTACTCCCAGGAAAGTGTGGATAGGATTGGGCTGTAAACCAGTGGTTCTCAACTTTAGGAGTCCGTGGACCACTGAGGCAAAAATTGAAATCGACATGGTTCACATGAGACTATTGGTGGTCTGGCCTCTGCCCTCTCTGGTGGTCTGTCTTCCAAGCACTCTCCTACAGACTATCAGAGAGTACAGAGAATGGACTGCACACAGCCACAACTGACACTTAAGTGGTTGTTACTGTGGGCGGTCTCCACCCTCTTTGGTGTTCCGTGGGAGATTGCTTACTTAGCAAGACACTGGAAGTGATCAAAGGTATTTTTTCCCCTGAGACCTCACGGACCACTTCTCAGGGTCTTGCGGACCATCTGTGGTCCACAGACCACAGGTTGGGAACCAGTGATCTAAATCCAAGAATGCTGCCCCTGTCATGTCCAACACTAGTTATGTACAACCGGTTGTGCAGCACTAGTGGTCCTGCAAAATCTTTTATGCACGCAGAGGGGAATGCACATCTTCATTACAAGCTCCAACCAGTTTATTCATCTAGATCAGGGGTGCCCAAACCCCAGCCCGGGGGCCACTTGCAGCCCTCAAGGCCTCTCAATGCGGCCCTCAGGGAGCCCCCAGTCTCCAATGAGCCTCTGGCCCTCCGGAAATTTGTTGAAGCCTGCACTGGCCCAACGCAACTTCTCTCAGCATGAGGGCGACTATTTGACCTCTCGTGTGAGCTGTGGGATGAGAGCTCCCTCCACTGCTTGCTCTTTCACATCTGTGATGCAGCAGCGGCAGCAAAGGAAAGGCTAGCCTTGCTTTGTGCAAGGCCTTTTATAGGCATTGAGCTATTGCAAGACCTTCATTTGTTCATATAAGTTCATCTTTAATATATTCATTTATGTAAACTTATGTAAATTTATTCAAATTTTAAATGTAAATTAATTCTTTTTTCCCCCCGGCCCCCGACACAGTGTCAGAGAGCTGATTTGGCCCTCCTGCCAAAAACATTGGACACCCCTGATCTAGATGACCATCAATTTGTGTAGCAATCTCCATCAGCTGTACATATGGAAGCTGGCTGCCACATCAAAGGCTTCTTTAAACTGGGGGAAATGGGTTCAACTTTCATAATTATTAAATATGGTATTTGACTTCATAACAAAACTAATAAATGTTCTCGGTTGGCTATTAAGATGACCAATATGCAACCATGTGAAGGAAACTGTTAGCGGTCAGTAGACAGGGATGTGCAAACTTTCTTACTCCAATTTACCGACATTGTAGCTGGCAAATCTTACTTTTGCTGACCTAGGAACATGGGCCCATTCTGTTTCATAGAAGTTATGTATCGCAACACATACTAAGATGAGTGGATCAGAGGCTCGCTTCCCAACCTGCCCAGTGTTCCTGTTACCATTTTTGTGGGTGTCCATTTCTTACCATTCATTTGAAATAACCCTTACTGCAGCTTCTGGGAATCCTGGAAGATTCTTTATTGAACTGTACTGAGGATTAAATGGAATTAAAGGATTTTATGGCTGCTGGGACAAGCCAAAAATGGTTCAGTGGACTGATAGCTTCATATCTAGTGATTAGATGAATTCAAAAGACAAATAATAATAAATAATAATAATAACTTTATTTTTACCCCGCCTTTCTCCCCAAAGGGAATCAAGGTGGCTTACAACAGGTTAAAAAACAGATTAAAAAACATAATTTAAAAACAGATAAAAGCATAATAACACATATCATAAAAAACATTAGTCAGATAAAAAGTAGTAAAGAGGTAAAATAGAGCAGCAAGTCATAAAAGAATCAGGCCTGTAAAAAATTAAAGATGTTGAAAAGATGTTAAAAAGGCCGAGAACTCAGAAGGCTTGTTTAAACAGAAGGGTCTTCAGGCAAATTGGCTACTCCCCTATTAATAGGGGTAGGTAGTCCAAAAGTTCAAGATACGTGAATCCCTTTCTAAGCTGCTGGACCTTGAATTATTGGCAATTGATTTAAAAACAGTTGTCTATCTCCCTTTTTTTCCTTCTGCAACCAGAGTACTGCTAAAGTTTTATTCCAGCCGTATTCCTAAGCTGCTCATTGAACGGAGGCAATTATTGTGGTCCTTTAATATCTCAATGAGAAGAGTCTTCCAGGAAACAACTATAATAATAATAATAATAATAATAATAATAATAATAATAATAATAATAATAATAATACAGGTATTTATATAACGCCTTTCTTGGTCGTCAGATTTCTCCTCAGACTTTAATTTAAGGCGGTTTACATAGGCAGGCTGTACTAAATCCCTGTAGGGATTTTTACAATTGAAAAAGGTTCTGTCTTTCAAGAACCACAACATTACAGATGGATCTTTTATGATCTGGTATCGTATTCTGGCCTCCATTTTCCTCCCACACAGGCTGACAGCGGCCAAAGAGCAGGTGGAATAACTCGGCATAACTCGGCTAGGCTTGTCAGCTGCTTCAAGGTCTCGCTGTTCACGTTGCCGGTGGCCTCGAACTGGCGACCTTTGGATGTTATCTTCAGGCAAACGGAGGCTCTACCCTCTAGACCAGACCTCCTGCCCTATAAGGCCCTTGTTTGTAAGGAGATCCAATGGACCCAAGAAAGTAGCTTCGGCTCTACCCTCTCCCCCTCCTCTTGAAGAGGATCTAGGCTTCCACTCTAGGCCATTATTTCCAGGTCGTGACTTTTACAAGGGGGAAATGACCACTTCACGCCCCTTTCTTAGACCTTCTGAGGAGCAGGATGTGTTGACCTCCCTGCAAAATTGCCTTTTGGAATTGAAGTCCACTTTCTCTACAGTGACAGCTTCATCTCCCTATAAAGGATGCAAACTTCCTGCAGAACTTACGACCACTGTTGTTTCCAGAGACGTATCTTCATCTATTCAACCCAATCCTACTTTCACCAACTCTTGTGGCCTCTTGAGCCCCCCTGAAGCCCCGCTAACAACTTCGGATTCTGAGTTGAAGGAAATTATGGATTGTACAGAGTCTGCTACTAAACAACTCTCTTATGTTGATCATCAGAGCGAGATGAAGGAATTGGGGATAACTAGGGATAACCCCCCCCCCCCGAAGCTACCATCAATTTAAGTCTGGATCCTTCATCCCTCCATGGAACACCTGCTGAGCAACTGGATTCTTTTGCTTGCTCCCTATCTGGTATTCCCTCCCCTTCAAAGATGACAAGGCACGATCTTAAGGAATCAACCAGACCTTTCCTTGATGTAGAACTCTGTGGTTTCTCTCACTTATCTATTGGAAGCTTCTCTGTTCCCACTCAAGCTTCTTGTAATCCTTGTGCCCCTTTATTTCCTACCTGCATTGTGGACAGGCGTACCCAGGGGGACGTTTTTACCTTGATTGATGCTCAGACTCAGTCTGTCCCCTCCCTTACGCTTTGATTTTATTAACTCTGTGGAGAATCTGCAGGTCGATACCCTAAAGAGTTCTTCAGTTCCCCGTATAGGAATTCAAGACCCTGCTAAACCTCCCATCTTGGCAGCCCCTGAACTTAATACTACGGATAGGAGCACTTCTGTGAATGGTTGTGTTCTTTATGAGCCCCTTTGTGAGACTAAGTGTATTGAGACTATTGATACTCTTGATACTCTTCACTGACTATCTGTTCCTACCTCTACACCCCTGACTTGACATAAAATTGATATCATGGAATATAGTGGGTTGGGAAAAGAAAAAGTCTGACATTGATTTTATTAACTTTCTGTCTAGGTTTGATATTATTTTCTTGCAGGAAACCTGGACTCCGAAAGAACTTAGCATTTCTGGCTTTGTCTCCTACCATCTTGCTGCTTTTAAAACTAAAACGATGGGTCGCTATTGATCAGGCCTGTGCTGCCTGGTTAGATCTTCTGTCTGTTCTGCTGTGACCCCCCCCCCTTTTTATTAAGTCCTTTTATTTTCAAGCTTTTTTATTCAAAATTGTGCATTTCATATCTTTATGCTGAACGTGTATATTCCTGCCCTTGGTATGCTTGCCTGGGCTGAAGTGAAGAATATTGTTGAGCATGTACTGGTGTTACACCCCTCAATCTCCCTTCTTATTGCTGGAGATCTTAATTCTAGACTAGGAGCCAGTAATCTTGCTCTTGCAAAATATTTGAAATGGGATATGGAAGAGATGGTTCCCCCTTGGTTTCATTGTGACAGGAAGTCCAAAGGCTCAGTAATCAATGATAATGCATCCCAAATGGTAGACCTATGCACCAGCTACACCTTGTATGTTTTGAATGGATCCTTTGGGAGTGATACAATGGGTTACTTTACTTTTTTTCCCCCCTAAGGGGGAGAGTATGATCGATTATATTCTAGTCTCCAACGATTTAATCCCTAGGATTTCTGATTTTGGGATTGGGTCCCATCCTGACAGTGATCACCTCCCTGTTTTGCTGTCAATACTACATCCTTTTTCTACGGTAGTACGCAGGGACCCTCCCCAAAATTCATTCTTGCGCCCTAAATGGTCGCCTAGAACTGCATCGGCCTTTGAACAATGGTCCAGATTGCCAGAAATTGAACATTTAAGACAAACTATTCAATCAACAAATTCTCCAGAAACTGTTTTCTTAAGAACATAAGAACATAAGAACAGCCCCACTGGATCAGGCCATAGGCCCATCTAGTCCAGCTTCCTGTATCTCACAGCGGCCCACCAAATGCCCCAGGGAGCACACCAGATAACAAGAGACCTCATCCTGGTGCCCTCCCTTGCATCTGGCATTCTGACATAACCCATTTCTAAAATCAGGAGGTTGCGCATACAAATCATGGCTTGTACCCCATAATGGATTTTTCATCCAGAAGCTTGTCCAATCCCCTTTTAAAGGCGTCTAGGCTAGACGCCAGCACCACATCCTGTGGCAAGGAGTTCCACAGACCGACCACACGCTGAGTAAAGAAATATTTTCTTTTGTCTGTCCTAACCCGCCCAACACTCAATTTTAGTGGATGTCCCCTGGTTCTGGTATTATGTGAGAGTGTAAAGAGCATCTCCCTATCCACTCTGTCCATCCCCTGCATAATTTTGTATGTCTCAATCATGTCCCCCCTCAGGCGTCTCTTTTCTATGCTGAAGAGGCCCAAACGCCGTAGCCTTTCCTCATAAGGAAGGTGCCCCAGCCCCGTAATCATCTTAGTCGCTCTCTTTTGCACCTTTTCCATTTCCACTATGTCTTTTTTGAGATGGGGCGACCAGAACTGGACACAATACTCCAGGTGTGGCCTTACCATAGATTTGTACAACGGCATTATAATACTAGCCGTTTTGTTCTCAATACCCTTCCTAATGATCCCAAGCATAGAATTGGCCTTCTTCACTGCCGCCGCACATTGGGTCGACACTTTCATCGACCTGTCCACCACCACCCCAAGATCTCTCTCCTGATCTGTCACAGACAGCTCAGAACCCATCAGCCTATATCTAAAGTTTTGATTTTTTGCCCCAATGTGCATGACTTTACACTTACTGACATTGAAGCGCATCTGCCATTTTGCTGCCCATTCTGCCAGTCTGGAGAGATCCTTCTGGAGCTCCTCACAATCACTTCTGGTCTTTACCACTCGGAAAAGGTTGGTGTCGTCTGCAAACTTAGCCACTTCACTGCTCAACCCTGTCTCCAGGTCATTTATGAAGAGGTTGAAAAGCACCGGTCCCAGGACAGATCCTTGGGGCACACCGCTTTTCACCTCTCTCCATTGTGAAAATTGCCCATTGACACCCAATCTCTGCTTCCTGGCCTCCAACCAGTTCTCAATCCACGAGAGGACCTGTCCTCTAATTCCCTGACTGTGGAGTTTTTTCAGTAGCCTTTGGTGAGGGACCGTGTCAAACGCCTTCTGAAAGTCCAGATACATAATGTCCATGGGTTCTCCCGCATCCACATGCCTGTTGACCTTTTCAAAGAATTCTATAAGGTTCGTGAGGCAAGACTTACCCTTACAGAAGCCATGCTGACTCTCCTTCAGCAAGGCCTGTTCGTCTATGTGTTTTGAGATTCTATCTTTGATGAGGCATTCCACCATCTTACCCAGTATGGATGTTAGGCTGACCGGCCTATAGTTTCCCGGGTCCCCCCTCTTTCCCTTTTTAAAAATAGGCATGACATTTGCTATCCTCCAATCTTCTGGCACCATGGCCGTTTTGAGGGACAAGTTGCATACCTTAGTCAAGAGGTCTGCAACTTCATTCTTCAATTCCTTAATAACTCTTGGGTGGATGCCATCAGGGCCCGGTGACTTATTGATCTTTATCAATGAGGTCTGAAACATCTTCTCTTTTAACCTCTATCTGACTTAACTCCTCGGTCAGGAGGGGCCGTTCAGGCAGCGGTATCTGCCTGAGGTCTTCTGCCATGAAGACAGATGCAAAGAACTCATTTAATTTCTTTGCCATCTCTAAGTCTCCTTTTATCTCCCCTTTCCCTCCCTCACCATCCAGAGGGCCAACTGCTTCTCTGGCGGGTTTCCTGCTTCTAACATATTTGAAGAAGCTTTTATTATTCCCCTTAATGTTGCTGGCCATGCGTTCCTCATAGTCTCGCTTGGCCTCCAGTATCACCTTCTTACATTTCTTTTGCCACAGTTTATGTTCCTTTTTATTCTCCTCATTAGGGCAAGACTTCCATTTACGGAAGGAAGCTTCCTTGCCCTTCACAGCCTCTCTAACTTGGCTGGTTAGCCATGCGGGCACCCTCCTGGATTTAGTGGATGTTTATGGATTTATGAATCCATTTATGAGAGATTTAGTGGATGTTTATGGATTTATGAATCCATTTATGAGAAATTTAGTGGATTTATGGATTTATGGATTTATGGATGTTGCTTGAAGCTATTTTTTCCAAGAATAGTAAGACTTTTTGGCACCTGGTTTCCCGCTCTAATTTGATTCCCTTTCAAAGTGATCCATTCCAGATTTTCCCCACTGAATTGATGGCACACTTTTCAAAAATATTTACTGCCCCCGATTTGGCCCCTATTGCTGTACATCTGCCTCTTGATCTTTCACCTTGGTTACCGGTTCCCAAGGAGGAAGTTATAGAACTAGTAAGTACTCTGAACACCGTGAAAGCCACAGGGCTGGATGGTATTTTGTACGAAATTTAATAAATAACCCCAGTTGGTGGGCAGAGCCTTTGGCCAATCTCTTTACACTGATTGACCAATTTGGGATTCTACCTGACTCCTGGTTTTCCTCGATCTTAGTCCCTATATTTAAAAAAGGTGACCCTGCTATTCCGGGAAATTACAGGCTGATTAGTTTACTCTCTTCGATTGGGAAACTTTATGCTAGACATCTGTTAAAATGTTTAACAGATAGGGCCCAGGAAAAGCGCCTTCCTGGTAAAGAACAAATCGGCTTCCGCCCGGATTCGTCCACCTTAGATCATGCGCTTTTACTATCCTTTCTAACTGAGAAATATTCAATCTATTCCAAGGGCAAACTTTAGGTGGCTTTTACTGATTTACGGGGTGCTTTTGATTCAGTTAACAGGGAACTTTTGTAGAACAAATTAGTTTCTTGGGGGATTGATCCTCGTTTATTTTTCCTAATTCATAAACTTCATTCTTCTAATTATTGCCAGGTCTGGACTAACCGAAGTGGTTCTCTTTCAGATAAGATACCGGTAACTAAGGGGGTGCACCAGGGCTGTATTTTAGCCCCGTTATTATTTAATCTTTTTCTGGCAGATCTGCGCCCCCATCTGACTCATTGTGAAAAATTTGCCCCTACTCTGAATTATGTTCCCTTACCTATTCTGCTTTATGCAGATGATGCTGTTCTGCTCTCCATTTCTAGAACTGGGCTGCAACAGATATTAATAGCATTCCACTCCTACTGTAAATCCAATGACCTATTAATTAATACAGCAAAGACTAAAATTTCTCTTCTCTAAGTCTTGGAAACCTGTTCCCTGGAACATTGGCAATAACTCCTTTGAACAAGTAAGATCATTCAGATATTTGGGGATCACTTTTCACCACCGACTTAACTGGCTCCTACATAGGAAATTGGCAAAAGCATCAGCTGTACTCCATCTTAATACAGTCACCTGCTTCCACTTTAATAGTGGTAATCAATATGTTCCTGCAGTTTCTCCAGGCCAAAATCATGAGTCATTTATTATATGGGGCCCCGATCTGGATTGAAGCTGTTAATTGGGAGCTTGATCAGGTGATGGCCTCCTTCCTAAGACGCATTTTGGGTGTACCTAATATGATTAGGTTATCAACAATGATCCTGAAGTTGGGCATCCATCTTCCCTCGACTATTGCATGGTCCTTGGCCTTCAAATTTTGGCTACGTCTTCATCTTAACATCCACCCTGATTCCTTGCTTACTGATCTTTTAAAGGACCCTTACATTTCCACCTGGCATAGACTTTTTGATCTTCAAAATATGGGCCTTTCTTTGGAATCTCTAGCAGACACTGACCTTAATCGAGGGTATTTGATCTTAAGGACTAAATTATGGGAGGAAGAAACTCAGTTACTTATTTGTAACGTCAACCTCACCTGCTCCCCGTGTTATTTTGGCCTGACTCCCTCTTTTGGTCATAGTTTTAACTATTTCCGAAAGTTACTGAATCCTGGCAAGAGGCGAGCCTTTATGCTTGCAAGATTTAATATTTTCCCTTCTTCAGTGCTCTCTGGAAGGTTTCAAAATATCTCACATGAGTGTAGAATTTGCGAACTTTGCCACCTGGAACCCAATACTGTCGCCCATATTTTGTGTCACTGCTCTGCTCATAATTATCTTCATGAACACCTATTAGAGTCAATATTATCTTACTTTATTGGCCCCTTCGAAGGCCATGTGGGCTTCCTCCTTGAGGATAGCTCCGAAGTAATTACAGACTTGGTAGCGGACTTCCTGGTGGCGGTTATCAAAAAACGTAGTCGATCGTGAACTATTATTTGGGACATGTAAATGAAGGCAAGCTACCTTATGTATTCAACTGTTTTTAATGCCAATAAAGGTTTATGAAATGAATGAAATGAATAGTCTCGTAAGGGACCACAGAGCAGCCAGAAAGGCAAGTAAAATGTTTTCTTTACTTACGTCTGCCACCCAGCCTCATCCCCAGATGCCCACATAATGCAGCAGCCCCTGCAGGATACATTGCAAGCTACACTCCAGTGCTGCATTGGCATGGGGGAATTTCAACGTTTAGGTTGCCCAATGCCTTGAAAGTCCATCAAACAATACTTCTGATGCTATTCTTCTCAAAGCCCTGCTGTACTGCTGTGGGGGCTGCATAACTTCTGGGTATGTAGATGGGTCTGTATTTAATTTGTGGCAGTGGTAAAAAAAGGAAGAGTCATTCATAATAGATAACTGAAGCTTGAATCTTTGAAAATCTGTCTTTGCACTTCGTGAACATTAGAGCCGTGTTTGCGTGAATCCCATTCCCCCACCCCCCGCTTAGCTCTTGAGCATATTAAGAATAAGGATCATCCTGTTAGGACTTCATAGTGAATGAATCCAAACTGAGCCCTAGGGATGATATCTCTATAGATGGTGCATAAATAAAGGTCCTTCCCAAATAAATATTCTACTATCACCATTGCAAAACAACAGAGATCACAGCAGCTGAGAACTTCATCAGCATGTAGCAGAACTGGGTAGCACAGTATTTTTTTCACAATAATCGATAAAATTAATGCTATCCCTAATTGAATTTATATGAGCTACAGAAATGAAAATATATTACGAGAGCAATATTGAAAGAAACATGGGAACATTCTACAGCCTTCATCATATACTGTAAAGCAGTAAGTTTGTTTTTTTTTAATCTTCATCTTGGTGAAGCATACGTTGTCTCTTCCTTTTGCCAAGTACCTCTGCCCAATTTCCTAACATTTCTTGAAAACTCTTTTATATCTGCCACTTCTGCAAAACACTATGACAGTCGTACATCAACACAAAAGTACACAAAATACAAGCCCTGGTGCAACTAATGTGGCAAGTTGTTGGGCATAAAAACAAAATGAATTACCTAAGCAAAAAAGATGGTGCATTTCTAAGAGACTGTTTCTCCAGGAATGTTTGATTCCTCATGCCCAATACTTGCACATGGTCTTCCTGGGGAGAAAGATAGCTGTTTGCACACAGAGGGGGATTTTCTGGGAGTATGGCTTTATTTATTACTAATCAGAGGAGAAAATACCTCATTTGAGTTGTTTTGAAGTTTGATGATGTTTATGTTGGCATCCTTCAGTCTCGGAAGACTATGGTGTCATGCTCTGAATGGTGGTTCTGGAACAGAGTGTCCTCTCCAGTGCGCGAAGCCTGGGTAAAGTAGGTATGGAGGATAGACTATTACCCATGCAGCACATCCCCCCTCTCCACATTGCTGAAATGGTCCAGTGGAAAGGCAGAGGCCAATACGGTTGGTTCCAGCGGCATCGCAGGAGTTGCCAGAATGTGACTGTGTTCAGCCATGAACTGCCTCAGGGACTCTGGCTCCGGATTTTGCTCCGGAAGTGCAAAGTTTGATGATAGGTCACAGTAAAACTCTTTCTTTCTTTCTTTCTTTCTTTCTTTCTTGCTTGCTTGCTTGCTTGCTTGCTTGCTTGCTTGCTTAAAGAAGCTTGTATCCCTACAATCATTTTCACAGTGATAATAGTTTGGAAGGTCTTCAGCTTGTTATCATAAACAGTTTCTTGTCCTCTGACCATTCCTGCATTGCATCCAAGTTGATGCTCACATGACAGCGAGAGCAATGTGCTGGCAGTGTATTCTCAATGACTTTGTATTTTGCTCCAATATGATGATCTTGGTAGGTACTGGGGTCATACTGGGTTTTACCCCAGTACCGACCAAGTTTTCCTTCCTCCTGAAGGAGTCTTTGCTTTTGAGTTTCAAGTCCTTGCTACAGACCAAGATTTCTTCCACAGGAGGAAGGAAGTTTAGGATATTATCTCATTATAGCTTAGACTATTACCTCATAGCTGCTTTGGGTGCCCAGCAGGGAGAGAAAGCAGGATAGATAGATAGATAGATAGATAGATAGATAGATAGATAGATAGATAGATAGATAGATAGATAGATAGATAGATAGATAGATAGATAGATAGATAGATAGATAGATAGATAGATGGGACACAGTGGTATCTCATTGCAGATAGATCATATATTGTGCATGTCTGTCAAAAAGCTCTATAATCAATTCAACTTTGTCAATGAGACATTTTTCTTCCCACCAAACTACAGCAAATGACCAACCAAAGTGTTGTGACAGAGTTCCAACTCTCAGGATTCTCTGAAGTTCTGGAACTGCACCTTTTATACTTTGTAGGATTCTTGCTCATCTATGCGGCAGCGGTGACTGGGAATCTTCTCATGATCATTGTCATAGCCTTGAACCCAAATCTTCAAACCCCAATGTACTTTTTCCTGGTCAATTTAAACATTGTGGACCTCAGTTTCATCTCAGCCACTGTTCCCAAAGCCATGGTGAACTCTCTGATGAAAACGAGGAGAATTTCCTATTACGGATGCATGGCACAAGTCTTCTTCTTCTTCTGGGCAGGGGCATCAGAATTCTTCCTTCTGACAGTGATGGCCTATGACCGCTACATTGCCATCTGCAATCCACTGAACTATGTGAAAGACATGAACTGGGAAGTCTGCATTAAAATGGCCACAAGCGCATGGCTCTTTGGGCTCTTTGATGCAACCCTGAACACTGCTTGCACGTTCGCTGTCCCCTTCTGCTCCAACAGCATCAACCAGTTCTTCTGTGAAATCCCCCAGCTACTAAAGCTGTCTTGTTCCAACTCCTACCTCATTGAAATTGGGGCTCTTGCATTCACAGTGCTGGTCTGTATCAGCTGCTTTTGCTTCACCATGGTTTCCTATGTGCACATTTTCCGAGCTGTATTTACTATCCCCTCAGCAGAGGGAAGGAAAAAGGTTTTCTCGACTTGCCTGCCTCACTTTCTTGTGCTCTCTTTGTTCTATTTCACTGGCATTTACGCCTGTTTGGGGACCACCTTTCGGTCCTCCTCAGGCTTGGATCTGCTGCTTGCCGTTCTGTATTCAGTGGTCCCTCCTTTCATGAATCCTATCATTTATAGCATGAGAAACAAAGAGATCACAGCAGCACTTTGGAGGCTCTCACATAGAAAAAGAAAGCCAATTTCTATTTAGACACTTGATTTCAGCTGTTTAAGTTTCAATCTAGTTAAAGTTAGCACTGGTCAGTGCCATAACAGACTCCCCGGCACCTAGGACAGTGATGTCAAGACATCACTTGACATCATGATGTCACTTCCTGGTTCTCCCCAGAGGAGGGGCCCTCATTGTGGCTGCTTCATGCATTATGTTCCTTCTGCTCTGGAGGCTGTGGCACAATGTGGTCACTTCTAGGTTCTCCCTGGCAGCTCTGTGCCCCCTGTTCCTGTTTTGGCTCTGGTGCTGGTTGTGGGTCAAACTAGATATTAACACAAACTCATTGTGTGACCTGAGTGTGGTGGTACATTGCACATTGGTGGTGTATTTTTTTTTTTTAACTAAAAACATACAGGGGAGCCCATGAAATGGGCCAACATGTAGTCAGGCATGGGAGGCTTTAATATTCTTCCCAACCATGGTTCAGATTCTGATGGTGTCCCCATATGTTATTTGCAATTGGGGGGGGGGGAATGTCAATTCACTTTCATTAAAAACATCATGTGTAAAGCAGCAACTGGTATTGAAACCATGGGGAGAGAGGCAAAGTGCTAAATGCCCTTTGTCATGGTTTTGTACAATTTCATCCCTCTCCATGTTATTAAATAAAAATGCTCAAGCACCCAACATAAACATGACATAAAGTTTTTTTGAAGCCCATGAAAAAGGGAAATTGCAACTATCAATTCATGTGATTCTTAGAGGGATTTAGACACAACCAATTGTAACTGAATTGAAGCCTATGTCTTTATGAAAATTGACAGTTTGCAGATCACTGCTTTTTGTTTTATAAAAAATACTAGGATCAAAATATTTGCAGCTAGTAGATTTTGTCTTATTTGTTCTGTTTTCAAATTTTCAATTTTCCCCCTTCTTTTTATGTGCTCCTTCTTGCATCTTCCTATCTGAGTGGGAGACCATGTCCAAGAATGATGATAGTTTCATCCACATTATAGTTACATTAAAGTATTACTTTTATAATAGTGATGGGGGGGAAGCAATTGTCATAGAAAGTAAAGTTAGTGATCATTTAGGAGACCTTAAGTACACAGTACCATTTAGTTAAAAAAAAAAAAAGTATGTCACCTCCTGGTTTTGGAGGTGGCCTATCTCTGAATGCCAGATGCAAGGCGCAAGTACCTTGTTCTGGGTGAGTTTATTCAAGTCATTTCATTTTGAGGATAAAACCCCCGAGGCAGTGCTCAAGTTTTTGACACATGTGACTCAAGTCCACACAAGTCGCGAAATATGTGTGCTTTTGCAACTCGAATCTAAGTAATCCAAGAAGCAGTCCATCCCTGCTAATGACTTCCCCTGCATACACAGATATACCTGTGAGAACAGCCCTCAACAGAACCCACCGCATCAGTCTTGTATACCCAGATATAAATTCTTAAAAAATGAAATTCACCAAGGCAAGCAGGTGGAGGAGATAGAACATGGTTTTAAAAACTGTGTATGCCTCAACTGTAAATCTACCCAATATTGTATCTCTGACTCTGCCATTTCTTGATATTCACTGTCTGTTATCCCAGACAATAATGTACAATTTTGGCGTTTGATCTAAACGTTCCATCATGCAATTAAGATTTGTTTCTGTTATGCTCAAATATCAGTCAAAGGGGAAGGGATGTTATTTCAGGGCAGGAGGTGGCACACTTTGTGAAAAGCATGTTTAAGATTGTGATAGATAAGACTGAAAATTGTATGGGATGTTATATCTTTTCTCTGATTGAGACAGTGTATCTAACAATTAAAATATTTCAGTAAGCTGTCTCACTGCTGTAAGCATACATTTTCTGTTAAGGAAAAAAAAAAGCTGCTCATCATTAGCATTTAAAGCACAGCTAAGTCAAAGCTGCAAGACTATCCCTAAAGGAGCAATTAAAATGTAATTTTAAACTGAGTCTACAAACACTTGGAAAACTGTTTGGCTAATTGGATTTCATTATATTGATTGGAGCACATGCTAATTCCACATAGGCTAATCTACTGTGACTTTTTTCTCTGATTTGTCTTCAGAGGAATAAGCACATATAGTACAAATCAAAAGTCTGTCTCTCTCTTTACACATTTATGGTGATTATAGTTAACATTTGAGTCTTCCGAATCCTCAGTGGCTAGAAAGCTCAGTTCAGGTTATAAAGTTCACTGGGAATGTGTTCAACTGTGAGCATAATAAAAAGTTTTGTTCTTTAAATGAGTTATGTTGAATTTCCTTCTCAGAACCCTATGGGATTAATTAAAATAGCTTACAGATAGTTATGATGCCTTGTGTTTCAATGTTCTAAACAGAAAGGCATTTTGCAGGACAGACTATTTTTGGTGTTTATAGTTTCAAAGCCAGTCTCTATGACCTTTAAAAATAAAGGCATACCCCAGTATCCACGGGAGTTCCATTCAGGAACCCGCTGCAGGTAGCTGAATCCACAGATACTGGTGACACCCGCCTCCAGAGGCCCTCAGAGGCTGTGAGCATCTGCCCATGGCCTCTATGAGCCTCCATTTAGGTAAAAAAAAGTCACTTTCACAGCCCTCCTAATGCCTTTTAAAGGCATCAAAACTGGTAGAATGGGCAGCAAAATGGCAGATGCGTTTCAATGTAAGTGTAAAGTAATGCATAAAAAATGCATTAAAAAATCAAAACTTCACATATAGGCTGATGGGTTCTGAGCTGTCTGTGACAGATCAGGAGAGAGATCTTGGGGTGGTGGTGCACAGCTCGATGAAAGTGTCTACCCAATGCGCAGTGGCAGTGAAGAAGGTCAATTCTATGCTTGGGATCATTAGAAAAGTTATTGAGAATACAATGGCTAATATTATAATGCTGTTGTACAAATCTATGGTAAGGTCACACCTGGAGTATTGCATCCGGTTCTGGTCGCTGGATCTCAAAAAGGACATAGTGGAAATGGAAAAGGTGCAAAAGAGAGCGACTAAAATGATTACTGGGCTGGGGTACCCTCCTTATGAGGAAAGGCTATGGCGTTTGGGCCTCTTCAACCTAGAAAAGAGACGCCTGAGGGGGGGACATGATTGAGACATACAAAATTATGCATGGGAAGGATAGAGTGGATAGAGGGATGCTCTTTACCCACTCACAAAACACCAGAACCAGGGGACATCACTAAAATTGAGTGTTGAGAGAGTTAGGACAGACAAAATTAAATATTTCTTTACTCAGCGTGTGGTTGGTCTGTGGAACTCTTTGCCACAGGATGTGGTGATGGCATCTGGACTAGATGCCTTTAAAAGGGGATTGGACAAATTTCTGGAGGAAAAATCCATCATGGGTTACAAGCCATGATGTGTATGTGCCACTTCTTGATTTTAGAGGTAGGCTACCTCAGAATGCCAGATGCAGGGGAGGGCACCAGAATGCAGCTCTCTTGTTCTATTGTGTGCTCCCTGAGGCATCTCGTGGGCCACTGTGAGATACAGGAAGCTGGACTAGATGGGCCTATGGCCTGATCCAGCAGGGCTGTTCTTATGTCACTTTCAGTTTTGGGGAAAAAACCCAGAAGTGACACTTTTGGGCCTAAACAGCCATTATGAGGCCCACAGAAGCTATGGGCTAATGCATGCTGCTTCAAAGGTTTCAGAAGACCTTCCAGAGGTGAAGGGAGCAAACCCTCTGGAAGCAAGGGTGTGGGAGGGCGTGCGGCCCTCCTGCATCTGTGGTTAATTGAAGCTGTGGATATGGGAGGCCTGCCTGTAGTCATGTCCTCATTCCAAACCATGTTGTCCAGTTAGGAACAAAGAAAAAGATGGTTGTCCTATAGTATAATACCTGCTTAAATTATCACACTATAGTATTCTGCCTCATTGTCATGCCTTTATATATATGGTCTGCGTATTTCATACTAACTCTTGGGTGAAAATTGTTTCTTCTCTCACTCACTCACTCACTCACTCACTCACATGAGAGAAGGTCATATAGCGGTCCTTCCATTCATGCTATGCTCTTAGTGAAAGCTTAAAAAGCCATTTTTCTCTGTCTCAATTTGAAAAAGAAAAAAAAAACTGTTCTGTTTGAAAATGCAAGCAAATGTAAGCAAAATTGTTTGCAAGCAAGCAAAATTGGCGGAAGATCAGGGACTCTCTCAGCAGCAGAACAACAGAAAATTTAGAAGAATAACATAATTTGAACATAAGGGAGGATATGAGGAATACAGGCAAAATCAACAGGCCCTTTTTTTCTCAAACTACAGAAAAAAGCATAGAAAAATGTCCAGCTTGAAGAAGCAGTACGCGGTTAGCAATAAAACATTTTTTAATGCTTTGAAACCAGAGGATAGTATATTGTCTTAGCAAAAAGCCTTATATGCATATAAGTAAGTATTTACACAAAATCTCATAGAAATATCAAAGGAAATCACTAGTTTGTTTACTTTTACTTATTCTCAAAATATTTTAAATAGTATTGTCCCTAACAGGTGTAACCAACATATAAGAGTTATCCTAAGTGAGTTTTAATTGTCTGATGTCATTAAAAGGGTTTAGAAAAGAAGAAACACATTAAAATAATAAAGTTAGTTTCCCAGAGAAACAGCTTAGGAAAGCAGTTCTGTTAAAAGGTCACTGCTTAGGAATTTGAGCAAAGTAAGTTACATTTCACAGATAAATACTCGGACTTGCAACATTATGATTTCTTAGCTATGCAGGAGATAACAAAATATTCATGGGAAAAGTCCCTGTTGTGAGCTAATTCTGACAGGTAATTTAGCTAAAAGTGAATAAGAGAAATATTTCTTATACATCTTTCCTTATAATAAGAGTTTTTGCTTGCTTTGTATTTAAGTATATGAACATACACCACTATACATCCCTTTACAAGGGTCCTTGCTCAAACAAGGGCAGGCAAAAGCCCCACAGTATTTGCTGGGAACCAGAGGAGGAATGTCAGACAAGATAAAGCACAGATAGCTCTTGCAACAAAATATGCTCTTCAGCCTAGAAAAGAGACGCCTGAGGAGGGACATGATTGAGACATACAAAATTATGCAGTGGATGGACAGAATGGATAGGGAGATGCTCTTTACACTCTCACATAACACCAGAACCAGGGGAAATCCACTAAAATTGAGTGTTGGAAGAGTTAGAATGGACAAGAGAAAATATTTCTTTACACAGCGTGTGGTTGGTCTGTGGAACTCCTTGCCACAGGATGTGGTGACAGCATCTGGCCTGGACGCCTTTAAAAAGGGATTGGACAAGTTTCTGGAGGAAAAATCCATTATGGAGTACAAGCCATGATGTGTATGCGCAACCTCCTAATTTTAGAAATGGGCTATGTCAGAAGGCCAGATGCAAGGGAGGGCACCAGGATGAGGTCTCTTGTTATCTGGTGTGCTCCCTGGGGAATGTGGTGGGCCGCTATGAGATACAGGAAGCTGGACTAGATGGGCCTATGGCCTGATCCAGTGGGGCTGTTCTTATGTTCTTATGTTCTTATGCCATGAGATAAAGTCTAGATACATACTAGATACAATACAACCCCTGCTAATTGGGTAAGAGGCACTTTTTCAAGTGGGTGCTCCTTTTTTTAGCAGGGGGAGAGTAACTGGCCCACCTCACCCCAGCACTGTCTGTTCTAGTGGCTGTCTGCTGGTATTCATTTGCATCTTTTTAGATTGTGAGCCCTTTTGGGACAGGGAGCCATTTAGTTATTTGATTTTTCTCTGTAAACGGCTTTGTGAACTTTTAGTTGAAAAGCGGTATATAAATACTGTTAATAATAATAATAATAATAATAATAATAATAATAATAATAATAATAATAATAATAATAATAATAATAATAATAATACCAAAAGGCCAGTTTTGAGCAAAAATGAGGTTACAGTGCCGTCCACTGGTTGTTGAAACCTTTAAATTGTATATGTTTAAATGTATGGATTTGCCTTATTTGTCAACTTGTAACTTGAAATTCACCAATCAAATATCTAAAGCTATCTCCAGCCAATGAAAAGTAAAGCCCCAGTTATGAGGTCAAAGCCCCATGTATGATGTCAATCCCCCAGCCAATGAGAAGTGTACACATCTCAAAAGGCGGACCCAAAATTGTAATAAAAGGGAGAGAGTCAGACTGGAGAGGGTACTCAAAGCTTGGAGAGGAATCCCTTGAAGACGCTGGTTGCTGGAACAGAATAAAAGCTTGGAAACGATCGCCATGCTTGCCTACTGAGTCTTGCTTTTGAATCTTGCAACACCCTGCAACACACATACACACACACACACACAAATTTTGAGGGGTGGGACGGGGTGAAACTGGGCAGGTAGGGGTAGGAACAGGGTGGAACCAGGGCAGGTAGGGAAAGGAATCGGGATGGGGTGGATTCAGCAGCAAAGGCACACATCAGAGCCTATCCCATTCTCCAGCAGCCACCCCACCCCTTTCTTCTCTTTGGACTTGCACTAGCTACAGAGCTGATGCAGGTCCGAGAAGACCAATTGCAGAGCAGGAGGCTTATGGAAGGGTAAGGGAAAATCTTTCAATTCTCTTCCAAAGCCTCCTGATCTTCCCTTCTGCTGGATACAGCGCACTCATTTTGATGTGGTTGCATCAGCAGGGGGAAGAATAGAACTGGAATCAAAATCATGTGTGGGGTGTGATCTGAACAAATGCTCTACAGGTAATACAGGGTAATAAAGCCATTTATGCTATGCAATTAAAACAAATTATTAGTTTAAAGCCTAATAAAGCAAGTGAAGCAAGTGCTTAGCAGCTTAACAGGGAAAATGTTCACATGCTCAAAGCTTAAAATCCACATCACTGTCTCTGCTTGGAGCAGGCCTGAAACTGCAAGCAGATAGCTCTGCTAAAAATAGCAAAGTTTCAAGGACACTCTTGGCAGCATACTAAGGCAGGAGATAACAGTTTAGACACATTGAATACACACATTGTATTTAGGGAGGAAATTCCCATCTTGAAGCTCCGTGCTTGTATGTCAAACTAAACAGAGAAGCAGTTTGCCATTTTTTAAATCATAATTCTTTCAGGCTTCTTTTAAACACAAAAAACAGTGTCATATACATATATTAAACACTGGGAGAGCTATTTAGAAGGTATTATACCAAAGCATCATAGAAGTGCCAAAAGTTTGCATGCTTGCCAAATTATTCTTCAATGCCTTAATAGTTATTGTCTCTAAAATGTAACCAACATATATATAAGGATGTAATAGCATTAGAAGTGAGTTTTAACTGTTTGAAAGTTTAATAAAAGCATAGAAATACACAGAATAGTAAAAAGATTATATTAACCTCAAGTCTGAAAATGTAACTCATTGCAACCTTGGCAGGGGCAGATATCTTGGCAAAAGCATTCGCTAAGCCTGTATCTCTGTAAGACCTTGAGAACTCAAAGTCTTGCGAATTTGAACAAAGGGAGTTGCTTCTCAGATAAGACTTGGCAGCAGCACACGGGCAAAGCAAGAGGGAAAAACATGGACTTGCAACATTATGATGAGAAGCTTATCTGTTGGCAGGTGGAAATAGGATTTTCTAACAAACAAGGAGACAAACACCTGCAGAAACAGCTAGACAGATAACAGAAAAATCCAAGAGAGAGTATCTGTCTGGGCTACAACAGACAGAGGGAGCTGTAATCTGGTTAAAAGTAAATGAGAAAAGATTTCTTAAAAGCAATCCTTTTTTTACAATAAGAGTTTGGTATGTCTTGTATTAAAGTATATCACTATAAATCCCTTGAAAGGTACTCAAATGTAACAGGTCACATATAGAATCACAACATGGAATAGACACAAGTCAAAGGACCTTGGCTTAACAAAGGTTGGCAGAAAGCCCCACAGTATCTGGTAAGAAGGAATGTAGAGAGATAAACAAGTGGCTCTTACCAAGGCCATCCAAGTTAAGGATGCCAAGAAATAAGTACAAAGGACATGCCAACAGGCCAGTTCTGAATAAAAATGAGGTTACAGTGCACTCTACTGGTACTTGAAAACAAAGCTTTCTATATGTTTAAATGTATGGTATTGCCTTATTTGAAACCTGTAACTTGAAGCTCACCAATCAAATGTCTGTAAAGCTATCTCTGGCCAATCCAGAGTAAGCCCCATCTATGATGTCAAACTCCAGCCAATGAAAAGTGTAAAACTCCTCAAGCAAAGGACCCAAAATGAAATATAAGGGTCAGGTTCAGATTGAAAATTGCTCTCAATGCTTTGGACTGGAGTCCCTTGAGACGCCCGTTGCTGGGAACAAAATAAAGCTTGCAGACGATCACCACTCTTGCCTACTGAGTCTTGATTTTGAACCTTGCAACACCTTGCAACACAGGTATTGTATGCTGTGTAAAAAACAGAGAAGGGTGGTGAACGAACGAACGAACGAACGAACGAACGAACGAACGAACAAACAAACAAACAAACAAACAAACAAACAAACAAACAAACAAACAAACAAACAAACAAACAAACAATGTTTAGCATGCATTTAAATGTTGATGCCCCACTACCCAAAACCATTTACAACAGTGGAACACTGGAACAGTGGAACAGAGACACACTGTATTAAATGGCTTTGTGGCACCATGTGTAGCACCACAGAATTGGGCTGTAAGAGCCTAAGAAGAGCTCTGATTCTAGTTTAATGCCCAGATACTTGATTCTGGTTTTTGTAGTCCAGAATCTCAAAGTGGCCAACCAGATGTCTCTGGACACCCACAAATAGGAGATGAAGGCAAACAGTCCTCTTGCACAGTTCTCTCCCTTTCCCCTGGTAACTGGTATTCAAAAGCACAGAAAAGCAGTAGTAGAGCATGTGCTTTGATTGCAGAGGGCTGGGAATGACCCCTGCTTGAAATCATGGAGAGCTACTGCCAGTCAGACCTATAGCCTGACATATACGTCAGGCTATACTGACCTATATGTGCTGAGGGCCTGAGTCCATATAAGGCAGTTGTGCTGATTAACACAAACATGCAGAACTTGTACCCTTCCACCAATTACATGTTGGACAGAAACAACTTGCTAACAATACAATACAATACAATACAATACAATACAATACAATACAATACAATACAAATATGGCTGAAATCCAGAGAAGCTAATAAAGTGCAATCAATTAGCCGAGGAAGCTCTTGATTGAAATGGGATCAATCAATTTCTCTGGATTGAATGCATGGCATCTGTGCAGTAGCATAGCTGCCTCGTCTGCTCCTGGCATCAACCCACTACACAGATGTGGAAGTAATTGGTGGTGATGTGATGACATCACCATGTCACCAACCATTACTTCTGGGTAAGCAGCTGCTGACTTGGCTACTTTTTTGCTGCACTCTGCTCTTGGAGCGCAGTGAAGAAGCGGATGGTTCCAGTGTAGAAGGTGGCAAAACACTTCAGCAAGCTTGTCACCACCTCTACAAACGCTCAGAGGTGTCAGTGTGTGCGATTTTTCTGCCACCCCCCCTTCTAAGAGGCTGCAGCTGCCAACTTGGCTGGCCTCATAATTGCACCCCCTTATGTGATGCTCTAGAGTGGAACGTGGGGTACCCCAGCAAGCTGTGCCACTGCATCCGTGATGACTATCATATATTCAAAGCAGTTACACAGGAAGGCTGCAAATGAGAGAATACATGAGATTGTCTTTGCAAATTCTATGCGATTCTCCATAGAATCTATCTAGTCTATGAGATTCTCCATTTATTCTATGAGAGTCTCCATTTCTCCAGATGGTTCCCTTCAGGGTACAGTCATTGCTTTGGCTGCACAGCTCTTGAACTCTCCAAGATTCCATAGGCAGCTGCAAGGCCTCAGGCTGGTTCTCCAAATGTTATCCATTTCTTGCCAGTCCACATTCCTTTTTCTCTAGTCCAGGGGTGCCCAAACCCTGGCCCTGGGGCCACTTGTGGCCCTCGAGGCCTCTCAATACGGCCCTCAGGGAGCCCCTAGTCTCCAATGAGCCTCTGGAGCTTCTTTGGAGCCCACACTGGCCTGACGCAACTGCTCTCAGAGTGAGGACAACTGTTTGACCTCTCACGTTAGCTGTGGGATGAGGGCTCTCTCCACTGCTTGTTGTTTCACGTCTGTGATGCAGTAGCAGCAGCAAAGGAAAGGCCAGCCTTGCTTTGTGCAAGGCCTTTTATAGGCCTTGAGCTATTGCAAGACCTTCATTCATTCAAACAAGTTCATATTTAATATATTCATTTATGTAAACTTATGTAAATTTATTCAAATTTTAAATGTAAATTAATTCTTCCCCCCCCCGGCCCCTGACACAGTGTCAGAGAGACAATGTGACCCTCCTGCCAAAAACTTTGGACACCCCTGCTCTAGTTAGTGGCTTCTGATCACCCATCCAGGGTGAGACCCAAGGTGTTCCTGCTTAGCTTTTACAGGCAAGGCAATGGCTCAACCTCCAGACCACACTTCCTGCCCAATTAAAAAAAAGAAGCGGCTGAAAATCAATTGTACCCCATTTGTTAGTACTATATCTTCATTTTCCTATGTATTTCAATCACTGCTCTGAAATAGTAGGATGACAGAATTACGCACATATCCTAAAACTATAAACAATATTTCATTTTGCAGTTCCTTTCTTCAAGCAACAAAAGATCTTTTCCCCACTGACTTTCTTCACTGCACGTAGTCCCCAGGTAACCAGTCCCCTAAGTGCCTATCAAGATTTGCAAGAGGTCATTAGAATCAACATTTTAAAAGGATACATGTTAGAGTCAAGATACTGTGTCCTGCTTAGGTTGTTTGAAATCACCAACAAGTGCACAAATCTTTATTTGGGTTGATGTAGTACCAGAATTAATGGAAGACAACCTTTAAGAAGCTGAACATTTAATATCCAAACTTTTGTATTTGTACATTGATAGGCCAACACAGAAATCTGCAACTTAATGGGTCGTCACCAGAAGAGCAGCCAAAGCAGGACAAAATTATCTATAGAAATACATGGGGTAAGATAATCTAACCTATCATTTTGTCTCATCATCTCAATAGAAGACCACCATTTCTTTAACTGATTAGTAGTTTTATTGTTGTATATATTCTCCACTTCTGATTTTGATATATCTCCTCTTTCTTGAGCAGCTCTTTCTACCATCATTGAACTACTTAAGTCAGAATAGAAAAAAAGATGTGCAAAAATGGGCATTAAACTATACTGTTATAGAATATCAAATGCGGGGGAGTAGCAGCAAGATGCAAGTATCTTGTGGTCTTGTGTGCTCCCAGAAGCATCTGCTGGGCTGCTGTGAGATACAGGAGGCTGGACTAGATAGGCCTTGGGCCTGATCCAGCAGGGTTCTTATGTTCTTACTGTTCACCAGCTGATAGCCATAACCAAGGATTGTGCTGCAAGGTAGTGAACATTCCAAGCCCCATAACCTAGTGCTTAATGAGAGATCTCATAAAGTGGTTCACACTTTACTAAATATATTTGGTTTCACGAAACATCAAACTGTGTTTCTGATTTTGAATCTTCCAATACAGCATTCAGCACACATAGGAAGTTTCCCATTGAAGTGAAACATATGACAAATCTCCAGGAAAGTAAAAATGTTTTGAGAAATCTAGTTAAATACTTACAAAGTACTTTCTGCTTGCCTGTTGTTTGGGCAGGTGTGGTCTTTGAATTTTCTGAGTAGAGATCAATGTTCATGGAGTATTATCCAATTTCCTAGAATTGTGATGGATATTTGGGGGGAGAACTGAGTTTCTTTTATTACTACCTGTCTCCTACAGTGCTCCCCCCTCCTTACAGTGTTCTGTTAGAGAAAATTGCTTGATCTCACTATTAGCCCCTTCACTTCTGATTTTGACTTTTCAGTTATCTGTGCCAATACATAGTAAACAACTATTTCCATTATGAATGACTCAAAGTAAGACATCTTATCTTGTACGGTAACATCTACATTGTTGATGTTCTCACTAAAAATATATATAACCTTCAGATCAAGGTCTGTATCAGAGAATTGAAAGACAGCAAATGTAACGATATTTAAAGTAGGATCGGGGGAGAGCCAAGAAATTACAGGCTGGTCAGCTTTTGAAAATCAGTTGCAGGGGAGCACTCATGACAGAGAAGGATATTTTCTGATAGATTTCTGGGTTTTTCAGATGAAGCTGGTGGGAGGATGCTGTACTAGTTTGACCTTTAGTGTGATCCAGCAGGGCTTTTCCTATGTGCTTATGTTCTCTCCATCTAACAGGGAATAAAATGCCCAACCAAAGCACTGAAACTATTTTCATTCTTCTGGGATTCTCTGATGTTCGGGAGCTGCAGATCTTGCACTTCATGGCGTTCCTTCTGATTTATCTGGCAACCATCATGGGAAATCTTCTCATAATCCTGCTTGTAGCCCTCAATCGCCAACTTCACACTCCTATGTATTTTTTCTTGATGAATCTATCTATTGCAGACATTGGCAACATCTCGGTCAACATCCCCAAAGCCATGAGCAATTCCCTCATGAATACCAGACTCATCTCCTATCCAGAATGCGTCTCCCAAGTCTTCTTTCTCATTTTCTTTGCAGTGACTGATCTTTTCCTCCTCACAGTCATGGCTTATGATCGGTACGTTGCCATATGCAATCCACTCCAATATAACACAGTGATGAACATGGGAGTCTGCATCCAAATGGCAGCCAGCGCATGGGCTACTGGTTTCTTCAATGCTATGTTGCATTCTGCGGGCACCTTTTCAATGACCTTCTGCTCCAATGCGATTAACCAGTTTTTCTGTGAAATACCACAACTGCTCAGACTCTCTTGCAATGACAGCTATATGGCAGAAATGGGAGTCAATGCATTTGCTGCATGTGAAGCTTTTGGTTGCTTTGTCTTTATCATCTACTCTTATGTACAGATCTTCAACAATGTGCTGAGGATCTCTTCTGTGAAGGGAAGAAAGAAAGCTCTGTCTACTTGCTTGCCCCACCTCATTGTTGTCTCCTTGTTCATCTGCACAGGAACTCTTGCATATGTGTGCCCAACCCACAATGCCCCCAAAGACCTGGTTATGCTGATTGCCGTTCTATATTCCATGTTGCCCCCCATGATGAATCCAGTGATCTACAGCATGAGAAACCAAGATATGAGATCTGCACTATCCAAACTTCTGGGATCAAAATTATATCTCAAACATCGTATATAAATTATGCTTTTGTAATCAAGGGAATGTATCACTCATCCTGTTTGAACAATACAAAAAAAGTGTGGTCAGACTTGGTGGGTCTGTGAATATGCCTGCAACCCTGACCCTGCTGCACACCTTAGCTCTATTTTTCATAGGTACAGTGTTTGATTTTGGTCACCAAATGTCCATAAGCATGAGAAACATCTCTCCCTAGATGCCCTGTTTGTCTCTTCAGTGAGGATCTGGGACCAGAGGTGGTCCCATTTGTACTGTAACCACAGAGAATCCTCATGATTACTATAACGTTCACACAGGGGTTTCCAAGATGGTATATATCTGAAGCAATTTTCAATGGTTATCTTTTTCATGTATGAACTTTCTTTTGAAATTTACTGATGATGAAGAAAGGCACATGAACCAAGTTGCAGTCTTTGCAAGAACTACAACTCCCACCAGTCTCTAGTCAGCTTCCCACAGTAGACAAATGAAAAGGAATAACAAAAAGACTCACAAACACAATACACTTTAATCTATGTATGCAGTGGAATGCAAGGATGCCCCTGCCCTTTTGCTGGGGTTACTAAAGAGAGCATGGAGGTATCTGGAAGGCTAGAGAGGATTACCGACTGGAAGAATATTTTCAGAGCTTCATATCATTTCAGACACAAGCTGATCTTTTCCTGATTTTGTGGGGTAGAGATGGATTCTGTCTGTGCTATTATGATCCAAAATGCAAAGTGTTCATCCATCTTGATTTGGAATGAGACATCATTAATCTTACAACCCAATCCTATTGAGGGCTTTCACTGGTGGAATGCATACTTTGCTGTTGCATGCTGTTGCAAAGGCAACCATAAAGCGCTTTGCAACAGCACAAGTACTTCCTATATGCTGTTGGAGCACCAGAGGCCCACTGGAGCAGGTTGGTCCAGTGCAGGGGCAAAGGAGGATGGGGGGAGAGTGGGCAGGGAACGAGGTGAATGGGTCAGTGATGGGATGAGGCAGGCAGATTGGGCTCCAAAGAGGCAGGATTGGAGTCACTGACGTGTGCCATTTCCAAACCCCCTGTCTGGGCCTGATCCACCTGCATGGATCAATGTGAACTTGCACCAGTGATATCACTTGCACAGGTCAGAGCTGACGAGTTGTGACTGCTGGGACTTAAGAACATAAGAGGAATCCATCTAGTCCAGCTTCCTCTATCTCACAGTGGCCCACCAGGTACCTCAGGGAGCACACAAGACAACAAGAGACCTGCATCCTGGTGCTCTCCCTGACATTTGGCTTACACCAGGGCAAGGGACCAAATCTTCCCTTATGCTGGAGAAACCTCCAGCAGTCAAAAATCCCCCACAGGATACTACGGAAGCCTTGCTGGTGCAGCTGCATGGCTACATGGGGATTTAGATAGGATTGAGAGGATTTCCTAACTGGGATTGGGATAATGTGTCTAACCAGTACCAGTGCCCAGCTCTTAACTATTACAGTTGGAACTAATGTACACAAAGATCTATTGCTCATACTCTGAGAAAGGGGATAACAACCTTTTTAATAATATCTCATTAAAAGTTTTGATAATAGCACTTAGTTTGATCATCCCTTCTTCATATGGGGAAACAAACGGTAATTCCCCCACTGACCTTCTTTACTGAACTGTGGGAGTCCTCAGCGAATATGGTCTCCCATGTGCCCAAATGGAACTAAGAAAAGGTATAAATTTTATCGCCAATTAAAAAAATGATGAAGTTGCTTGCATGACCTGGAAACATGTATAGGCTTACACAAAGGTCCACACTACCCCTGCAGATAGGTTTCAGGGTCAGTGGAAGAGAACAAGTAAGTCATTTGAGGTTCCTCAATGTGCATGTTTTAGAATACCGAAAGGCAGAACTTGAAGGGTTGTCATCAGAAGGAGAACTGGACCAGGAGGAATTTTCAAAAGTGTTTCATAAGTTTAGCCACTTCTTTTATTAATATTTCAAATGATTTTTTAAGGAGGTTTTTGCATTTTCAAATAATTTGGCAAATATTCTCTTTGGATTTTGTTTTGCTTTTGCCAAAAAGAGTTCAGATCATCTCATCCTGGCCGTGAAGATTTGGACTTACTGTCTCACTCTGTGAACAAAGGAATTCCTTCATTTTATGGCAACTTGCTTTATGGTAATTAAATTTAACATTACCCTGTCCCCCAGTTGTATTTTCAACATGCCAGACAGTAATCCTAGATGTGTATTAAAGCCATCTGTTTCCACATTGTATATAGTATAAAGCATGGCATCTTATCATGTACCATAACTTCCAGTCGGCTGTTGCTTATTTCTACCTGCTCTCTTCTACTTCCAATAATGTATTTCATTATTTCCTTCCTTTAAATTCTCATGTCACACCTGTTTTCTTGTTTAAAGAACAAACTCTCCCACAATGATTTCCCTCTTCTTCTCAGTGTAACCTAATAGTGCTACTGCTGTGGGTCATACAAGATGGGCTAGTGTTCCACCAGCGGTGGCTACCGTAAGACAGCCATAAAGTGCATTCTGGCAGCATGCGCTTCTGGAGTGCAAGCGGGAAGGCCTTGGCTTTCGTGCCCGTGTTTTCCTAGCTTGAGTTATTGCCCTCTGGAGCAGGTAAGCCAGCACGGGTGGGAGGGAGCAGGGGGGAGGGAAGAAGTGGGGCAGGGAGGGGGCAAAACTGGGCCAGGAGGGGGAGGACTGTGGGCAGGGAGGCTGGAGGAATGGTGGATCTAGCAGGAGGGGGTGGATCCAGGAGGGGGTGGGTGAATCCAGTAGGATAGGATCCAGTAGCCAGATCCAAGCCTCCATTTTTGTTACCCCTGGCTCTTTCTATACTTGGACTTCTGCCAGCGAAAACACTGTCGGAGGTCCAAGGTGACTCATTGTGGGGCAGGAAGCTTATGGAGATAAAAGGGGATTTAAATCATCTTTTTCTTCCAAGGCCTTCCTGCCAACACAATATGCATGCGTTTTTGGCATGGCTGCACTGGCGGGGAGAGGAAAGGGTAGGATTGTTAAAAAACAACAACACACATTTATTTGTTATTTTCATCTGTTCCTTTTGAATCCCAAAGCATAGGCCAGGGGTGTCAAACTTGTTTCATACAGAGGGCCAAAGTTAGCACTCTTGGTGCCTTCTGAGGTCTGGAAGTGACATTATTAAGCAGATGTTGAACTAAAATAAACACTTTATTCTCACATAGAAATTTGAATGCAAATGACAAAAGAGAAAAAGTGCAAATCTAGTTCATATTTCCAATATATGAAAGAGCCCAAATATCACAGGGGCCATATAAATTGCTTCTGAGGGTTGTTTTTGGCCCGCTGGCCTTGTTTGACACCTCTGGCTTAGGCTGATTCACATATCTGTAGCACAAACTTTATTTATTACTTAACACCTTAATTGCAGCTAAATGTGCAAGCTGACTCCATGCAAATCAATATATCATATATTGTTAAATTCCATTCATAGTTCCCAATGTACAGATGTCATCAGGTCATGCTGCCATCACAAAGCATTTTCTATTCAACAGGACATAAAATGCCCAACCAAACCACTGAAACTCTTTTCCTTCTTCTGGGATTCTCTGACATTCGGGAGTTGCAGATTTTACACTTCATGGTCTTCCTTTTGACTTACCTGGCAACCATCATGGGAAATCTTCTCATAATCATTCTTGTGGCTGTCAGCCGCCAACTCCACACTCCTATGTATTTTTTCTTGGTGAATCTATCCATTGCAGACATTGGCAACATCTCGGTCAACATCCCCAAAGCCATGAGCAATTCCCTCATGAATACCAGACTCATCTCCTATCCAGAATGTGTCTCCCAAGTCTTCTTTCTCATGTTCTTTGCAGTGACTGATCTTTTCCTCCTCACAGTCATGGCTTATGATCGGTATGTTGCCGTATGCAGTCCATTACGGTATGAGATGGTGGTGAACATGGGAGCCTGCATCCAAATGGCAGCCAGTGCATGGGCTTCTGGACTTTTCTGTGCCATCCTGCACACTGGGGGCACCTTTTCAATGACCTTCTGCTCCAATGCGATTAACCAGTTTTTCTGTGAAATACCACAATTGCTCAGACTCTCTTGCAATGACAGATATATGGCAGAACTTGGAGTCATTGTATTTATTGCATGTGTAGCCTTTGGTTGCTTTGTCTTTATCATCTACTCTTATGTTCAGATCTTCAGCAATGTACTGAGAATTCCTTCTGTGCAGGGAAGGAAGAAAGCTCTGTCTACCTGCTTGCCCCACCTCATTGTTGTCTCCTTGTTCATCTGCACAGGAACTCTTGCCTACTTGTGCCCGACCCGCAATGCCCCCAAAGATCTGGTTATGCTGATTGCTGTACTATATTCCATGTTGCCTCCCATGATGAATCCAATGATCTACAGCATGAGAAACCAGGAGATTAGATCTGCACTGTTCAAACTTTTGAAATCAAGATTATGACTCAAGCATCAAGTGTCAATTATTATTTTATAATTTAGTAAATTCAGTAGGTATATAATTTTGAAACTAGGATCTATTCTATATTAGCAACATAGAATGGTTATCTTTTTTAAGGCTGCAGTTCTCTTCTGTCTAATCTGTAAGTCCTATTGAACTCATTGGGACTCCCTTTTGAAGTAGACATGCCTAGGATTGCACAATAAATTATTGGTTTTCTTAAAGAAAGAAAGAAAGAAAGAAAGAAAGAAAGAAAGAAAGAAAGAAAGAAAGAAAGAAAGAAAGAAAGAAAGAAAGAAAGAAAGAAAGAAAGAAAGAGGTACCAGCCCTCTTGTTCAGAGGAAATATCTGATCCTGCAAAGAAAATGAAGGAGACATTAGCAAAACAAATAGAATAAGGTATCAGTCTGCTACTTGAGAGAGAATTTGTCATTAACTTGGGTATATATGACAGTAATGGTGCCAAGGTTCAGTATGGCCAAGTTCATTAGGAAAAAGTAAATAGGGTTGTACAGGTGATATGCAATATGCAATGATAACAAAGAAGATTCCCTGTCATTGCTGTAAAATGTATTGCTAGGAATACAGAAAATGTTAGGTCTGTAGCTCTTGGTTCTCTGACTTTTCCAAGAGCGCAAACATGAATATAGAGTTCCTGTGAAGCATTTTGTTCTTGATACTCAGCTATGTGCTACCTGTAGAAGGAAGAAGAGATAATGATAAATTGAGATCTTGTAACAAGTTGACAATGACTTTCATGACTCTGCTCATTCCATGACTCTGCTCTTTATCTTAGGCCCCCCAGGCTGGCTCAAGTCCCCTGTGCCAGACTCCAGGTGTCGCAAAAGAGCTGTAAGGCACTTCTGTACCACTGGGTAAGTCAGGAGGCTGGCTCAGGGATCTGGGGAGGGTAGGGGAGGCACTGCAGGGGGTGGGTGGGTGGCAAGCGGGCCATTAAGTGAAAAGGGCCTGGGTGGGGGGTGGAGCCAGGATCTGGCACTTAGGCTGGATCCTATTCCCTTTCCCAGGCAGCCTGGCCTTGTGCTGGCCTGCTCAGATCTGCGCCACCTCTTTAGGAGTCACAGATCCAAGTAGCCCCATTTGGGCTGCTGCCATGTTACCTGGGGGATGGGGAGTTGATTCCCCTTGACCTCGGTTGCATCCAGTCCGGTTGCATCCAGTCCCAACAGTGCTGGATACAGTGCGTTCCAGTGCAGAATAGGATTGGGCTACCTGTTGATTCAAAAGGGTAATAGAAGCAGTGATGCAGACTTGGAACGTGTATTGCATCCCCTTTTGTTTAGATCAACAGGAATAGTATCTTGGGAGTGAATGTCCCAAGACATGAGAATAGACATCAATAAAGCACCTCCTCCCCATGTAAGAGAGTGCTTTCTGTAGATACCAGTTGCACATGGATCTGCAGTTTCAAAATGGAGAATGTACATTCATGCTCAGCTGTGCAGAATGACCTGATGCAGCTCAGAGAAAATGTATCTACCATTTGAGGGACATTCTGTACCTGCGCAGCAGACAGATATTTCATTGTAGACTGTGACCTGTCTTGACACATCAGTTGTTTGGGAAAGAAATGTGTGCAAATACTTGGATTTAAATATTTCCCATGATGGGGATTTTTAATGGAAGAGAAAATGGAAGTAAAAAGAAACCGTGAAGTTCAGTAGGAAAGGAATACTGGAGATTCAACCACCTCTACTTTAAGGAGAGAGATGTACAATCTCAGCTTGAAGCTTGATTTTTTGCTACTTGAATTCTCAGAGGTCCAAGAACTACAGATCTTGCATTTCATTGTATTTCTAGCATTGTATCTGATAACTATAACTGGGAATTTACTCATCATTGCTGCGGTAGCTTTTGACCATCACCTGCACACTCCCATGTATTTCTTCCTGATGAACTTAGCCCTGATGAACGTGGGCACCATTTCTGTCACAATGCCCAAATCCATGGCAAATTCCATAATGAACAGCAGGTCCATCTCTTATTTGGGGTGTGTGGCTCAAGTCTTCTTCTATTTGTTCTTTGCAGTATCTGACTTTGTTCTCCTCACAATAATGGCACATGATAGGTATGTTGCCATCTGCAATCCACTTCGGTACGAGACCATTATGAACAGAAAAGCCTGCATTCAGATGGCTGTCAGTGCCTGGATCACTGGTCTTCTGTATGCTGTGATACACACAAGTAGCATATTTTCCATCCCTTTCTGTTCTAATGTCATCAGTCAATTCTTTTGTGAACTGCCTGTGTTACTAAAGATCACCTGCTCAGAACTGTATCTAGTTGAAGTTATGCTTCTTGATCTTGCCTTAAGCCTCTCGGCAGGTTGCTTCATTTTCCTTGTCATAACCTACGTGCACATCTTTATTACAGTGCTGAGAAACCCTTCGGTGCAGGCAAAGCAAAAAGCCTTCTCCACTTGCCTGCCCCACCTCATTGTTGTCTCTGTGTTTGTGTTCACTGGAAGCTTTGCCTATATGAGACTTCCCACTAGTGCTTCATCCACCTGGGATCTGGTCTTCACCACTTTGTATGCTATAATTCCTTCTCTGATGAATCCAGTAATATATAGCTTGAGAAATAAGCAGCTCCAGGTGGCCCTGTGGAAGCTGTTGCATGTTTGGTGCTCTTTGAAGAGCACCCCTTGAATTGCTCTGTGGTGGTCAGGTTGATGCGTTTTGACCATGTAAATAGATAATGCTTACCCCCGTGCATTTGGGTATTGTAAAATACATCTGATATCACTCAGGCTGCCCTTTTTAATTCTCTAGCTGCCTTGCCAATACGTTTTGCTTTAGACAAGACTTGGTCCAGTTCCTTTAATTTGTAATGGAATAAATTGATACCATCAAAATGTATTCTGACCTGGGCTGATCTCAGTCCCTTCACACAGACACACTCCTGTGGATTGCTGTGCAGTGGCAGCCCTAATTCTCTGTTGCTAAATTTCAGTGTAAATTTGTTGGTCAATTCTGCATGATCAAATTCTACCTGGTTTGAATATACAACTTGAACTATGCTTTGGGTCAGTGATTACCTTATTGATCTCAATCAAATAGTGACTCCAACATGAACCAAGGATTAGGGGAAAAAAGGATCAGTAAAATTCTCTCAAGGGGAAGACAGAGGTTTTTTCCTTTCCATCCAGTGGCAGGGCAGGCAAAAGCCCCAAGCGGCACACCTGCAGGCCCCATTGGGCAGCACCACCATGCTGCACCGCCTCCACCTGTCCTCTGGAGCTGTTCCAAGGGCAGGCAGAGCCCCACGCTGTGGTTCTTCGGTCCTCCGAAAGCCTTCTGCAGCCTCCAGAGCATCTTTAGCAGTACTTCTGGTTTCCGTCGGGCTTTCAGAATACTGAAGAAAGTTGCGTGAGGCTCCATAGCAGGTAAGCATCCGCAATTGCAACTTTCTGTTTTAAGTATCTCCCAGGCCACACTTTTCTACTGCAGGAGTGACACTATACATTTTGGGCAGCATTCTAGGAACAAAAGTCTCCATTAGTAGCCATCTTTCTTTCTTTCTTTCTTTCTTTCTTTCTTTCTTTCTTTCTTTCTTTCTTTCTTTCTTTCTTTCTTTCTTTCTTTCTCAGAAGCCCCCTCTGCATGCTGCTTGGACAGTTTTGACAGTCTCAGACCAGTGAAGTAAGGAGATTTAAACCCCCTATCCCCTCCAAAACCAATGGATTCCCCCTCCTGGATGCAGCACACCCTTTTTTTGGTGTGGCTAGACCTGAAGGGGAAGGATGAGACTGGGTTGTAAGATGAGTCATGCTGCCACTACAGAACATAGGAGTCAGAGGCAAAGAAATGTGAAAGGAATTGAATTCTTTCAACCCTGTCTTTGCCACCGAATTATCCAACTACAATTTCAGACTTTTGAACATTAAAGCCAGCTCTGGATTGATGGTTTCGGTCCAGATGTTACCAAAAGGGCTGTTCTGTTTAGGGGAATTATTATACTGCCCTTATTGGAACATTAGGAACGTAGGCTGGATAACAAGATGGTGTAATGCAGAGAAATTCCCTTTTGCTTAAAGAGGAGATTGAGAGAAAGATAACTTTCAATAAAAGATTATGGTTTATTGCAAAAGAACAAAGGTAAACATAATGCACATGGAGAAATATATTTCTTGGTACCTAGCTTTCATGGTGGTTGCATGTGAAGAGTATTTGGTGCATCTGAGGAAATCAGAAAAAGGAAGGGAGGTGTAGGGAAGGACTTTAGGGGTCCCTGCTTTGCCAACCCCAGCTGCTAACTAAAGATGGGGAGAGAAGGAGAGGAAAAGGGGGGGGGAGAAGGGAAAGAGTTCCAGGTGCAAAGATAGTTACCTGTTCTTGTAGAGCCAGTTGGAGAGGGGGGAAGAATCATGTGGAGAGGACCCTCTGACACAACACAAATGTGTTGGTCCTTGGAGAGAGAGAGAGCATGTGAGAGGAAGCCCTCTCTTAAAAGGGGTTGGGAGACAGTGCTGAGCTGGATGATAGCTTGATTGCTAGCACAAGGCTGGGTGCTTCGAGTATGTATACATTTGAATGGGGATCAGTTATCAGCAAAATTCAATGGGGTCAATGGTTGGCTTCCTAAAAGGGGGAACTTAACAAAGACAGAGTGGAAACAATACAATGACTCAGCAATACAAGAAGGCAGTTCAAGTTTGCATGCAGTAATGTAGGAGATGCTTAAACAGTGATTGGATTAAAACACAAGACTTCCTCCCGTGTGACTGTGGGGGGGGGGGGGTGTTGTGTAACCATGAGTTTCTGTGTAGGTACAATTTGCATAGGAGACACTTAAACAGTGATTGGATTAAGATGCAAGACTTAATGTGTGACTGTGGCCGGGGGTGTGTGTGTGGTTGTGTAACCATGAGCTTGTGGCTTGACCAGAGTCCTGGAAATGTGGCCTGTATGCTGGGAGAACAGTTTAGCTTGCATGATATTATAGTCCATAATAACACAACCAGATATAGAGAGAGAAAATCACAGCTAAAAGGCAAAAAGGGGAATTTTCACATAACACAGATGAAGTCCTCTGCTCAAAAATTGAATGCAGGATACACTGTTTCCTAGCTCTCAAATTGGTAGGAAGTACACCTATATGCTGATGTTCATGATTAATTCACAGGAATTAATTTCACTTCATTTCAAATTGCAATTCCTAATTGTACTGTACACATAGCATTTACTGTGTGAAAGATAACTATCTCTGAACTTATATGTCTCTCCTTCTCTTTGTTCTATTTTTCCTATTCTTAAGTGGTTTCAAAAGAGTTTGCTTTAACTTGGTATGTATGCCTGGATGAAGAAAGTTACATCTAGATGAAGAAAGCTGCATTGAAGTGTTAAGTTGCAGATCAAACATGTATGTAAATAAAGTTTTGACCCAGAATCAGGCCCATTTCCTGTGGCTTGTGTCTCTATTCTGGGGTGTGGAAATGATGTGTTACCAGATCCTAAAGTAGTGTAAAAAGCTAGTAGTGCCACCTCTCATAAGGTATTTACTTGTATGAATATATTAGTATATATTTTGTATTAACACCCAACAAAGTAAAAGGACGAGCACTGATATCCTTCTCCTTTTGTGGTTATAAAAGTAACAGCAGAAATTACTCAGCATGCTCTATTGTTTCCCAGGAGGGTATAACCTGTATGTCATCTAGTCCACAGAGTGGTCCATAGAGCAGGGAATTCAAGGCAAATTCACTGGAATTTATACAGTAGTGAAACCAGTTTTGAAGAGACCATCAAGATAGTTTGGTAGGTGGAGATCAGTGTCTCACAGGTCTACATTGCCGCAAAGTTTCACCAACTCCATTCTTCCTCCTGTTCTTCATTGTTCAAATAATGAAAGGGATTTCAAGGAAAGCTAAAATACCTTCAATAAGACTGCAGTCCTGAATACAGGGACATGGGAGTAAATCCCATTGAACACATGTGGTTTACATCTTAGGCATGCATAGGCTGCACACCCATGCATACTTTTCTGGGAGTAAGCCCAATGGGATGAGTGAGCACAATGAGTGAGCACAATGGGATGTTCTTCTGAGTAGACATGCATTACAATGTGCTGTGAATCTAGCAAAACTTCTCAGGGGAATTCTACTAGAGATGGATAGATATCTCTCACAGATGACAAGCTGCACCTGCAGAAATTTCCTCCTCTACACAATTGTTAAAGGTCCAGGAGCTCTAATGTTGTAAGGATGGTCACCCCTAATCTAAATTCATGTTTCTAGACAAATGTACATAACAGCCCAATCCTAACCTGCCCTGGAGCATCCAGAGCATCCAGAGCATCACTCCTTACCCTGCATCCTCCTCCTTACCCTGTATCGCACGGCAGCTGTCCCTAGGGGGCTACTCAGATCCATGCCACCTAAAGATCTGGCACAGATCTGAGTGGCCTGGTGTAAGGCCAGGCTGGCCGGGAGGGGGTTTAGGTTCTGGCTTAAGTGCTGGATCTTGGTCCCACCCCCTCCCAGTCCTGGTCTTCCTACTGCCTGCTTGCTGCCTTCCCTCCCCCACCCCAGAATGCCCTCCTCCCACTCTCTCCAGATCCCTGCACCAGCCTGACTCAGCAGGTGTGAACTCACCATTTTGCCAGTGCAGCAGGGCCGGATTCAGCCTCCCAAATCCCAAATCATTGCAGCACTTTTGTGATACCTTCAGGCCTGTGCAAGGGACTTGCACCAGCCCAAGAGTGCTCCTGGATTGTGCTCTGAGGCCCAGAGTGTACACAGCTCCATTTCTGAAAAAATCCATTCCTTTGGGGGGTATGAGTGGAGGGGTCTGGAACCTTGCATTCTGTCATAAAATTACCCTAAGAGTGGAATTTGGTAACATTCCTAAATTCCACACATCTCATTGAATTCTGAAATATCCCTGATATCTTTATTTAATGTCCTTTCATAAGGAAGCTGCCAAAGAAACCAAAGAGTGCTAAAGACAAAGGCTCTGGATCCTTGAAGTATACTCTCATCAAATACTCATCACAAAGTAATATCATCAAAATAAGTGATTGACCAAACATTGTGCTGGTGCATATTAATAGAGATCAAACATATTCTCAAATTCAGAAAAAGTGAGACCTGTTGAAGTACACCTAAAAATCACATTCTGGATCAGCACAGGAAGACATCATTGCTATGAGATCTCTGTGAATTTTGTGTAGTCTCTCAAGTTAACATTTTCTCTTTAATCTAGTATTATGTTGTTGAGTTTGATGTCTTGAGACTAGATTTTAGGGAACATGACAAGTCAATTCTCCATGGTAGAAATTCCCTAGTGTCAGTGGCAACAGACTTTCCATGGGGGAAAATGCTAGAAGACCTGAAACAACAGGCTAGGCAGATACATAATGATTTGAAGGAACTGGAGTGGAAAGTGAATCAAAGTCTGTAATCCTATCCTCACTTACCTGGGAGTAAGCTTCATTGATTATAATAGGATTTACTTCTGAGTAGACATGCATACAATTGGGCTCAAAAGCTGACCGACACCTCCATGGAGAAAAACGGTAAGTTCTTACTAGACATAGAGCTTGGAATGGCTAGGTGGGTTGTTTCTCCCCACCTGCAGGGCTCCCCGGGTCAGGGAAAGTGAGAGTGGGGCGATCGCGCTCTGGAGCTGGTGCTTGTGCCTGGCTCCCTGCAGCCAGGGACGGCTGCTGCAGGGACTGGAGGGTGCACCCCAGTCCCTGCAGCCCGGTCAAAAGGAGAAGTGGAGCGATCGCGCACCGCTTCCGGTTTAGCAGAGCAGGGCGCGATCGCTCTGCTGTCACCTTCCCTGACCCAGGGAACCCTGCCAAAGGTCGCACAGGTCACCCCGCACCCCCAGGTGGCTGCAGGGGGCTTGAGCAAGTGCACCAAGCCCCTGCAGCCTCTCTGAGCGGTGCAATCCTGGGGATCATGCTGCTGCCTCCTCCCTGCCTCCTGGCTGCCCCCGCCCCTTAAGGGGAAAGGGACCAGGACCCTCAGGCTGGGGCATCGCGACACCCCAGTTTGAATACCAATGTCTTATGGAATAGATAGACAAGGAAAAATAGTGGGGAGTTGGTGGGTCTTTGGTTTAGCATTTCTGACCTTCTTTGACTGTGAGTGTTTGGTTTTGGGAGTGCATGTGCATGGATTTTGTTCTATTTTTGCAGCATTTTTAGAGGAGAACTGGGTCAGCCATGTGCTTCCTTTGCCAAACTCCCTTAACTGATATCTCAACTCCTCCAAAATCAGTTGATCCAGCTCTTATCTTTCACAGTCTTGAGACATCAATTAAGTGTATTTGTTGGTGGTGTATGAAGATCATTTGGCACCCAGAGCCCATAAATATTTGGCACCCCTCGTATGACACTTACAGCCCAAACCTGATCTGCCAGGTGCCCAAGGCTGCAGCAACACGAAAATGGCTGCCGCTGCATCCTATGGGTGCCAGGCAGTCTCAGGTGGCTCCGAACACCTCCTTGTAAGAAAGGGACATTCATCCTCTTCCCCAGGTAAGCCCCAGCAATGGGGCTACTCAACTCTGCACCAGCAATTTAGCTGGCGCAGAGTAAAGGAGCCCCATCTTGTGCCAGGAGGCCCAACGCAGGGCTTTGGATCTGGAGGAGCTGATCTCTTCTGGTTCTGCCCCCTCCAGTCATGCTCCCTTCCCTGTCACACATACCCCCACCCTCCCCTGCCATGAATGCCCTTCTCCCTGTCCCAATTTACCTCTCTGCTGCCTGGCGTGTGCACAGAGCTCCGGGTGGCATTGCGCAGGCCTCCAGCAGGTGCTGGCCCTGGTCCAGCACTAACTGGTCCAGCTGCCTGGTCCAGCACTAACTGGTCCAGCACTAACTGCCACACTGACTGACTAACTGCCACTGACTAACTGACTAACTAACTGACTAACTAACTAACTGCCACACTGACTAACTAACACACTGGTCCAGCACTAACTGCCACAAGCATGCCTTATGGCAGGTTGCAAGTGCATGCTGGCAGTGAGCCAGCACACATTCTTCTGGATTGGGCCCTTAGGCTGCAATCTTATCCACCCTTTCTTCCTTTTTCCTTTCTCTGGAAAATTATACTGCTGCACACCTGACCAGTACACAGGATCCCTACACATCACTGTTTCTCCCCATGTGTGCATGTTTTACATGTTTTTTGTTTGTTTTAAAAAAGAACCCTCTGGAAATACCAGACGTTGAACCCGAGACCTTTGGTATACAAAATACTAAACTCTGGCTGCATCTCCAGTTGAACAATCCCATCTAATCTGGCAATCTGTGGTGGATAGATTTGATTGGCAAATTGCAATCCAGCCCAACCATTTCAAAAGTAAATGAAAGTGTGTTACTAAATTAAAGTGTAGTGTAAATAATTGCCCTACTCTTGTCTTCCATAGGCACCATGTTTCTAAGTAATGATTCCAAGATGGATAATAAGACCCACATATCTGAGTTTATGCTTCTGGATTTTTCTGAGATTCTGGAACTGCCAGTTCTGTACTTCCTTCTGTTCCTGGTTTTGTACCTCCTGGCTATATCAGGGAACCTTCTCATCATCTCTGCAGTAGCTTTGGACCACCATCTGCACACCCCCATGTACTTTTTCCTGATGAACCTGGCCATGTTTGACCTGGCTTCCATTTCAGTCATTATCCCCAAATCCATGGCCAATTTCCTCATGAATACCAGGCGCATCTCTTATTCTGGCTGCATGGCCCAGATTCTCTTTTTTGTGTTCTTTGTAGGTTCTGACTTTTTCCTGCTCACAGTGATGGCCTATGATCGGTATGCTGCCATTTGCAATCCATTGCAGTATGAGATAGTGATGAACAGGCAAGCCTGCCTTCAAATGGTTGCCAGTGTATGGATAATTGGTCTTTTCTATGGTGTGATACATGCGAGTGGTACCTTTGCAGGTCCCTTTTGCTTTAATAATGTGAATCAGTTCTACTGTGACATCCCAAACCTACTGAAGCTCTTATGCTCAGACTGGTATCTAGTTGAATTGGGAGTTCTTATATCCAGTATAAGTATAGTCTTTGGGTGCTTTATCTTTGTCATTGTAACTTATGTGCAGATCTTCAGTGCAGTGCTGAGAATCCCCTCTGTCCAGGGAAGGCAAAAGGCCTTCTCCACTTGCCTTCCACACCTTGGAGTCTTCTCCACATTTGTATTCGGTGGATGCATTGCCTACTTGAGACCCACCTCTAATACCCCATCTGCTCTGGATGTTGCATTTACTGTAATATATTCCACAGCTCCACCCATCCTGAATCCAGTCATCTACAGCATGAGAAACAAGGACATCAAGGTTGCTCTATCAAAAATCTTAGGGTTAAAGAACAATTCCAAGAATGCTTTCTCTACTCTTCTACAGTAGTGTGGATTCCACATGAATAAACATTCCTTAGCCAACTCCTATTGTCTTTGAAATACTTCCAATCATGATTTTCTGCCTTAGAATGTAACTTCTGGTTTCCGACTACAGAACTGTAAGTGACTTTCTGTCACAATTTTATTTTTATTTTTCAGGTTTGGGGAACCTCATGGAGGTGTCCACAGGGCTCCCCAGAATCCCCAGACCCTGTCCCTGGCTTCAGGTACACCAGAAACACCCCCCCCCCTTCTCCAGTAGCAGCACAATCCTGGGGATTGCATTGTGGCAATCTCCCTGTCCCCAACCCTTAAAGCAGTGGTTCTTGAACTTTTCCAGCTCGCAGCTCCCCTGGTCCTTGTGGCCATAGGCCACGGCTCCCCATTACACCTCCTCATCTCAGTTACTCCCAAAATGGGGATGAAGGTGTTATAATTATACACTAGAAACAAAAAAAACAGCTGCCAGCACTCTGAGGCTGCAATCCTAACCACACTTACCTGAGAGTAAGCCCCTCTGAACAAAATAGGACTTACTTCTGAGTAGACCTGCTTAGGATTGTGCCCTGAGTTTGTTAGCAGCACACCTGGAGGGTCTTGGAAAGGGAGGGGGGAAGTGATGAATTTGCTGGGGGAGAGGAAGACTTTGTTTTGTGTGTATCTGCTAATTCCAAACTGATGCAAAATGAGACCCAGAGACTGTTTGGCTGCAATCCTAACCTCACTGTCCTGAGAGTAAGTTCCATTGAACACAATAGGACTTACTTCTGAGTAGACCTAGCTAGGATTGTGCCTTTTGTCTTACAATAGCAGCCAACAGAGTACCCGCCCCTGCCCCTCCAAAAAAGGAGGCAGGAGGAAAAAGGGGGATGGCTGAAAAGGAATGGGTATTTTAATCAATTTTTGGAGACAAAGCCATCAAGAGTGGCTTTTTTTTTCTTTTTTGAAGGCGGAGGAAAAAGAGAAAAGCGAGTATCCTTGGTTAAGCTGACACAGACCCCAAGCCTATGTAGGTCTACTCAGAAGTAAGTTCCATTTGAGTCAATGTGGCTTACTCCCAGGAAAGTGCGGGTAGGATTGCAGCCACACTGAGCAAGATTACCACTCACCCCAAATGTAGATGGGGGCTGCTCACACACATACACCCAACATGCAGATGCCACCCCTATTCCCCCAGGCAAGACGGAGGAATGCAGGCTGGGGCATTTGGAACCCCTCCCCCTCCCTAAGAGCAGGCTGGCTCCTTCCTTCCCAAGCAGAGGAAAGTGATGAGCTGCTTGTACTTGCTCTTCCCTCCCAGTTTGAAGCCTGCCAGGAGCATGCCCTGTGCTGATGAGATGCAGCACCTCTGCTACTGCCCAGCAAGCCTTCTCTCCCCCCCCTTTCACACACCCTCCCCACCTCACACTGCCTTCACAGCTGTAGAAAAGCAGCAAGTCAGCAGGCAGCACCTGCAGCTGACCTGAGCAGCTATGGCCACCTCTCTCCCCAGATGCCTCACGATGCCCCTGGAGGGTAGCAATGCCTCACTAGGAAGGCGGGACCCACAGATTGAATACCTCAGCCTTAAAGAGTCAAATCGAAGTGCTATATAGGCAAATTCTAACTGTCACCAGAACTGCTGAGTTGTTTTTGCATGTTCATGTTCTACAGGTGAACAGAGGTGTTCCTGGGTCTCAGAGATTTTAGTTCCACTCACTGACCATCAGTAGACTCTGGCCTGAAAATAGATCCCAAATTTCCTGCTTTTATTTCTTTTTGGGTGTGTGTGTGTGTGAGAGAGAGTGCGTCTGGGGAGGAATGTAGTGTTTATGGGTGGGGATGAGGTGGGGAAGGAGATAGAACATGGGAAAGAGGGGTGGTATCAATGGCACTCATGTGCAACTCTCCCCTATGCCACCCCTCTCCCTTACTCTCTTCAGTTCTACGCCCACAAAATAGCTGGTGCAGAACGGAGGACACTCATATTGGAAGTGGAGGCTTTCCACATGATAAGGAAATTCTCTTGTGGGGTCCTCCAAGACTGCTCCTGCCACAGAATGCAGTGTGCACCAGGGATGGGAATTCGAGTCAGGTGACTCAAGTCCAAGTCGCAAAAACACATGTTTTTTGCTGACTTGTGTACACTCAAGTGACCTGCGCCAATGACTCCGGCACTGACTCAAGTCTCAGGCCACTGGCACGGAACTGAGTCCCCACACATGCAGACTCAAGTCTGTCTGTGTCTGGGTGTGCTGGCTTACCCTTTTCACCGTGTGAAAGGCCTCATGGGGCTATCATTCAGACTGGGCAAGCAGCAGTTTCAGCCAGGAGGCAGGGAAGGACTAATGTTTTGGTTTTGCATCAAGCAGGAGGCGGGCGGGAAGGAGGTGCAAGCGAGTTGTCTTGTCCATTTCTGAAGGAACCGATGATCATTGGATGAAGGTTTTCTCCCCCTGGACGATTGAGGGGAGAAGGCAGACGGAGGCAGTTCCTAGCCATCCAGGAGAAATTCATGGCATAGCTCCAGCAGCTCATTAAATGTATGGCCAAAGTGGGGCTTCTGAGTAGAGCTGCCAAGGATTGGGTCATCCTGTTAAGCCTCCCAGCTGCTGCATGTGACCCTCCTCCCTCTTGCCGCTACTGCAGTCCATCCCACCCCTTCCCTCCTTGTTTTCAGATGGGATGGGGACATCAGATGCACACGCAACACAAACACACCACCAGCAGCTATATCTTTATGCACAGCTGTCTTGTTTACAGAAAAGACTCAGAACTCGTCCCCAAATTGCTCTGGGTGACTTGGAATGTTCGCCCATTGGGACTTATTTTCGAGTTGAGTTAAAGGGGGCGGAGACTCATGACTCAACTCAAGGCAAGCCAAACTAGATTTGCCTATCTGTTATCCTTTGACCTATTCCTTCTTCTCTGCCATAGGGAGCAGCAGCTGCAGCCATTAGCCCATCATACTGGAAAGGATTTCATAACATGCCTCCCATTTTTTGTTGATTATCATTAGGATGATACATGTATAGTCAGCACTTTCTAACAGGCAGTTTCTGATTCCACATCTCCATCCCATGGTTTGGAGACTTCCAACTCTTATCTGCTATTGGAGCAATTTCCTCATTTCATGAAGAACTTGTGTCACTTGTCCCGACTTATGGGCCTGTGGTGTCATATCCGTCTCAGAAGGGGGGGATGAACCTGAGCACAAGACAGACAGAGGTCTAGCTGTCACAATTATTGATTTTTTTCATGTCCTCATATGCCATCTACTCGTGCCAATGCTCTCTTATAATTTATTTGGAAAAGCGGGGGGGGGGGGGGGAAATCAGATCACAGGAGAAAAAAAAATACTCAAGAACGTTTCTTTTCCCTGATCACCTGCCCTGGACTCCTGGGAGCAGGTCTCAAAGACACCAAAGGAGACAGTAATAAAATTTCATTCATAGGCAGAACATTTTCACTGTCTCTGATTAACAAAGAGCTACACGTATAGCACCCAGTTTCAAAGAAGGGAAAATGATTCAGGGAACGATATTGAACATAATGACCTAAAAGATTCTGGAGTAGGAGTGTTACCTACTATTGATAGACCGAGGCAACAGGTAAGGAAATATTTCTTCAATTTTTCCACATTTCAGCCATCTGTCAACCTAAACATCCATCTATCCATCCATCTTTTTACTCTTCTGAATAGCATTTAGCATAACATCCTATTGCGATCACATTGCTGTGATACTGCTGATACAATATTCAGTTAAAAAAACATATTCAGTTAAAAAAACTGAATAAAAAATATTCAGTTAAAAAAAAACATGACAGAAACTCCACATTACATGGGAAAATTTATGCAAAATGGAAACAGATGGGTTCACCTGACAGTATAGTTGCTCTTTTCACTGCTGTCCAATGGCTTCACAGCAGATGTCCATTTGCCTCACTATTTTTTCTGTAGGAATAGAGGACTCCACCATTAGAATAGCTCCTCTCATATCTTGCTCATCCCAGTAAGAGCCCATGGGCAACATTTTTCTATCTTTATATAAATGATTGCATTATGATTGACATTTAGATAAATGGCTGCATAAGTTTTCACTTTAGGTTGGTAGTATAGAGATAAATATTGACCCAATACTTCCCAGGATGAACAAATGAAGAAGGACAAATGAAGGTTCACCTTTAGCCATTTTTTTTTTAATTTTTAAAACTGAATTCCTGTTGATTTGTAGTTGGAATAGAGGGCTGGATTGAGGATTCCACCTTACTCCTTCCTGGCTGTTCACTGCTATTTCTGCTATTTCTGCTCTATTGTGGATGCCACGTCTTCTGATTCAGCACCGATCAATTTGGGAAAGGCCGTGTTCTGTGTTCTGTTTCAGTTTCATAGTAGAAACTGTGTTTCATTCTAACAGATCAAATGCATGTCACCTACTATAATCCAATACAATGTACAACTTCACCTTTGATTTGTAGCATAGAGATAATTACACAGGCCAACACACATTTTGCTTCCTTAAACATTACCCCAATTCCTGGGTATATCTGGGGTGCCGATTCCAAAAATGGCATCCGTTTTGCCCTATCACATAGTTTGGGAGATATAGTATAGCCCAGGGGTGTCAAACATAAGGCCCGGGGGCCAGATGCAGCCCCCGGAAGCTTTTTATCTGGCCCTCAGGCTCTCAGTTGCTGAGGTGTTATAGCTGAAATGGCAGCCCAAAGAAAATTGGGCTCTCCCAAATCTTGAAATATGATCAAGATTTGCGTACTTTCTCTTCTGTCGTTTGCAGTTAATGAGTTTCTATATGAAAACAGGGTCTAATTTCTGACCATTAGCTTCTTAATGATGTCACTTAATGACATCACTTCCAGCCCTCATTTGGAGCCCTGAATGCTAACTTCAGCCCTCTGTATGAAACGAGTTTGACACCCCTGGTATAGCCTCTTTAGTGAATGGTTCAAGCAGCTTCCTCATGAGGAAGCCTACACCATGGCTTCCTCATGAGGAAGCTGCTTGAACCATTCACTAAAGAGGCTATACTATATCTCCAAAACTAGACGTGATAGTGCAAAACGGATGCCATTTTTGGAATCGGCACCCCAAATTCTTATCAAACCACCATAAAGTGTGGGAAAAACTTTTCTGACCCTCAATTTTCTATGCCTATGTTATTGGCATCTCTCCTTGGTGTCCCAAATTCAGAAGTGATTACTCACATTCATTTATGTTTTTATAAAACTGAATTCCTGCTGATTTTGTGTTGGAAGAGAGGGCTTGGATTGAGAGGGGAAAAAAGAATTTCAGCATTGTAGTAAAAGCCATGTCCCCTTATACAAGATCAAAGTGATATAATTTCCTAAGGCTGCTTCCTGCTCTGTGGCAGATCCACACTGCAACTTGTGGCTATGTGGGTGTGTAGTTGCTATACAGGAGTTCTAGGTGGTGGTGGTAAATCTGCTGATTCACTTTACTTCATTCCTATGAGCTGCAACCAACTTGAGCTGCTTTTCCGTCATCTAGAAACCATTCAGTTCATGTTGTCTCTAGGTATTTTGGATTAGCCATGGTCAATCAGGGAGAAAATAAAGCAGTGATGTCACTAGAATCTGTGTCATCAGTAAGGGAGGTCAGCGCATCACCCCTACGATCGACCTCTTCCCATGAAGTGGGTGGGACAGCACCAAACCCAGTGTAGTGGGCGTGATGTTATAACATCGCCCCACCACACTGGGTTTTGGGTATAAATTTTTATAGAATAGAGATATTTCAACATAGTTTGTTGCACTGCATTCTGCATGAAATTATACATCAATTGATATATAACATGATATTATTTGAAAATACCAAGATTTAAACATTTTTGGTGAGTAGTGGTGTCATACCCCCACAAGCCCGTGCAAGTCACCCAATGCAGCCTGCAACCCCTATAACTCCTAGCAATGCCACTGAAATAATGAACAAACTTGCCTAACTTGGAAGCTTCACTGTGTTGTGCTTGTCTGTGCAGGAGTGCACTTATCAACACTGATGCATTTCAGTGAATATCATTATCAATATCATTTTGTTTCATGACAACAGATTTGGTGAGGCCTCCAGTTATTATCGTCCATCTCCTCCCATGCAACAGAGATTTTCTGGTCAAGGGGACTGTACTGCTCATCATCTTGAAGATAGACTGGAGTGGTCTAAACACAACCACTCCTGCTTCAATTGACTGGAAAATCACCTTTAATAGAACTCCTATCCTTACTTTCTCCCACATGTAATGTCCTGCTGGAGAAAAAAAATGCCCAATCTTACGTCCACTTCTAATTTTCTACTCCAGGAATTCTCAGAGGTCCGGGAACTACAGATCTTGCACTTCTCTGCATTCCTCACTTTGTACTCGATAGCCACGGGTGGAAACGTTCTCATCATTACTTTAGTAATCCTTGATCATCGCCTGCACACCCCCATGTACTTCTTCCTGATGAACTTAGCCCTCATGGATGTTGGCTCCATTTCTGTCATTGTACCCAAATCTATGGCTAATTCACTCATGGATAGCAGAACCATTTCTTATTCTGGATGTGTTGCTCAGGTCTTCTTCTATGTGTTCTTTGCAGGATCCAACGTTGCCCTCCTGACAATAATGGCGCATGACCGCTATGTTGCCATCTGCAATCCACTACAGTATGAAACTATTATGAACAAAGGAGCTTGCATTCAGATGGCAACTAGCGCATGGATTTTTGGTTTTCTCTTTGGTTTATTGCACACTAGTGGTACCTTTGCAAATACCTTCTGCTCTAATGCTGTGGATCAATTCTTCTGTGAAATTCCAAAGTTGCTGAGACTCTCTTGTTCTGAATTGTACCTAATTGAAATTGGGTTTCTTGTGCTTGGTAATTGTACAGGCTTTGGATGCTTTATCTTTATCACTGCAACTTATGTGTCCATCTTCACTGCAGTGTACAGAATTCCTTCTGAACAAGGGCGTCAAAAAGCTCTCTCCACATGCCTCCCTCACCTCATTGTTGTCTCTGTGTTTGTATTCACTGGTGTGTTTGTGTATACAAGCCCTCCCAGTACTACTGCATCTGATCTGGATCTTGGTTTTGCTGTGATATATGCCATTTTTCCTCCTATGCTGAATCCATTCATCTATAGCATGAGGAACAAAGAGATTCATACTGCCCTGTGGAAGATATTTCATTGGAGGCATTCTAACAGGAGTTCCAGACTTCTTCTCTGATTGTTGAGACTGAACTGTTCTTTACTGGAATCGTGGGGAATGTTCTAGAAATTATCTGTGGTTGAGAGTGATGGGATGTGCTGGAGAAACCAGGGGTGTGTTGGGGAGGGAGGGGGTAGAGCTGGCAGCTACAACCTGAGCCCAGTTCCTATCCTTGCTCACTCTCTCTGGAATGCCCCTGCTCTGACTCTCCTTGGACAACACCAGCAAAATGGCTGGTGTAGGTCCAATGAGACACATGGGCAATTGGGCAGCCTACCAAGTGGTAAGTGAAAAGGTATTTTACTTATATCCTGAAGGCTGTGCAATTGGCCTCCCCCACCATAGCATGCAGGGCAGCCACTGTTGGTGCAGCTGCATGCTATAATATGGTAGGGGATAGGATTGGGCAGCCTGTCAGTCAAAGACATTCATGGGTCTGAATAAGTCACAGTTTACATCCCCTTTCCATGCGTCTCTTTTCTTTTCCCTTTGTGCTTCTCTTGCATTTTGAATTTGGTCATTTATAGCATGATGAATGTTGGATGGAAGCTGCAAATTATTGTGAACTTTGAGTCAGAGTTGCTGGATTACTTCTCTACGCATGGATACTGAATGTGTGTATTTTAATAATAGGATGTGGTGTCTGGGTATTTTTGTTCCTTAAAAAATATAAATTGTAAGCTGGCTGCATGATGCTAGAGCTTCTCATGATTTCATTTGCTATGACTCCCTATCAAGGGATGAATAATTTAGCACCCTACTAATAATATGGGCAGCCTGATCCATAGCTGTGTCCTATAGGCTGGTGGGGGGTAGGATTAGGCTGTAAAATGTGTTCTTGGTTGATTTTTGTTTATTTTATTCATTTCTGTATTTATATACTGCCCCTTCTCCTCCTATATACTCCCCCTATCCCCTGGGGGCTGGGGATAAGAATAGGCCCTCAGTTTGGCTGTACTTGTCGTAAGAGGCGACTAAACAGCCACCGGGTAGATGGGACTCATCAGCCTGGGAAGGCAGCTCATCTGAGAGAAGGAAAACTCTGATCCCAAACCTCCACTGCCTTGTGGCTACATCCAGTTATGGAAAAGGCTTCAGGAGTCAACCTCGAGGCAAAATCCGGAGCCAGAGTCCCTGAGGCAGTTCATGGCTGAACACAGTCACGTTCTGGCAACTCCTGCGACACCGCTGGAACCAACTGTATTGGCCTTTGCCTTTCCATTGGACCATTTCAGTGACGTGGAGAGGGGGGATTTGCTGCATGGGTAACAGCCTATCCTCCATACCTACTTTACACAGGCTTCGCGCACTGGAGATGACACTCTGTTCCAGAACCACCATTCAGAGCATGACACCATAGTCTTCCAAGACTGAAGGATGCCAACAACATCTCCTCCTAAGAATACTCTGTGGATATTGCTCAAGGCAGTTTACATAGGCAGGCTTCCTAGACCCAATAAGGACCTTTGCAATGTTGTTATCTATGTATAGAACCCTTCAAACTCCAGCTGTTATGGTTCAATGGTGCAGCAGACTTTCTCTTCACTATAGGAACACTCCAGCTTTGCGCAGGCAAGACACAAATCGCATCAGGCAGGAGATGTTTCCAGATGTTATTGTTCTTGTCACTGACATTCTCAAGATTCTGGACCGCTATCCCACCATGATAAACAACAGTGACTCCTCTCTGCCACCAAGTTTATCAGTAACTTTACTGGTCTCTCCTGCAGACACGACTGAGGCTGTGCCTGCTCTGCTCTCAGTACTCTTCCAGACCCCAACTCCTGCCCTTAACAGATGGGCAGCCAGATACAGATTAAGTCTCCCCCAATGCAGCAGGGGATTTTTGTGTACTGGAGGCTTCCTCGATGCAAGAGAACATTTGTTTCCCTTGCCCTAGGGCAGGGGCTCTCAAACTGATGCGCCACAACGCCCCAGCCTGAGGGCCCTGGACTCTGCCCCCTTAAGGGGTGGGGCAGGGGGAAGGTAGCAATGCGATCCCCAGTGAAAGCAGAGCAATTGTGCCCCATTTCTGGTTTGCGATTGCAAACCGGAGGCGGAATGCAATTGCTTTGCTTTCATTTTCTAAAGCTCGGGGAGCCCTGTGTGTGTGGGGGGGGGGGTGGTTGTGCAGAGCTTCCTGCACCCCCAGAAGGCTGCTGCAGGGACTGGTAAGTGCATGCCAGTCCTTGCACCCCCCCCCTTAGTGACGCAATCCAGGGGATCACGTCGCTGCCTTCCCCCTGCCCCTGATGCCTTCCCCGCTCCCCCACAAGGACTTACAGCGGTTCTCAAGCTCCCTGGGAATTTGAGAACTGCTGCCCTAGGGCAGGCCACCCCTATCTTGAGCCATCTACCCAGATCTGTTCCTGATACTTTGCCGGTGTAAGTTCAAGAGGACCCAGGTAGCTGAATTGAGGACAGAAAACAGGGATAGGATTGGTCTCTTTCCCTGCCAAATTCTGCCTACCCAACAAGCATCACCTATGCCCTGTTCTACAGGGATAGGAGGCTCAACCATTAATAGAGCTCTTTTCCTATCTTGCTCACACCCAGTTAGAGCACCTGAGCAGCATTTTTCTATTGGGTAAATGATTACATGACATACGATTTCACCTTAGATTGAAAGCAGAGAGATAATTATTGACACCATCCTTCCCAGGTAGTACAATGAAGACGCACTTGCTCACCTTTAGCCTTGTTTAGAAAAGAAAAAAAAAAGTGAATTTGTTCTGATTTGTACTCGGAGTAGAAGATTGTACCTGGAAACTGCCACCTCACCCCTTCCCTGCTGATCAGGGATTGTTTTTGTTCTATTGGGCTAAGAATGCTACTGCTGCTGGTTCTGCACTCATCTAGTCTGAGAAGGATCATTTGCTGTGTTTTTTTTAAAAAAAATGGTTAATTTGAACTTTAAAAAAATGATTTGAGCTGTCTAGAAGAAGCCATGTTCCTTTGTAACTTTGTTCTATGTCCCTTTTTGAAGCAATGATGAGTCACAATCAGGAGACGGAGTCAGGTTTCAAGGTTTATGCAGGGAGTGAAGTTTGTTTTACCAGCCAGCCACCTTGCTTTTATTCACTTTCTCTCTGTCTGCACAATACAGGTTGTTGATAGTAACATTCCTAGATAACAGCATTCCTAAGGTCTTAACGTTTCTTCTTTCTAATATGCCATCTCATACTTGTTTACCGGGTTTCATGCTCTTAGCTCATGAACAGGGCCTGCTCAAGGTGTGCCTTTGAGCAGAAGCGAGTGTGCTTGCTTCCCACATTTGCCAAGGCTGAGGCCCAGTTTTTCTGCACCTGCTGTCACGGGGTGGGGCAAGTCCCTTCCCCTTTAAGATGGGCTGGGTCAGGTGTAGGGTATTAACAACTAAGGAATAAAACCTGGGGTTGGGTGCCTGGAAAGGAGAGTGCAGGGGGAAGGAAGCTTACAGCTTGATAGTGGAAGCAATACTGAGATTTGTAAGTATAGTTTTAGCCTCTTTAAGATCTTTCTTGTTTTTAAAGCTATTGTGTTGCATATGGAAATGTTTTTATGGAGCAATTGAACTCCCTTAAGTTTAATAAAAATCTTTTATGTAAAACATTTGGTGCAGTAATTGACCAGGGCATGTATGATGTTGGGACCTGGCTTGGAGTAAGCAAAAAATAAATAAGCATTGCTCTTGAGGGTGGTGGAGGGGGGTTGAGTCCTGGCTGGGTTGGTGTCTCCCCTGGTCCTTCCCTACCCCAAGGGCAATGTTTGTTACATGGTGGCAGCCAGGGTTCTTAAGTGCCTGACATGGTAAATAGTAGTGGACTCTACTAAGTGTCTGGCATGGTAATTAGTGGTGGGTACCTCCAGTGGTGAGTTGTTAGGTGGGTGTGGTGAGTCACGGTGTTTGGTGATGCACACCTGTACCTAACAAGGAATAGTGGTGCTGGTCACTTGGAATAGAACTGGGTGGTGCTAACCAATGATACATGGTCCTTGGTCAATTTGCACTGATTAATATGCAATTGCAGTAGCTGTTTTTGTTTTGTGGAGTGAGGAATGCAACAGGAAAATAGCTTAGGGAAAGGAGCTGCTAAGTTACTTCTGGGAGCAGTACAATTTTCAGCTGCTGAATTGGAGTTGTTGCAGAGTTTCCCTACTCCCAAGACGGAGCGTTTGAAGTTTCATTTTCTTCAGGAGCAGTCTGAAGGAGTAACAATGTCACTTCCTAAGTATTCTGGAGAACTGGATAATTTAAAGGAGATGGAAGAAGACAATGATGGATATGATGGTGCTGTAGGAGGGGCTCGGGACTTTGGAGCTCGCCTGAAAGTTAAGCACAAAGTTTTGCCTGATACCTCCAATGAAGGAAGTGCTTCTGAGGTTGCTGGGTCTATGAAGGGGGAGTTGAGTTTAATGTATCAGCTCCTGCAAGTACAGACTCAGATGTTACAGGACCAGCGTCAATTTTTTGAGGAAGATAGAAGAGATCGTAAAAAAGAGAGAGAGTACCAGCGTCGGTTAGAAATGGAGAAAGAACCACAGATTGATCCACGTACTCTACCAAGATGGGCATCTAATGTGGATATTTTGGACTATTTGTGTTTGTTTGAAAGAGCTATGAGACAGAACAGAGTGGAACAAAGTAAATATTTAAAGTTTCTTACTCCTTTGGTTCAAGATAAAGTGGCTGTGAACATTTTGGCATCTTTATCAGAGGAAGCTACTTACCAACAATTTAAGGATGCTCTTACTCGCAGACTAGCCCTTACTTCTGATGGTCTGCGTAGGAGGTTTCGTCAGTTCAAGAGACAGCCTGGAGATTCATTAGTAGAGGTTATATCTCAGCTTGAACACAGATTAGATTTATGGCTGCAGGCAGAAAGAGTTATGACCCTGCAGCAGTTAAGGAATGTGGTTCTTAAAGAACAATTTTATTCTTTACTCTCAGTAGATCTTACAGCTATGATAGAGGATCAGAAGCCGGATTCGCCCCAGAAAGCTGCAGATCTGGGAGATGCTATACTTGCAAGGAGACCAGGAGATTTTAATCTGCGTCGAGTCCCAGAACAACGACCACGGTTTGATCGTGGGTGGGAGAAGAGACAGTATGATATAGGCTCACATAGAGAACAGCGGGAAGTGCAGGCAGTTTCTCAAGAACTGTCAGCTCCTCGTGAGTCAAATCGTACTGTTTGTAAAGGGCTTGGACATTCTAAGGAAAGAGGGAGACTTCCATTAGTAGATACTGTATCCCATATTACTTGTTTTTTTTGTAAGGAACCTGGCCATGTAAAAAGGGATTGTGAGCAGTATAAGGCAAGAGGGGATGCTAAGGGTGGTCGCCCACAGGTTCGATATATTAAGCATCCATTAGTGGAGGATGTGGCTGCTCTTACAGAAATTAGGGAACAGGAGGGTGTGGCCAAAGCCTTACAAGATGTTCATGAGGAAGTATCTACTCTTACAGGCTTGGGAGGCTCTACAGTAACTGCATTGGCAAATGGACAGTCTCAAAATTCAAATAAAGATGTTGTGCCAATGGTAGTTACAAGTCATCAGCGGGAGGTGGTTGCTGAGTCAGGAGTAGTGGCAGGAAGGATGAGTTCTGTTGAGAACACAGAGGTGGGTGTTCAAGAGGCCTTGGGGACATTGGCACAGTGTTCAGTGAGAGTCAACACAATTTTTTTGAGAAAACCTGAAGGAAGGAGAGAGATTAGACCAGATGAGTGGATTACTCCTGAACAAAGAAAATGGGCATCTGAGCAAAGGGAAGAGGATGTGGAGTTGTTTCATGGACGTATGAAGGTCCGTGCTGTTTTAGATTCTGGAGCTGATGTGTCATGTGTATCTAGGACCTTGATTACAGAAGATATGATTTGTAAAGATGTTTGTATGGGTGCTAGGTCATATGCAACCTCAACACGTTATTTTGAAGTTGCAAAAATTCATATTAAGTTTCGAGATTTTGAGGCTCAAGTTCAGGTTATAATACATCCTGAGCCCGTACCACCTTTGATTTTAGGGGCTGATGTCCTTTGTCGTACTACACAAATTTTAGCTATTACCCGTGCACAGGCTATATGTCAGGATGGAAGTAGTAATGTGGAGGGTGCAAGGGCAGCATTGTCTATGAGTGCAGAAAGGGTAGATGAGTTGGAAGATCAAGAACAACAACAATTGCGAGAGGCATGGACTATGGCATTGGAGAGTGAAGTTGCTCAACGTGAGTTTAGGGAATGGGTACAATCTGATTTGTCATTGGCAAGTTGTAGAGAGAAAGCAGTATCAAGAGAAGAAGATATGGCAGAAATGAGTGAAGGTTTTTTTTGGAAACAAGGCCTCCTTTATCGGGTCTATGTGCGTAAAGGTCATTCTTCTGAATGGAAACCTGCCAGACAACTTGTTGTGCCTACTGCTTTTAGGGAACTCCTCCTGAATACTGCACATGCATCCCCATGGGGAGCGCATTTGGCAGCTAAGAGGACTTTGGCTAGATTATCTGAGCGATTTTATTGGCCTGGAATTTGGCGAGATGTTCAGCAGAAATGTAAAGTATGTCAAACTTGCCAATTTAGAGGAATACCAACTGATGAAACTAGGGCTCCATTGCAATATTATCCATTTCCCTCAGCACCTTTTGAAACAATTGCTTTAGATATTCTCGGGCCTTTGAGTCCAACTAAGACTGGGAAACGTTATATTCTTTTGATTCTTGACCATTTTTCAAGGTATGTGGAAGGATTTGCATTATCGTCCATTACTGCTCCAGTAGTAGCAAAGGTACTTCTTGATTTTTCAGCACGGTTAGGAGTGCCTCGCACACTGATTTCAGATCAGGGACCTCAATTTGTGAGTAAATTAATACAAAAAATGGCAGAGATATCAGGTATTCAACATCTTCCTGTAGCAGCGTATAATCAGCGTGGGAATGGGGTAGCTGAAAGAGCAATTCAGACCTTGACTCAAATGTTACGCTCTTATGTTGCTGATCATGGGGCAGATTGGGACCTGGGGCTTCCACTTTTACTTTCTGCATTTAGGGAAGCACCTCAGGAATCACTGGCTTTTACTTAAAGAACATTGGCAGGGTAAGCTTCAGCATATGCCGGTTCCAGTGAAGGATTATTTGACAACTCTTCAGTCAACAATAAAAACTGTGAGGGAATGTGCTGAAAAGAATTTGATGGGGGCACGTGCCTCTCAGAAAGAACGTTATGATGCAAAATGTCGTATACGTTCATTTGTACCAGGATCTAAGGTTTTGGTGTTAAAACCGGATCGTCAAGATAAACTGCAGGGCAAATGGGAGGGTCCATATATTGTTAAAAAATGCTTGTCTAATGTTAATTGTTTGATTGTGCCAGTGGAGGGACATAAGAAACCAAAAGTTCTCCATGTTAATAGGTTAAAACCTTATTATGAACATGTTGTTTCTGTCTTAACCTTAAGATTGGAGGAGGAGGAGGGCAGGATTGATAGAGATCTTCTTGCAGAGACTAAGGAACCAGATGGGGTGGAAACAATGGAGTTGCCTGAGGATGTGACATGGAATCAACAAGTCCAGTTACGAGAAGTTTTACGAGAAGTTTTACAGGAACATTCTGTTGTTTTTAATAACAAACCAGGCAGAACCACTCTTGTTGAACATTCTATTCATACTGGTCATAGTGCTCCTATTCAGACTAAGTGTCGTCCTTTTTCTGGGAAATTAAAGCAGATTTTAGAAAAAGAAATACAGGAGATGTTGGAATTAGATGTTATTGAGCCTGCAGCTAGTCCATGGTCTAGTGTCCCAGTAGTGGTTGGTAAGAAGGGGTTGGATGAGAATGGAGATCCACAGTTTAGAATCTGTGTTGATTTCCGTCCAATTAATAAGATAACAACATTTGATGCTCATCCCTTACCAAGAGTGGATGATCTTTTGGACCAAGTTAGTGGAGCTCAGTATATTTCTTGCCTGGACTTATCTAAAGGGTTTTGGCAAGTACCACTAGCACAAGATAGTAAATGTAAAACTGCTTTCTCTACACCATTTGGACAATTCCAGTTTAAAGTTTTGCCTTTTGGACTTGCAAATTCTCCAGTGACATTTCAAAGGTTGATGAATTTAGTTTTGTGTGAATTTAGTACTTTTGCAATTGCTTATTTGGATGATATTTGTATATTTTCAAATTCATGGGAGGAACATTTGAAACATTTAGATTTGGTCCTCACAAAACTCCAGCAGGTGGGGCTTATGGTTAAGTTATCCAAGTGTCAGTTTGCTAAGTCATATGTAGATTTTTTGGGGTTTCGAGTAGGGAGAGGACAAATTCAACCATTGCAGGCTAAAGTTAAGAGTGTATTAGACTGGGAACCTCCAAAAACTAAGAAAAATTTGTTAGCATTTTTGGGCTTGTCGGGTTATTATAGGCGATTTGTACAGAATTATAGCCAGATTGCTGTTCCACTTACAGATTTAACAAGAAAGAATGCTCCTGAAAAACTTAAGTGGACTCTAGCTTGTCAGATAGCTTTTGATACTCTCAAGCAGTGTTTGGCTAGGGCACCTATTTTAACTGCACCAGACTATTCACAGCCTTTTATTTTACAGACGGATGCAAGTTCTTGTGGGCTGGGTGCAATTTTGGCCCAGTATGATCATCAAGGTCAACTTAAGCCTATTGTTTTTCTTTCTCGTAAATTGCTGAAGCGTGAACAAGCATATTCCACTGTGGAAAAGGAAACATTAGCTGTAGTTTGGGCAGTAATGAAGTTACGCCATTTTCTTTTAGGCACCCATTTTCAAATCCAGAGTGATCATAGTCCCCTTCAGAGTTTGGAGCGTATGTCTTCTAACCAAAGGATTTTAAGATGGTCACTGATTTTACAAGATTATTCATTTTCTATCTCCCATATTCGGGGAGTTTTAAATTCTGTGGCCGATTCATTGTCACGGAGATGGGGTCCACAAGATGATTGACAGTCCTAGTATAGGCATAGTGCAGGCACTGTATCTTACAGGATAGTGAAATGTTTATGGTTTTAATTTTAATGTGGATCTCATTCCGTGGGTTGGAATAGTTCCAGTTTTGGCTGGAATCTCTTCCAACTTGGGAGGGGCGTGTCACGGGGTGGGGCAAGTCCCTTCCCCTTTAAGATGGGCTGGGTCAGGTGTAGGGTATTAACAACTAAGGAATAAAACCTGGGGTTGGGTGCCTGGAAAGGAGAGTGCAGGGGGAAGGAAGCTTACAGCTTGATAGTGGAAGCAATACTGAGATTTGTAAGTATAGTTTTAGCCTCTTTAAGATCTTTCTTGTTTTTAAAGCTATTGTGTTGCATATGGAAATGTTTTTATGGAGCAATTGAACTCCCTTAAGTTTAATAAAAATCTTTTATGTAAAACATTTGGTGCAGTAATTGACCAGGGCATGTATGATATTGGGACCTGGCTTGGAGTAAGCAAAAAATAAATAAGCATTGCTCTTGAGGGTGGTGGAGGGGGGTTGAGTCCTGGCTGGGTTGGTGTCTCCCCTGGTCCTTCCCTACCCCAAGGGCAATGTTTGTTACACCTGCTTACTCCACTTTTCCTTTGCCACAAGAAGCAGCTGCTGCAGCCATTAACCCATCATGGAAGAGAAGATTTCATAACATGACCCCCAATGTTTATTGAGTCTGTTTAGGATGATTCATGCACAGTCAGCACATTCTAACAGGCAGTTTCTAATTCCATGTACATGTCTCATGGTCTACAGATTTCTGTCTCTATCTGCTCTTGAAGCAATTTCCTCATTTCATGAAGAACTTGTGTCACTTGTCCTAGATACATGGGCTGTGGTGTCACATCTGCCTCAGACGGAAAAAAGAACCTTGGCACAAGACAGATTTAGGTCTAACTGTCATGCGCATTCATTTTCTTATGTCCTTAGATGCCACCTGCTGGTACCAATGCTCTCTTATAGTTAAGGGTGGGTGAAAACAGTGATAACAGAATGAAAACACATAACACCGTTTTCTGCACTTCTAATTTTTGTTTTAAAAAATGCAAAAAGGTCACTTTTTCTTTGGTTTTTATTTATTATTTTAATGAGGGTGCATAGGTAATGACTGTGGCTGCATCTGCTGACACTAGAGCATCCATATCACCTACCTAATACACTTTGAAAGTGATTATAATTTATGATTATAATGTAAATCTTAAATAAAAACACATAACACCAGTTTCTGCACTTCTAACTTTGGAAAACACTGAAATATGTGAAAAAATAAAACCTTGTTCACCTCTACTTATACTTTGTTATGAAAACAAAGTGTATCTGCTGTTATCTGCTACCTGGGATCAAAGAAGATTTGTAGTCCCCCCCCATGGCAAAATCAAATTTGATTAAGTAAATAAAAAGTGTGCCCCTTATTGGTTAGAGACACTATGCTGGGGTGAAGAGGGACTGTTATTCTCTCCCTGCTAAATAAAAGAGGAGCACCACTTGAAAAAGTGCCTTTTTGCCCAGTTAGCAGGGGTAAGTGTATTATGATACATGGAAACGACTGACTCATATTAACACCTTATTGATTTCATGCTGTATCATGATAACACGTCATTGCAACATGTCAATAACATAATAACATGCCATCGCCTCTTAGAACAATCAGTTTCTTAGGTCGGTTTTGAGTTAAGAAAATCCACTTTTTGTTCCATATGGCAGTTGTTTTCATTTTATGGTTAATTGGCCATAACGTTTGCTAGAATACAGATATTCCAGTGCAGTTTGTTTCATTGCATTCAGCATAAAATTACCTTTCCAATGATGTATAACATGATGGCATTATTCATGCATATCATAATTTTCACAATTTTGGTCACTAGTGTCAAGTTCAGCTTGTTCCCCCCCTAAAGCTTGATGCCCTGTTCAAAGCCCTGCACGCCCTTAGCTATGCCACTGGGAGTAAGTGTTTCAATGAATTGCATGATAAAGGAGGTTTTTGTATGAGAAGCAGCTCTGAAGGCTTCTACAACCTGCTTTGCATATCAATATATAAACCCCATCAAGAGGCCATCACCCTTGGATTTTAGCAGTGGCTGAGGAACTGTACAGGCCTGCCCTTGAACTTGCCCTACTGGAATCCATCCATTGTTATCCAGAATTCCCGGTTCACCCAATTTGTCTGTTTCCAATTCAAGTACTGGAATGAGGAGGATCTGCAAAAGCAAGTGGGCAATCAGAATTGGGCGCCCTCTGCCAACATGTTGTCTAATGCAACCATTTCACTTGGCCTCATGGATGGGCCGTCCTTTCCCAGGACAGTGCCTCCTTATACCTAGGTCACCTAGGACTACCCCTATCACAGGACCACCCTTTTCTTGCCTGTTAATGACCACCTTAATTTTGTCACTGAAGATCTGAAATCTGAAGATGAAGAAAAATGTTTCAGACCTCATTGATAAATTAAAGATCAATAAGTCACCGGGCCCTGATGGCATCCACCCAAGAGTTATTAAGGAATTGAAGAATGAAGTTGCAGATCTCTTGACTAAGGTATGCAACTTGTCCCTCAAAACGGCCACGGTGCCAGAAGATTGGAGGATAGCAAATGTCATGCCTATCTTTAAAAAGGGAAAGAGGGGGGACCCGGGAAACTATAGGCCAGTCAGCCTAACATCCATAACACATAGACGAACAGGCCTTGCTGAGGAAGAATCAGCATGGCTTCTGTAAGGGTAAGTCTTGCCTCACAAACCTTATAGAATTCTTTGAAAAGGTCAACAGGCATGTGGATGTGGGAGAACCCGTGGACATTATATATCTGGACTTTCAGAAGACGTTTGACACGGTCCCTCACCAAAGGCTACTGAAAAAACTCCACAGTCAGGGAATTAGAGGACAGGTCCTCTCATGAATTGAGAACTGGTTGGAGGCCAGGAAGCAGAGAGTGGGTGTCAATGGGCAATTTTCACAATGGAGAGAGGTGAAAAGCGGTGTGCCCCAAGGATCTGTCCTGGGACCGGTGCTTTTCAACCTCTTCATAAATGACCTGGAGACAGGGTTGAGCAGTGAGGTGGCTAAGTTTGCAGACGACACCAAACTTTTCCGAGTGGTGAAGTCCAGAAGTGATTGTGAGGAGCTCCAGAAAGATCTCTCCAGACTGGCAGAATGGGCAGCAAAATGGCAGATGCGCTTCAATGTCAGTAAGTGTAAAGTCATGCACGTTGGGGCAAAAAATCAAAACTTTAGATATAGGCTGATGGGTTCTGAGCTGTCTGTGACAGATCAGGAGAGAGATCTTGGGGTGGTGGTGGACAGGTCGATGAAAGTGTCAATCCAATGTGCGGCGGCAGTTAAGAAGGCCAATTCTATGCTTGGGATCATTAGGAAGGGTATTGAGAACAAAACGGCTAATATTATAATGCCGTTGTACAAATCAATGGTAAGGCCACACCTGGAGTATTGTGTCCAGTTCTGGTCGCCGCATCTCAAAAAAGACATAGTGGAAATGGAAAAGGTGCAAAAGAGAGCGACTAAGATGATTACGGGGCTGGGGCACCTTCCTTATGAGGAAAGGCTACGGTGTTTGGGCCTCTTCAGCCTAGAAAAGAGACACCTGAGGGGGGACATGATTGAGACATACAAAATTATGCAGGGGATGGACAGAGTGGATAGGGAGATGCTCTTTACACTCTCACATAACACCAGAACCAGGGGACATCCACTAAAATTGAGTGTTGGGCGGGTTAGGACAGACAAAAGAAAATATTTCTTTACTCAGTGTGTGGTTGGTCTGTGGAACTCCTTGCCACAGGATGTGGTGCTGGCGTCTAACCTAGACGTGTTTAAAAGGGGATTGGACAAGTTTCTGGAGGAAAAATCCATTACGGTGTACAAGCCATGATGTGTATGCGCAACCTCCCGATTTTAGAAATGGGTTATGTCAGAATGCCAGATGCAAGGGAGGACACCAGGATGAGGTATCTTGTTATCTGGTGTGCTCCCTGGGGCATTTGGTGGGCTGCAGTGAGATACAGGAAGCTGGACTAGATGGGCCTATGGCCTGATCCAGTGGGGCTGTTCTTATGTTCTTATGTTCTTATGTCACTGACCTTGTTCTTGTACGTCTTCCATGTACAAGAGCATGTACATCTACCATGTACAAGAACAAAGGTGACAGGGGTGACTGCAACAACTACCGAGGCATCTCTCTCCTTAGCGTTGTAGGAAAGCTGTTTGCCCGAGTTGCACTAAAGAGGCTCCAGGTACTTGCAGAGAGCGTCTATCCAGAATCGCACTGTGGATTCCGAGCCAACAGGTCCACCACTGATATGGTATTCTCCCTTAGACAACTGCAGGAGAAATGCAGGGAGCAACGACAGCCACTCTTTATAGCCTTCATAGATCTCACGAAGGCTTTCGACCTGGTCAGCAGAGACGGCCTCTTCAAGATTCTCCCCAAGATTGGATGTCCACCCAGGCTCCTCAGCATCATCAGATCTTTCCACAAGGACATGTAGGGCACTGTTGTCTTCGATGGCTCCACATCAGACCCCTTTGACATCCGAAGCGGAGTGAAGCAGGGCTGTGTTCTTGCACCAACCTTGTTTGGGATTTTCTTCGCTGTTCTGCTGAAGCATGCCTTTGGAACTGCAACAGAAGGCATCTATCTCCGGACCAGATCAGACGGAAAGCTCTTCAACCTCTCCAGACTGAGAGCAAAGTCCAAAGTCCAGCTAAAATGTCTGCGTGACTTCCTCTTTGCCGACGATGCAGCTATCACTACCCACTCTGCCAAAGATCTCCAGCAGCTCATGGATCATTTTAGCAAGGCCTGCCAAGATTTTGGACTGACAATCAGCCTGAAGAAAACACAGGTCATGGTTCAGGATGTGGACTCACCTCCCTGCATTACAATCTCTGCGCATGAACTGGAGGTTGTCCATGACTTTGTGTACCTTGGCTCAACAATCTCCGACACTGATATCTGCTCCAGGTAAGATGGTGGAGGGCCTCATCAAAGATAAAATCTTAAAAGAGCAAGTCTTACTGAGGTTGGATCAGCATGGCTTCTGTAAAGGTAAGTCTTGTCTCACAAACCTTTTAGAATCTATGAAAAGGTCGGCAGGCATGTGGATGTGGGCGAACCTGTGGATATGATATATCTGGACTTTCAGGAGGTGTTTGACACAGTCCCTCGCCAAAGGCTGCTGAGAAAACTCCACAGTCAGGAAATAAGAGGGCAAGTCCTTTTATGAATTGAGAATTGGTTGAGGACCAAGAAACAGAATGGCTGTAATGGGAAATTTTTACAATGGAGAGAGGTGAAAAGCAGTGTGCCCCAAGGATTTGACCTGGGACCAGTGCTTTTTAACTTGTTCATAAATGACCTGGAATCAGGGATAAGCAGTGAGATGGCTAAGTTTTCAGATGACAGTAAACTTTTCCAGGTGGTGAAGACCAAAAGACCAGAAGGGATTGTGAAGAGCTCCAGAGGATCTCTCCAAACTAAGAGAATGGGTAGTAAAACAGCAGATGTGGTTCAATGTAAGTAAGTGTGAGCTAATGCACATTGGGGCAAAAAAATTCAAAACTTCACATATAGGCTAATGGGTTCTGAGTTGCTTGAGACAGATCAGGAGAGAGACCTTGGGGTGCTGGTGGACCCCAATAAAGTGTCAACCCATTGTGTGGTGGTAGCAAAGAATGCCAATTCTATGCTAGGGATAATTTTGAAAGGTACTGAGAATAAAACAGCCAAAGTGATGGCAAGGCCACACCTGGAGTATTGCATCCAGTTCTGGTCACCACATCTCAAAAAGGATATAGTGGAAAAGGTGCAGAAAGGGGAAACCAAAATGATTGCTGGGTTGGGGCACCTCCCTAACGAGGAAAGGCTTCAGCAATGACCACAATGGGACTTACTTCTGAGGTAAAACATAGGAGGGAGAGTCAGTGATAGGGTGGCTCCTTCTTTTCCTTTTGGTTTTCTTGACAAGCTGGCTTTGCTGGCTAACTTTCCACTCTTCTCCAACCTTTTTCACAGCATCCTTGATTCCCCCCCCCCACCCTTTATGACAGCCCTTCTCCTGCAGCTTTTGAGTGTCAAGGGCTGCAATCCTATCCACACTTTCCTGGGAGTAAGTCCCATTGAACAAAATAATAATAATAATAATAATAATAATAATAATAATAATAAACTTTATTTTTATCCCACCCTTCTCCCCAAAGGGACCCAGGGCGGCTTACAACATATTAAAAAACAAACAAACAAACAACAAACAACAGATTAAAACATAATTTAACAGATAAAAACATTAAAAACACATTAAGAGAAACCATAAAAACAGTAATCAGATAAAAGTCAGAATAAAAAGAGCATAAAACTGCTCAAGGAGGAATCACACCTGTAAAAAACTAAAAGATGTATAAAAGATGTTAAAAAGGCCATAGAGTCAGAAGGCTTGTGTAAACAACAAGGTCTTCAGGCTTCGCCGAAAGGTCTCGAGGGAGGGAGCCATTCTCAAGTCAAGGGGAAGGGAGTTCCATAACGTTGGTGCCACTACTGAGAAGGCCCTATTTCTTGCCGCCGCCCCACGTACCTCTTTAGGCCGCGGCACATGCAAAAAGGCCTTCTCTGATTACCTGAGAGGACGAGCCAGATTGTACGGGAGTAGGCGATCTCTAAGATAGCCTGGCCCAGAGCAGTATAGGGCTTTAAAGGTCAAGACCAGCACCTTGAATTGGGCCCGGAAACGAATGGGCAGCCAATGTAGCCCCCGGAGAAGCAGACTGACAGAGTCAAACCGCCTAGCTCCAGTGACCACACGGGCCGCCGCATTCTGCACTAATTGCAGTTTCCGAACCGTCTTCAGGGGCTGCCCCACATAAAGCGCGTTACAATACTCTAACCTCGATGTCACCGTAGCATGGATCACCGTGGCCAGGTCTGCACGATCCAAGTACGGCTGCAGTTGGCGCACCAGCCGAAGCTGAGCAAAGGTCCCCCTGGCCACAGCCGCCACCTGGGAGTCCAGGAGCAGCTGCAAGTCCAGGTGGACCCCCAAGCTGCGGACCTGCTCCTTCAGAGGGAGTGCAACCCCATTCAGAGCAAGCCGATAATCCAGCACCTGCATCGAGGATTTCCGAACCAGGAGAGCCTCTGTCTTATCCGGATTTAATTTCAGCTTGTTAGCCCCCATCCAGATCCTCACTGCTTCCAGACAGCGCTCCAGGCCCTCAACCGCCACCCTGGAGTCTGGAGGAAAGGAGAGATAGAGCTGGGTGTCATTAGCATATTGATGACACCCCACTCCAAACCCCCGGATGACCTCTCCCAGCGGTTTCATGTAGATATTAAATAGCATGAGGGACAGAATTGAACCCTGCGGCACCCCGCACTTCAAGGGCCAGGGTGTCGAACAGGCATCCCCCAGCACCACCATCTGGGACCAACCCTCCAAGTAGGAGCGGAACCACCGCAAAACGGTGCCTCCAACTCCCAACTCGGCCAATCGGCCCAGAAGGATACCATGGTCAATGGCATCGAAAGCCGCTGAGAGGTCCAGCAGGACCAACAGGGACGCACTCCCCCTGTCCAGTCCCCGGCGTAGGTCATCCACCAAGGTGACCAAGGCAGTTTCCGTCCCAAAGCCCGGCCTGAAACCAGATTGAAAAGGGTCCAGATAATCCGCTTCATCCAAGGTCCTCTGGAGTTGGGCCGCCACCACCCGCTCGATTACCTTGCCCAGAAACGGGATGTTGGAGACTGGCCGGTAGTTATTCAGCACAGTAGAATCCAGGGAGGGCTTCTTCAGGAGGGGGTGAACCACCACCCGCTTCAAAGTGAGTGGCAATATCCCCTCCACCAAGGAAGAGTTGACCACCCTCCCCGTCCACTCAGCCAGTCCACCCCGGGCCTCTCTTATCAGCCAAGCCGGGCAAGGATCAAACAGGCAGGCAGACGGCCTCACACTCCAAAGGAGTCTGTCCACATCCTCAGGCTGCACAAGCTGAAAAGAATCCCACAACACTGGACAAGCAGTTGCCAAGGGGACATCGTCAGACATTGTCAATGTGGCATCCAAGTCGTGACGAATATGATCGATTTTATCTGCGAAATGCTGCGCAAACACATCACAGTGGCTGCCCGTGTATTCCTCCTGATCTACTGGAGGGGCCTGATGGAGGAGGCCCCGCACCACACGGAACAGCTCTGCCGGACGGCTATCAGCAGACACAATGGTAGCAGAGAAGAATGACCTCTTCGCTGCTACCACCGCCACGGAGTAGGCTCTGTAATGAGCTCTACTCCGTGTCCGATCGGATTCCTCACGAGTTTTCTGCCACCGTCACTCTAGACGTCTGCCCTGCTGCTTCATCATTCGCAGCTCCTCAGTAAACCAAGGAGCCGCTCCGAGTCTGTGACGTGGCAGAGGTCGCTCCGGAGCAATCTCATCCACTGCCCTGGCCATTTCCCCGTTCCAGAGGTCAACCAGGGCCTCAGATGAGGCACCAGTCTTGGCAGTGGGAAAATCCCCCAGAGCCCTCAGGAAACCCTCAGGATCCATTAGCCTCCGGGGGCGGACCATAGAAAACGGTCCCCCGCCTCTGCGGAGGTATAGGACTTACTTCTGAGTAGACATGCATAAGATTGTGCCCAAGGAAGCATTTTCTTATGTTTTTTACAACAACTTGAATTTCCTCAGCTAGGGGTGTTTGTGGGGGAAGGGTGGAAGGTCTGGGGCCTATCAGTAACACCGCATGCAGGGGATGCATGCCTTAGAACTGGCAGGTGGGGGGATATAAACTGCTGCTAACCCCCTTTTCACAACTTGTGGCAGCTGCAGGGAAGGACAGGAATTAAGAATAGGTTGAAGTCACCTAGCGGCAACTTCCGCCATGGCATCATTAGAGTGGTGCTGACTACATGAGGTGACACTGTTGGGGGGATGCTTTACCACAGGTGTGTTTGGGCACTACTGGGCAGAAGTTGGATGCCCCCCCCCCCAATAAAAAAAGCTCCCACCAATTTGTCTGAATTTTTTCCTGTGGAGTAGAGAGCTAAAACTTGTTCCCTGAACTTTTCCTGAACTTGTTCCCTGAAACGTGTTCCCTGGATGAGAGCCAGAGTGGTGTAGTGGTCTGGGATAAAGACATAAACCTGGAAGATACAGGTTTGAATCCCCCCCTCAGCCACCAAGCTTCCTGGGTGACCTTGGGCTAGTCACCCTCACCTACCTCACAGAACTGCTGTGAGGATAAAAGGAGGGGAGCAGCTGCGTACACCGCCCTGAGCTATTTGGAGGAAGGTTGGTATAATAATAATAATAATAATAATACAGGTATTTATATACCGCCTTTCTTGGTCTTTATTCAAGAATTTATTCAAGGCAGTTTACATAGGCAGGCTATTTTAAATCCCCATAGGGATTTTTACAATTGAAAGAAGGCTCTATCTTTCAAGAGCCACAACAATTCAGATGTTTTGTTCTGATCTGGCCTTCATCCTGGCCTCCATCCTCCCACGCTCAGAGCAGATGGAATAGCTCGGCTCAGCTTGTCAGCTGCTTCAAGGTCGCACGGTGCTGGTGGCCTCGAACTGGCGACCTTGTGGATGTTATCTTCAGGCAAATGGAGGCTCTACCCTCTAGACCAGACCTCCTGCCCTAGTATAAAAATGTGAAGAAAAGAAAAGCTTTGTCCAGATTGTTAGGGATTTTCTGTATCAGGAGGGCAATGACCACATAACAAACATATATATAGCTCTCATGACAATTAACTTTCTCATGTCCTCAAATGCAGGTTGCTAGTTGTTAAGAAAGGAAGAAAAAATCAGTCACAAAAAAAAAAGTCTCAACCCCCCCCCCCAATTTGCTATTTAAGGTCCCAGTCCTATCCGACTTTCCAGCCCCAGTGCAGCTGCAATGCAGCCCCTATGAGAGGGAATAAATGTTCCTTTACATTGTGGAGGCCTCCATAACTACCTTCCCACCACAGGATGCAGTGCAAACCCCATTGGCACGGCTACACCAGGGCTAGAAAGTTGAATAGGATTGGGCCCTAAGACTCCTGTGAGCTGGTCTCAAGGGAGCCAGGTGTTACTACAATTTCCTCCCCTTGCAGATAACCATTATATTGCCAGTGACAATTGAAAGAACTGCACAGGTGGTGCTGAGGTTATTGGAGGAAAAAATGCTTCAAGGAACCTAACACATCCTGACCTAACAGCTTCTGCAAAAGAAAGTTTACATACTAAAAGACAACAATAGCAGCAAGTAAGTAAATGTTTATCCTTATTCTCAGCTGACTACTGGCTTACACTGCTGTCTAATCATTGCATATGATTTCATATCAGATTGGTAGCATAAGGATAAATATAGACAAAATCCTTTTCAGCCTATACACATACAGAAGCAATTGCTCACATTTAGAGCCTCGCCCTAGGCATATCTACTCAGAACTAAGTCCCTTTATAAGCAATGGGATTTATTTCCTGATAGGTGTGGATGGGATTGTAGCCTTAACCATTTTTTTAAAGCTGAATTCCTGCTGGTTGGTAATTACAGCAGAGGGCTGAACTGAGCCTTCCATTTCAACCCTTCGTGACTGATCAGTGGAGATCACTTTTTTTTCCCCCTTCTCTTTGGCTATGTCTGTTCAGTTGCTTCTGCCTCCTCTATGCATCTTGCCAGGACTGTGTTCCAGCTTAAAACAAAAAAGAAAAGAAAAAGTTTGAAACTTGCTGAGAAAATGATGTAAAAGTTGTGTGTTGGTCTTTCCTTATAAAGAGATGTATCTTGATAGAGGGGGTTCTACTGCTCATTTCACTGTACGTTGAATAAACTGGTGTAAGCACAAATTGATTTCAATAGACTGAAAATCTGATCTTAATACAATTAAAGTTTGCTCTGCTTCCCATAGGTGACATGAAATTTCCAGCTGAAGATAAAATGTCCAATCTTACCTTCAGCTCTGACTTTCTCCTCCTGGAGTTCTCAGAAGCCCGAGATGTACAGATCTTGCATTTCTTTTTGTTCCTAGTTTTGTACTTGACTGCCATAATTGGAAATCTTCTCATCATTACTGTAGTCATCTTGGATCATCATCTGCACACCCCCATGTACTTCTTCCTAATGAACCTAGCCGTAATGGACTTTGGCCTAATTTCTGTCATTGTACCCAAATCTATGGCTAATTCACTCATGAACAGTAGACTCATTTCTTACTCTGGTTGTGTGGCCCAGGTCTTCTGCTTTATGTTCTTTGCAGGATCAGATCTTGTCCTCCTGATCATAATGGCACATGACCGCTATGTTGCCATCTGCAATCCACTACAATATGAAGCTATTATGAACAAAGGGGCCTGCATTCAGATGGCAATGAGTGCATGGATTTGTGGTGTTCTCTATGGTGTTATACACACGACTGGCACCTTCGCCATCAACCTTTGCTCCAATGTTGTTGATCAGTTCTTCTGTGAAATCCCCAAGTTATTAAAACTCTCTTGCACTGATTTGTACTTAATTGAAGTTGGGCTTCTTGTGCTTAGTTGTAGTGCAGCATCCGGATGTTTTATCTTCATCATTACAACCTATGTCTCCATCTTCACTGCTGTGTTCAGAATTCCTTCTGCACAGGGACGTCAGAAAGCCCTCTCCACTTGCCTTCCCCACCTCACTGTTGTCTCTGTGCTCGTGTTCACTGGACTCTTTGCCTATACAAAACCTCCCAGGAATAGTTCATCAGATTTGGATCTTAGTTTAGCTGTGATCTATACTGTATTTCCTCCTATGCTGAATCCATTTATTTATAGCATGAGAAATAAAGAGATTCAAACTGCATTGTGGAATTTACTGCACCGAAGAAACTTTTCTAACAAGTTACTTCTGTGACCTTTGAACTGTGACTATTCTTTTTTTATTAGCATAGTGGGAAATGTTCTAGAAATTGTGTTATGTTTATAGGGAAATGTTAGTTTGCCACGCATATGCAGATTATTCTCCCACTTTAGCTGCTGTAGAGATCTGCCAGGTTCTTGACAGAGAAGGTAATGTCCCCTTGCACTAAACACAAACTTTAATTGTCATTTAATCTTTTATGTAGTGTTCTAAGTTGTGAATTAAAAGTAGTGCATGTGTTATGCCTTAGTATAACCAAGATGTATGTATTGTTTAAAACGTAAATGTGGGGGACATTGTCAACTAAGACACTCCTGTGACTGAATAAGTCTCAATTCATAAGGCGTGTGTGTGTGTGTGTGTGTGTGAGAGAGAGAGAGAGAGAGAGAGAGAGAGAGAGAGAGAGAGAGAGATTTGGTTTTATAGATTTGGTTTTTTTTTATTATTTAATGGGTATTGCATGGGTAATGACTGTGGCTTTGTCTGGAGCCCACCAGTGGGTTGTGACTCAATTTTTGGTTGGTTACAAAACTGACAGGGCAGATTAGGCTACATGCATCAAGGGTTAAACAAGCTGCTACCTGGGCAGAACACTGCTGCCCAATCACCATTATACCCACACCCCATCTAGGGCTTTTAAAAAGTTTGTGAACCAATGCCATAATCCTTTGCACACTTACCGGGGGGGGGGAGTAAGTTTTACTAAATACATTGGGATTTACTTCTGGTTAACTATGCTGTGAATTCACTCCATGTCATCTAACAGCTCAATCTGATTTCGACCTTGTGGTGCCAGAACTTGTGTTCCAGCAGCACAAGGCCCTTTGTGGTGCTGCAAAAGCTGGACTGCTGTTGTGCACTTCTGGGGCCCTGCAAAAATTGGCATTAAGTGCAGCACATACACCAGTGGCTCCTGGAGGGTCTACCATGAGTTGGAGGTCGGATGAGGTACTGGCAAGGGGAGGGGAGGTTTGAGAGCATTCTAGGGTGGGGAGGGGGAGGGCAGGGAGCAGCCTGGAGGGTTTAGATCTCAGCGGCAAAAGTGTATGCTAGACCCTCTCCTCCATTTTTCAGCCTACCCCACACCCGACTTCATAGGCCATCAGGACACATATGGAAAGGGAAAAAGGGAAAAACTCCTGATTGTCCCCACCCCCACTGGATGCATAAGAACATAAGAACAGCCCCACTGGATCAGGCCATAGGCCCATCTAGTCCAGCTTCCTGTATCTCACAGTGGCCCACCAAATGCCCCAGGGAGCACACCAGATATGCAGCATGCATCCTGTTGATGTGGCCGCTTTGTCACCAAAGATGGGGGATTGGATTGGGCTGCTAACTACTGAACCCACCAATGGCTTTATTTCCTCTGCAACCTGTATAGCTGTTACTAGGAATGCTTGAGGACACATATAAGAACTTGCACACATCAGAACTAAAAATGTTTGCAAGAACCTTTTTATAATTGGCTTGTGGCATACCTCAATCAAACATGGTATTCAACAAGAAAAAAGAAAAATATACATGCAACGGGCAGCACAATCCTAACTTACACTGGAACAGGCAGGCCTGCGGGCCTGCTCTGTATGCAGCACAAGTTTGGGGCTGGCTGAGGCTTGGACCGAGGCATGGGGAAACTTTTCCCCTTACCCCAGGAACAGTCACAGTGGCCCCAATGGATCTACTCAGATCTACGCCACCCAAAGAGGTGATACAGATCTGAGCAGAATGGAGCAGCCTAAAGCTGCCCCATGCCATCTGTGAACAGGACAAGGATCCAGCATAACTGCTAGTGTTTTCCTCCTAGTGTTTTCAGGTGTCAGTCCTTTGATAATACCTTTCATAGTTAAGGGCGAGAGCTGAACTAGTTGAATGTGATCTTAAAGCCTGTTGAAAGAATTTTGTACTCCATGACAACTCCAACCAGAGAAGCCTCTGTTCCTATGCTGAACAACAACAAAGGCTATGAGGATACAGCAGAATGGAAAGAGACAGGAACAATGAAAGGGTCTCACTGCAGGGAACTGGATGGAAGAGGCTGTTTAGAAGGTATTTCCTTGAAGTGGACTCTCCCAAGATCAATGTCCAGGGCACGCAAAGCAGTAGCGGACCTCCCCAGCCCCGCGCCTGGGGTAAAGGCCCATGATGGCGCCCCCCCCCGCAGGCTATCACCGCCCCCGCACAGAAATCCGCCCCCCCTACTCACCAGAGGCTCATGGAGCTTTGCACGACCTCCACCCACATCGGGAAAACCTCTGAGGTTCCCCAACGCTATAAGCTGTGCTTCTGGAAAACCGGAAGCACAGTTTTGGCCCCTGTTGGGAGCCTCAGAGAGGCTTCCGTGGGGCCCTAACGCCTTGCGCCTGGGGCTTTTGCTCCGTCGGACCTTGTGGTAGGTCCGCAACTGATGCAGAGCTCATAACAGGCTTCATAATTTCTGCCTGCACAAGGCACAAAGCCCCTGCTTGGAGCCCCTGCAATTTTGCCATGCCCAGCTGCATGAGGTTAATGTTAGTGCTCTGGGCCCCCGCCCTTACTGAGCAGCCACTTGAGGCAAAATTCTGCTGTTCTCAGCTAAGCAGGTGACCAGTCATATTTATCACTTTGCATAGTTTCCTCCTCTGTGTGTGTGTGTTTCCATGGGGCCAGATCTACCTGTCCAGAGGATGGAATGAGGCTCTCCCCCTCACCCACATGCAGAACAGTTGTACCCATGGCCAAGGCATGCCCCCACCCCCTGCTGTCAGTCATGGCAGAGGAGGCTCTAGAACCCAGGTGTATCTGGCTTCCCAATGTGGAACCCAGGTCTATCCCCCCAGTAGGACTGGTCTCCTGTATGGTGTAGTATGGGAGGAAGTCCATGGGGTGACACCATGAGTTACTCCACAGGGTGATAGCAATTCTAGTTACATGATGCACTTCTGCTGTGATTTTCCATCCACCTCCAGGGAACAAAATCTTAGTGCATGACAAACATGTATGTAGCTCTCATGACAATTAACTTTCTCATGTCCTCAAATGCAGGTTGCTGGTGCCAATGATCTTTTTAGGACTGTTAAGAAAAGAGGGGGGGGGGAAATCAGTCACAAAAAAAGGTCTCAACAATTTTTTCCCCCCAGATTTGCTATTCAAGACTCCTGCGAGCAGGTCTCAAGGGAAACAGATGTTACTACAATTTCCTCCCCATTGCAGAAAATCATTATATTGCCAGTGGAAATAGAAAGAACTACACATGAGGTTATTGGGGGGAAAATGCTTCAAGGAACAGAATTCATCCTGACCAAACAGCTTCTGCAACAGGGATGTCATATACTAAAAGACAATAGCAGAAAGTAAGCAAATTTTTACACACATTCTCAGCTGTCTGTTGGTTTACACTTCTGTCTAATCATCCGTCCATTGATATTCTTTTCTATTTTTTCTCCATTCCATCAGTCTCTCAACAACTAATATCACTCCCAGCACATATTGATTCTGCATGATGAAAATGAATTCTGCCTGACAGAAGCTCCACACTGTAGTGGGAAATTGATGCAAAAGGGGAATATTTGGGTGCACCAGACCTTCTGGTTCTTTCTCTCTCTAGTGCTGCTAAGTCACTCCAGATGAGATGAAAATTTCCCCACTGTTTTTCAGCAAGTGTAGAAGACCCCACCTTTGGCAGAGAGCCAGGGTGGTGTAGGGAGGTAGACTTAGACCTGGAAGATCTGGGTTCAAATCCCCCCTCAAACATGAAGCTTCCTGGTTGACCTTGGACCAGTTACTTTCTCTCAGCCTCACCTACCTCACAGGGTTGTTGAGAGGACAATAGCAGCAGCTGTGTACACTGCCCTGAGCTCTTTGGAGGAAAGGCGGTATAAAAATGTGAAGAATAAATAAATGTCCTGCCCTCTCCTGTTCACACCTGCTTGGGGTAGATAGGAAACCTTTTGCTGTATTATTTAGAGAAGTGGTTATATTGTGTATGATTTCACATTGGATTGGTAGCATAAGGATAAATACAGACAAAATCTTTTTCAGCCTATACACTTATGGAAGCAATCGCTCACATTTAGAGCCTCGCCCTAGGCATATCTACTCAGAAGTAAGTCCCATTATAAGTAATGTAGTTAAAATTCCTGGTAGGTGTGGATAGGATTGTAGCCTTAACAATTTTTTAAAAGCTGAATTCCTGCTGGTTGGTAATTACAGCAGAGGGCTGAACTGAGCCTTCCACTTCAACCCTTCGTGACTGATCAGTGGAGATCACTTTTTTTTTTCCCCCTTCTCTTTGGCTATGTGTGTTCAGTTGCTTCTGCTTCCTCTACGCATCTTGCCAGGATTGTGTTCCAGCTTAAAAAAAGAAAGAAAGAAAAAGAAAAAGTTTGAAACTTGATGAGAAAATGATGTACAAGTTGTGTGTTGTTCTTTCCTTATAAAGAGATGTATCTTGATAGAGGGGGTTTTACTGCTCATTTCACTGTACGTTGAATAAACTGGTGCAAGCACAAATTGATTTCAGTGGACTGAAAATCTGATCTTAATACAATTAAAGTTTGCTCTACTTCCCATAGGTGACATGAAATTTCCAGCTGAAGATAAAATGTCCAATCTTACCTCCAGCTCTGACTTTCTCCTCCTGGAGTTCTCAGAAGCCCGAGACGTACAGATCTTGCATTTCTTTTTGTTCCTAGTTTTGTACTTGACTGCCATAATTGGAAATCTTCTCATCATTACTGTAGTCGTCTTGGATCATCATCTGCACACCCCCATGTACTTCTTCCTAATGAACCTAGCCGTAATGGACTTTGGCTTAATTTCTGTCATTGTACCCAAATCTATGGCTAATTCACTCATGAACAGCAGACTCATTTCTTATTCCGGTTGTGTTGCCCAGGTCTTCTGCTCTATGTTCTTTGCAGGATCAAACATTGTCCTCCTGACCATAATGGCACACGACCGCTATGTTGCCATCTGCAATCCACTACAATATGAAGCTATTATGAACAAAGCGGCCTGCATTCAGATGGCAATCTGTACATGGATTTTTGGTGTTCTCTATGGTATTATACATGTGACTGGCACCTTCGCCATCAGTTTTTGCTCCAATGTTGTTGATCAGTTCTTCTGTGAAATCCCAAAGATAATAAGACTCTCCTGCACTGAACTGTATCTTATTGAAGTTGGGCTTCTTGTGCTTAGTTGTAGTGCAGTATCTGGATGTTTTGTCTTCATCATTACAACCTATGTCTCCATCTTCACTGCTGTGTTCAGAATTCCTTCTGCACAGGGACGTCAGAAAGCCCTCGCCACTTGCCTTCCCCACCTCACTGTTGTCTCTGTGCTCATGTTCACTGGACTCTTTGCCTATACAAAACCTCCCAGGAATAGTTCATCAGATTTGGATCTTAGTTTAGCTGTGATCTATACCGTATTTCCTCCTATGCTGAATCCATTCATTTATAGCATGAGGAATAAAGATATTCAGACTGCATTGTGGAATTTATTACACCAAAGAAACATTTCTAACAAGTTACTTATGTGACTGTTGAAATGTTAATGTTCTTTTTTAACCAGCATAGTGGGAATGTTCTAGAAATTATATGTTATGGTTATAGGAAAATGTTTGCCACACATATGCAGATTATTCTCCCACTTTAGCTGCTGGGGAGATCTGCCAGGCTCCTGACTGAGAAGGTAACATCCCCCTTGCACTATACACAAACTTTAATTGTTATTACACTTTTATGTAGTGTTGTAAGTTCACATGATGCTTCACATAAAACTGAGGCTGTTTCCAGGGTAATTATCCCTGAGTAATTTTATCAGAGAGTACAAAGTTTCCTTTGGGCCCCTTTGCAAAGGGAGAGGGGTGAAACAGAGCAGGGGAGGGTGGTGGGCAAGCAGAAATGGGGTCAGGGTGGGGCAAAACAGGGTGGGAGAGATGAGAGACAGCTGGAAAAGTCTTTGGAGCCCAGGTCTATCTGGAGCCCATGTGGCATCAGTAGTTTCCCCAGCATCACCAGTCGCTGTAGTGTCCCCAGCATCCCATGAAGGCAACAAGTCTGAGTAGATAGGAAATGTAAGAGTCAAGGAAATTTCTGGGCCCCCTGCTTTGGCTCCTGGGCCCCCTTTTGACCCTAGGGCCAGGCACAAATTACCCCCCTCTCCTAGGCCCTGGCTGTTTCTTTCACCCCCCCCCCCCAAAAAAAAATAAAAATAAATGTAGTGATATTTTCTATAGGTGGAGTTGGTGGGATAAGGAAGGAGAATCAACAACAAGAATGCTATTGGACAAGTTAAAAATTAACTTGTGAATTAAACGTAGTGCATGTGTTATGCCTTAGAATAACCACATATTTATGTATTGTCTAAAACTTGGAACGGTTTGGGGCCTCTCCCCACATGATATGTACTCACAGCATTGTTAACTGAGATCTGTTCAAGCCATTCCTGTGACTGAATAAGTCTCAATTTACAAGACTTGTGTGTGTTTGAGTGTGTGTTTGAGTGTGTGTCCCACTTCCTCACTCCCTGCCATTCCCCCCACCGCAGCAAACCTCTCTGCCACCCAGAGCTCTTTCCTTACTGATCTAGTGCTGAGTGTCATTTGTGTGCCTTACCGCACATTTGTGACACCCATTGCCAGCATAGGCCAGTACTTGAAACTAAGGTTTGGACTGTTAATTAACCAGTCTGGAGTACAGAAGAGGAAATAAAAACATGAAAAAAGAGGAAAAACATGAAAAATCAAAAAAGGCCAGGCAAGTTTATTTCATCTTGTCATTGTTTCAAAATCATCACCTAGCCACGAGGGAGATACTGAAAGTCAGTTCTTGGATGTCCATTATTAGAAGAAGAAAAAGCAAATGAGGAGAAATTTGCAGTGGTAGAAGAAAAGAAACACAGTAGCACTACTCAGACTAAGTTATCCAACTCTGATAAATGTTTTCATTTAGTTTCAGGGCTGAATCCTATCTGACATTCCAACACTGATGCAGCCATGCCAAATGGTGTGCGCTGCATTCTGCAGTGGGGGGGGCAGTCATGGAGGCCTCCTCAAGGTAAGAGGCCTTTGTTCCCTTATCTTGAAGCTGCATTCAGCACTGAAAAGTCAGTTAGGATTGAGTTCTCAATCTTGCTCATAATCTTGGCCCTCCCCCCAAACACAAACACACCAGTGTAGGAAAATTTAGGAAGGGGGGAGCCAATCAGTCTTCTTGCCCTGGGCCCAATTCCAGCTCTCAGTGTCCCTGTACAGGGGTTTACAACAGCAGAACAAATTCCCCATGATGGACCTCCTCCCATGCAGTGGGCAGGGCAGTGCCCCGGATGGTGGGCATGGTGATGTACCATTGTCCCACCCCAATTGATTTTTTTGCTATAACTTTTGATAGAATAACACAGCAGAGTTCTACTGTCATAAAAGGGTATCCAACAATGTATCACCACCATGATGGACCTCCTCCCATACAGTGGGCAGGGTAATGTTCTAAGTGGTGGGCGTGGTGATGTACCCGCTGGTGTTCTGGTTATGACTTTTGAGAGAATAAAGATATTTCAACACAGTTTGTTTCATTGCATTCTGCACATAATTATGCATCCAATGATATATGACAGTATTATTTGAAAATGCCAAGATTTAAAAAATTTTGGCCAGAAGTGGTGTCCCCCTCCTGTGCGTGTCACCTGGTGCGGCCTGCACCCCCGCACCTCCCTATTGATGCAACTGATAACATATCCACATCTTATGGTTTGGAGACATAGGTCTCAATCTGCATGTCATGAAGAAATTGTTTCACTGCAATTTTCACATCTTGAAATGCTGCTTTGCTGAGCAATGTAGAAAAAAATCAGCTGGAGGAAAAAATTCTCAACCTCCTCCCCCCCCCCCCCCCGATCTACTGCACTAAACTCTAGGGAGCAAGCTTCCAAGAAGTCAAAAGGATCAGTAATAAATTTCCTTCACATGCAGACAATCTTCATTGTCTATGAGTGAAAGAACTGCAGGCATCATGTCCAATTTCAAAGGATGTAAAATGAGTAAGGGAATACCAGATTGTTCACACGTAATGATGGAAAAGATTCTGGGATAGGAATGTTATCTATTCTTGACAGATCGAGATGGCAAAAAGTAAGTACATGTTTCTCAGTTGTGTGTCATCTTGCCCATCCATCTATTCATCTTGTTTCTTCTCCAAAGACCATTATATCACTTTTCCAAATTCTGTTATATCACTCTCTCAATCCTTGAGGCACTGTTCAAAGAATGCCTCATTTATTTTGCTCAAAACACTGCCTTATCAAAATGCTGTAGCAAAAGACCTCCAATGGAAAAGGCTTGTCTCAGTGAATATCACTCACTAGTTCATTTTTCCACAAGTACTAATTTTGGTGATGCATTAGATTTTCACAGTTCACTCTCCTACACATAATAATTATGACCTAGTAGAAGGGATTATACAGTTCAACTACAGTAGTTTAAGTGCATGTATTCTTCTTTCAGTTGACTTGATGTTCAGTTTGAATAGACTTAAAGTTCATTCTTTCACCCATAGGCAACGTAAGATGTGTGAATGGGGACAGAATTCTCAATCTCACCTCCACTTCTGATTTTCTGCTACATGAATTCTCAGAGGTCCGGGAACTACAGATCTTGCACTCCTTTGCGTTCCTCACTTTGTACTTGACAACCATGATTGGAAATCTTCTCATCATTACTTTAGTGCTTCTTGATCGTAACCTGCACACCCCCATGTACTTCTTCCTGATGAACTTAGCCCTGGTGGACATGGGCACCATTTCTATCATTGTACCCAAATCTATGGCTAATGCGTTTATTAGCAGCAGAAGCATTTCTTATTGTGGATGTGTTGCCCAAGTGTTCTTCTTTCTGTTCTTTGAAGCCACAGATCTCTCTCTCTTAACCATTATGGCGTATGACCGTTATGTCGCCATCTGCAATCCACTACACTATGAAGCTATTATGAGCAAAGGGGCCTGCATTCAGATGGCATCCTGTGCATGGATTAGTGGTTTTCTCTATGGTGCTATACATGCGACTGGCACCTTTGCCATCAGCTTTTGCTGTAATGTTGTTGATCAGTTCTTCTGTGAAATCCCCAAGTTACTAAAACTCTCCTGCACTGATTTGTACTTAATTGAAGTCGGGCTTCTTGTGCTTGGTTCTAGTGCAGCGTTTGGATGCTTTATCTTCATCATCACAACTTATGTGTCGATTTTCACTGTTGTACTCAGAATTCCTTCTGCACGAGGTCGTCAGAAAGCACTCTCCACTTGCCTTCCGCACCTCATTGTTGTCTCTGTGCTTATGTTCACTGGACTTTTTGTCTATGCAAGGCCCCCCAGTAATAGTTCATCAGATTTGGATCTTAGTTTAACTGTCATATATAGCATCTTCCCTCCTATGCTGAATCCATTCATTTACAGCATGAGAAATAAAGAGATCCAGACTGGATTGTGGAATTTATTGCACCGAAGAAACTTTTCTAACAAGTTACTTCTGTGACTGTTGAAATGTTCATGTCCTTTTTTATCAGCATAATGGGAAATATTCTAGAAATTATGTGTTCTGATTATAGGGAAATGTTAGTTTGCCACACATACTCAGATTATTCTCCTACTTCTAGAGATCTGCTGCTCTAGAGAACTGCCAGGCTCTTGACAGAGAAGATAACGTCCCCATTGCACTAAGCACAAACTTTAATTGTTATTGAACCTTTTATGTAGTGTTCTCAGTCCAAATGATGCTTCACATAAAACCAAAGCAGTTTCTTTCATCCCCCTCCCCCCACAAAATGGTTGTGATATATTCTATAGGTGGGGATGGAGGGATGAAGAGGGGGAATCAAAAACTAGAACAAAGTATTGCTATTGAACATGCTAAAGTTTAACTTGTGAATTAAAAGTAGTGCATGTGTTGTGCCTTAGAACAATGTTTCTCAAACTGAGTCGAGACCCACTAGGTGGGTTGCGTGCCAATTTTGGGTGAGTCCCCATTACCATGCATTCCCCAAATAAATACAGCCGACAACAGGTATGGAATTAAAATGGGCCACTTTATTGAATACAAAATATTGCAACAGGGCAACAAAGGGGTAAACAAAACCCAACCCAAGTGTGGGGTTCTACATGGGGAAAACGGTCCTAGCCGTCTTCGTCCCCCAATCTCATAGGGCGTCCACCTGACTCCAGGCGTAACTCAATTGTTATTAAGCCTGCCTCTCAACATCGACCAAAGAGGGTAAGTCAGCCAAACTGCTAAGCCTTCAGTTCACCCCTGCCAGATCCCCAAGTTTGAATAAGAAGCTAGCCAGCCTGCCTCCCTTAGGCAGTCAGGCATCATGGGAGTGGTTCTGGTTCACCCCATGCCCATTGCTGACTTAGATTGGACACCGAGAAAGTCTTCTGCCTACCCACCCCGCACTTCTACCTCCACAAGGGAAGGTCAGCCTAGCGCTTGGCCTTCCCTGCACCCAAAAAAGGTTCTCAAGCCCTGTTGTAAGTCTGTTAAAAGAGGCCATAACTCATAGGGGAAAGATGCACTCCATCGCCACGGTAAAGAGCAGGCTGTCCAAGTCAAATTCCAGGATGATGCTTAGCCACTCTCCCGAGTTCCGTGACAACCCTGCCCAGGTAAGCATTGAATCTTTTGTGGGCAATGTCTATTCTTCAAATGTTGCGCATCCACCTCCCAATCCTCCCAGACAGCATATCAGACCACAGGATAGTAATCTCAGGAAACTGACTAATGAGAGTTGTAAAATACCTGCGGGCCTAGAGCTCAAGGACATAGACGTCCTCTGGCCCAAGTCATTCTCGCCTAAGTGGACAACGATTACCTGGGGCAGGGGGTTGAGTGCAATAAAATCCAGAAAGGCTGGGAAAAAATGACTCCAATGCATACCCCTCTTGGCCAGCCAATCAATGTGCGCAACATCCCCCAGCTCCGGCTGAGAGCCAATGACATGGGTGCTTCCAGGCCCAAAAAACTATGGAATGTCCACAGATCAGGACCCTGGCTGGGCACCTCCCTCGCAGACCTGTTGAAAGAAAAGCACATCGTGAGGCGAACTCACTTAACACCCACTTAGAATAGCTCACGGTTAAAAGTATAACCAATTCCCTCAAACTTGTGAGGAAAACATGTCGCCCCACCCAAATGGGTCTGGGCAAACGCTTGCGTGGCCAGTAACCTGGTCATCACAAACACATCACCCCCATCTGAAAAGGACTGGGGGCAAACACGATCCAGGCCTGAGCCTGATCAACAGGGTTCCTTATAGATCAAAGACGGCACCTACACATTGCGCCAATGAGGCGCAGCACCTTGGGGTTAATGCAACTGCAAATAACTACCCCCCCATGCTCACCCTGGGAGTTATGGCCTATACTAACAGGCCTAGCATTAACAAACATAGTATTTAAAAGCGCCAGAGAGCCATCTGCCAGTGCGCTTGATGTCTTGGGGTGAAAAAACCAATGCGAACCGCTGCTGTTGCTGCCCCAATTCAAAACAAATGAAGCCCAGATAGTTCTGGCCTCAAACCTAAGTGAGCCAACGCCCACTCAAAAAATGGCCTGAAACGGATGAATCGTGAGGGGGGAACGATCCAACTGTCTAAATAGCGGGCCCGCTCCTGAAAGGAGCCAACAAGGAATACTGTTCCATGGCAGATACAAGGCAAATCCACTGCCCATGCCCCGAAGTTCCCCCCCACTCTAAAGGGATAGAGGCAGGGCATCCATTAGGTGGGTTGATAATTTCAAAGACACTAGCCTTGTCAAAGGTCAGCACTTCTGTGCCTCTCTGCACTGGGCTACTACACTTGGTCAATGTGCAGCAGCACTGCCATGCCTGTTAAGCAGGGTACTAAAGGCATCATCCCACTTATGAGGAGTAGGAACAGCCAACTGTCAGGCGGGGTTGGTAACAGAACATAGCCCCACACTCTCAAGGAATAGAGGCGGGATACCTATTAGGTGGGTTAATAAGCAAAGACACTAGCCTTGGCACAGGCCATTACACCTGTGCCTATCTGCACAGGGCTATTGCACCTGGTAAATGCGTGGCTGCACCACCATGCCTGTTAAGCAGGTTACTAAAGGCATCACACTACTTTTGAGGAGTAATTGTGAAGACCCTAGCCTTAACTAAGGCCCTTGCATCCTCGCTGGGGGAAGATGCCCCCACTAGACGGGGCTAAAACTTCATGGTAATCCTTGTACATGACAGTGGTCAATAAGCCTGTGGCGAGCAGCCACCACAGGGGCAGCTTTAATAAATTCCCCTTGCCACATTAATTTGAAAAACCCCTGGTGAAGTCCTGCCATCCTGATGCACCCTACTGGCAGGAACTGATGGCCTGTGTCAGAGACCAGTGACAGTGGGTAGAAGTCCAAGTGCCAATGTGCAGCTATTAGACAAAAGCTGACCTGGCATGGACTAGGCAACTATACTGATAGGGAATACCTCGTCCTCAAGTGCCACCTGTGCACCCTTTACAGTGTGGTGGCACTCCAACTTTGGGACCGGGACCCAATTAAAGTTAAGGCTATACCAAACACGCAAGCCTCCGTGGTTATTTGCTCTTCCCCCAAATAGGCTTGTTTCAATTTTTAATGCATATAACCTAACCACTTGTCAGTTTTATGACCAATCAAAATTGCGTTAGGACCTATTGTGGGTCATGAAGTCATAGTTTGTGGACCATAGTTAAAGAGCATTAATGCCCAACCTGCAACCGTTGTTGTAACACAAGGCAGGTAGGAGCTAGCCCACGGGAGCATCATTCCTCTAACCTGCAAGCATCTTTCCAATCCCAACACCCTTGGTGTAGCCTCTCCACCCTAAGGTTACAAGCAGAAAGGATGTGGAAGCCAGGTGGGCACTATTTGACCAAACTGCCGGTTCCCCTTCCCTTTGTTCAAGTAGGGATGATGATGGTTTGAGGAGTTAAAGCTCCATTTTTTAGTAGGGGAGCAGACTATCAAAAATGTGCTGAAGTCAGTGATTTACTCAGGTAGCTGACTCAGGTGAATGAAACTTGCAATGACCAGGTAGCATCTGGACCCTGTGCGGGCCAGGCTCAGAGAGCAGTAAAGGCATGCACTCAAGACCTTTCATGGGCTTCTGGAGCTAGCAACTAAAAACACTCCTCCTAAAAGTGAGTGTTGGTATTGCTACTATGAATTCCCAGAACAAGCTGGGTTAAAACCTTGAAGACTATAGCCAGGTGGAAGGAGAAACAGGGCTTGGACCAGATTCCTAACTAGGGGGACCCGAAAGTCCAATGATTCATAACATGCCCCATTGCCTAGTTGCTGCACCTGTGTCTGTCCTCTCACTTAACAACTGTCACCCCATGGGAGGGGCAATGCAGGAGCATTGTCAAACTGCAAATTGGGGAATTTAGGGAAACCCGAGATTCCCGGTATTTCCTGAGGGAGGAAATTACTCCTAAGCGCTCATTAACCCATATGATCCAAATCTGTAGGGGGAGGAGGGGATGATACTGTCGACATCTGAACAACTAAGAAAAGGCTCCCGAAGCCCTGAGGCTGCCAATATCACACCCCTTACTGGGAGCAGGCCTCATAGACCAAAACGGGGCCTACTTGCGAGAATACCTGCACAGGATTGGGCTCTTAAGTTCATTCTCCCCAGCAGCTGAGGAAATGGGGGATGAAAAGGGGGGGGGAGGCCGCCACCCCATTGAGAAACGAATCCAAAGTCAACCTCAAAAACTGGTTAGCATGTCAGGATGATCCAACTGAGCTGCCATATGGGATTGATGTGGTTGTGAGATGACTTGCAGCTTGGAGTCAGGATTGGGTTACTCCCCACAAGGGTAAACATAATAGCTGTCTCATCAAAGGAAGGAACCCATAAAAAAAGAGAGTGCAGGGTTTTTGGATAGTTAGGACCTGCTGCAATACAGTTGTGATCCATTTGCAATCCAAATTCCCTGTCTAAAGTCTTATTAGGGTACTTGGTCAGAAACAGGATGCTGAAATGGGAAACACAACTGAAGTGGAAGCAAATATTCCTGATCCTGGTAAACCAGAGAGAGTGGACTAATTACCGCAGATACATTGCAGGATTCCGACATGTTGTAGGCTCAGAGAAATGAACAGCCTGATTTAAATGGCAGTCTCAGGATTATACAGACAGATGGCTTGTATTTGTTATTTGGAAGAAAGAAATATAAAAATGTCAAAAACAGCAAGCAGCAACAGTGACAATCCTGGAAGCCTTGGCACCATTAAATTGGTGTGGGGGATAGGCAGTGGTGGGTGGAACGGAGAGGGGAAGGGCAGAACAGGGCAGAGACCAGAACAGAGAGGGGGTGCATCAAAGGCAGGAAGGGGTGTTTATCAGTGACTGTAGCTCCATCAATATCCTATTCCCCCCCCCCCAGCCTCAACCCACCTCCCCAGGTCTAGTCAGTGTTGCTCCAGTCAAAGTGTAGGTTGGAGTAGACCTATTAAGGATGTGGAGGAACGCACGTTCCTTTACCTTGAGGAGACCTGCAAGACTAAGGGCACAATTCTAACCAGGTCTACTCAGAAGTAACTCCTATTTTATTCAAGGGCTTACTCTCAGGAAAGTGTGGTTAGGATTGCAGCCTAAATCCCCAGAGGATACAGCACTTGGTTGTATTGGCAGGTGGGGATTTTGTAAGCATTGGACTGTGAGTGGCTCTGATCATTTTTGTTAAGAGAGTACTACAATCCTGTGCACATTTACCTGGAAGTAAGCAACAGTGAACACTATGAGACTTGCTTCTCAGTAAACATGCCTAGGATTGTGTAAATGACCAAACATGTTGGAAGCCTGAGCCTGGTTTTCAGATGTAGGTTCAGCATTGGATGACTCCAGCATCTGTTATGTGTATTTGTGAATGAATGCACAATCACAGATACTGAGTATAATGTATGTACAGATAATGTGAATGCTCCTTTGTTATGGAGAGAGCTTTGTGAACTCTTTTTATGGAGGAAGGTATGTCAATATTTTTATAATAACATTCAAGTTCAACATAATGTTCAACTTTTGGTAAGAAGTGATTTTCCAAAACTTGGAGCATTGGTCTTCTATGAGCATGTTAGATAGAGCTTTGTGAAATCCAAGGCAGATTTATGCAATCTGGTACTGTGAAGTTGTGCATTTTGGGTACCATCTGAGGAAAAAAAATGAATTCTGAATAACAACCATTGAAAGCAAGGAGACAGCTTGGATTATTTGTGACCTCGTCCCAGTAATGTCCATATATTGCCACCACAGGTTATGTTGGAGACCTCAGGCTCCATCTGCTACAGAGTCATTTCCTCATGCCATCCAGAACTTGTGTCAATGGTTCCATACATCTCAGTGCAGCTTCTGCTGTGGTATTCCATCTGAGTGCACGGCAAACTTTGATTTAAGTCTCAGGAGCATTAATTTTCTCAGGTTTTCAAATGCAAGTTACTGCCAATGATCTTGTTAGGTTTCTTAGGAAAAGATTGCAGGTCATGGGAAAAACATCTCAGCAGCCTTCTAAAATTGTGGTTAGCTGTGCTGGACTCCTGAGACCAGGTTCAAAGAAGACAAAGGAGACATTGATAAATATTCATGCACAAGCAGAAAGTCTCTCACTGTCAGACCGATGCAAAGGACCACACACATCATGCAACATTGCGAAAGAGAGAACAAGTTTCAAAGAACAAAGGGATCTTGGCACATAATGATCTAAATTCTTTTGCAAAAAGAAAGTTATCTACTATTGGAAGAGACCAATGGGAAAAAGTAAGTAAATGTCCATTCATTGTTTCTACTGTCTCAGCTACCTGTTGATTCTTCTTTCCACCCATCCAACTTTTTTTTGTCAGTTACTATTTTGTGTGATATCACAGTCACAACCCTTGAGGACGGATCCAGCTCATTGACTTATTTATGTGATCTCCAGGAAAAAAAACTGTTTCTATATGAGTGAAGCATCACATTGTAGTGGCAAATTTATTCACGAAAGAAACACCAAACTGCATTGTCGTTCTTCTCACTAGTGCTAAATGACTCCAGATCAGATGTCACTACTTAGTTATAAAATTAGGAAAGTAATTACATTACATGCAATTTTACCATAGATTAGGAGTGTGTGAATGATTAGAGACATGGCCCAATCCTGTGGGCCATCTGCACTGCCATAACTTGTGTTCTGGTGATGCAATGTGCTTTACAGCCATGACAAAACACAATGTGCCACTCGGCACAGCCTGGCCACACAAATGGTCAACAGTGGCAGCCACGCAATAGCAGCCACTACGAGAGCCTCAAGCTCCAGTAAGTTGGTACAGGAGACAGGCAGCTGGCAGAACAGGGGGAGGAGGGGGTGGAACATGGGGAGTGTTGTTGCAGGGATGTTGTAGGTCAAGGGTATGAATGGACGGTTTTTATCTGCAGTGGCTCAGCAGATATCCTATCCATCTACTTGACTCCACTCTGAGTTTCATTAGCAAAATCACTTGCTCAAGTCTAAGTAGAGCCATTTGAGCAGTGGGGGCTTACCTCAAGGCAAGGGAACAAATGTGGCTCACAGCTGTATCGGTGCAGAGGATTTGGATAGGACTGAGCTGACAGTCCTTCCACCGTTGTCTACCAGAAGAAGCAAGTGCTCACATCTAGCTACACTGTAAAAATGCTGAATTCCTGCTGATTTACAGTTGGAGCATAGAGTTGGATTGACCCTCTGTTCTGCCAAATCCCCATCCACTGGGCCTTGTGCCCGCTTAAGGCTAATTAGCTTCCCTTGTTAAACTCACAAGTGCAGCAGGCAAAAGTCAGAGTCTAGTCCCAGTCCAATAAGTGCAGATTGCCAGAGCAGAGTCCAGAAACGATATGCCAGGTCACAGTCCAAGGTCAAACTCCGGTCAGGTCAGGACTCCTCTGGATCAGGTAGCGTCTCTCTCTGGGTCAGGGTAGCCTTTGGTCCTTCTGAAGCTGCCTTTTATCCTTGGATGTCTCATAATCCAAAATGCAGCTCAGCTGTGAGCTACCTTGCTAGCCCCTTGTTAAGTCCAAATTAGGCTCAGCTGAACCATCTCTTCAGTCCATGTCCATTAAAAGTCCCATCAAGGTCAAATGAAGCTCAGGTGTCCATCAAAGTCCCATTGGCCTTGATTGATTACAGCTGTGGAGCCAGCCCTGCCCTTCCCAGAGCTGTCAACCAGCTGTCAAAACATGGAATCGCTGTCAACACCACATCATCCACCTGATGATCTTTTGATCTTCCATTACACCCTCCAACTTCACCCTGTCATGGCTGATCAATGGAAATTCAGAATATTTTTCCCCTATTGGGTCATATGTGTGCAATTGCTTCTGCATTTATCTATTCTAGAATTCATCATATTATATGTTTAAGAAACAATTCAGCTTTAGACTGAAACCTCTGATCCCCTCCTCCCCCACGGTGCAGATTTATAAAATTTAGGAAGGGTGCTCTCTGCTCTTTAGAAGAACCCAGTTGCAACTTGATTCAGTAGGTTTATGGGAGGGTAGCATATCAGGTAGATGACTTGGTTCATAACAATGAGCATGTGTCACTTTTGAATAAACCAAATTCAGATCATGCCCCCCTCCCCCCAAGAATTATGAATCAAACCTTGACCAGTCAATGCAGATTGGAATAGATGGACAAGCCTAGCTTGGGTGCACCAGTCTACTAGCTGATTTAACTTCCAAACTTTTTGCACAGTTCCTTGTATTGATTTAGTATATGTCTGTGAGGTGGTGGACGGGGAGGCAGTATTGCAGTCCAGGGATAAAGAGATGCATTCACAGCCCCTTGACTCTGATTTAATTCTATTTTGCTCAAATCATTACCTTATCCCAACAGTATGTCAAAATACTCATCGTGGAAATAACTTATCTCAATAAATAGGTAGGCCAGTGTGGGAGGCAGAACAGGGTGGGGAGAGGGTGGAATGGGGCAGTGTCAGGGCAGGGAGAAGGCCAGATCGGATCCAGGAAGGGGGTGAGCTCGGCGGCAGTAGTGTTGGCTGGATCCAAAACCTCTTCCTGACCCACATCCATTTTCTTGGCACTCATTCAAGTGGACCCTTCCAAGCTCCAGAAGCTTACCCCCAGATAGGGGAACAAATGTTCCCTATCCAAAGAAGAACTCTAGGACTGCTCCTCAATAGGATGCAATGCAAGCTTTTTCGGTGCAACTGCATTGGCTGAAGGGAAAGGATAGGATGTGGCTGCAAGATTGTCACAGTCTATCCAAGCGACAGAGGTCTCTGGATACAGCTGCGCTATACTATTCATTATACAGGGATGAAAGTGGTCTAAATACAAGCATTCTGGCTTCAACTGACTGAAAATTTAGTTATAACAGAATTAACATTTATTGTTCCTCCTACAGGTGACATGATATTTCCAATTGAGGGCAAGATATCCAATCTTACCTCCGTCACTTACTTTATACTACTGGAATTCTCAGAGGTCCGAGAACTACAGATCTTGCATTTCTTTTTGTTCCTAGCTTTGTACTTGACAGCCATGATTGGAAACATTGTTATCATCACGTTAGTAGTCCTTGATCATCACTTGCACACCCCTATGTATTTTTTTCTAACAAACTTAGCCCTTCTGGACCTGTGCTCCATTTCTGTCACCATACCCAAATCCATGGCTAATTCACTCATGAACAACAGTCTTATTTTTTATTCTGGGTGTGTGGCCCAGATCTTCTTCCTAACATTGTTTGCGTCATCCAATATTGCTATCCTGACCATAATGGCCCACGACCGTTATGTTGCCATCTGCAACCCACTACAATATGAAGCTATTATGAACAAAGGAGCCTGCGTCCAGATGGCAGCCGGAGCATGGCTGTGTGGAATTCTCTATGCATCTGTGCACACAAGTGGGACATTTGCAATCAGCTTTTGCTCTAATGTTGTGGATCAGTTCTTCTGCGAAATCCCCAAGTTACTGAAACTGTCTTGCTCTGAATTGTACCTGGTTGAAGTTGGGTTTCTTGTGCTTAGTGCAAGTGCAGTATTTGGATGCTTTATCTTCATCGTTTCAACCTATGTGGGGATCTTCACCACAGTGCTCCGCATCCCTTCAGAACAAGGGCGCCAGAAAGCCCTCTCTACTTGCCTCCCCCATCTCATTGTTGTTTTTGTGCTTGTGTTCACAGCAGTCTTTGTATATGCAAGCCCTCCCAGCAGTCCTTCATCTGATCTAGGTGTTGCTTTTGCTGTGATCTATACCATCTTCCCCCCAATGCTGAATCCCTTCATTTATAGCATGAGAAATAAAGAGATTCAGACTGCATTTCAGAGGCTTGTATATTGAAAACATTTTTTGAATGGGCTTGCCAGACTTCTCATTTGATTGTTGAGACTGTTTTGTTCTTTCCTGGAAGGAATTTTCTTCAAAATGTTTAACTTTGGAAGGGAGTTCCAAAGTTGCAAAATCACCACAGAGAAGGCTACTGCCTCACCTAAATCATTGCCGAATCCTGCTTAAATTTCACCCTGCCAATACAGCAGTGCCATCCTGTGGGGGAATTTAGCAGGCTGAAAGCCTCCTTGGGCCTCCTTGCCCTGGGAAACCCCCAGCTGCCATGGGTGTTACTCAGACCCACACCAGCGTGCACAATTGATCCATGTTTGCAGATCAGACCCAGGAAAGGGGAAAGAATACAGTGTGCACCAGTGCTGCAGACCCCGCCCCCTCCCAGACCCTATCCATCCACCCCTTGCCTCTTCCCTGCCCTCCCCTGCCTCATTCCACGCCAGCTCTGCCCAGCACACATCATTCCTTGAATGCCTCTCTTTTGGCCTTCCCACTGGTGGATCTTTAGACTGTTTTATGGCCCCTTTGCAAAAGTCTGTGCCAGCAGAGCATGGGTCCTGTCAATGCAGAGATCAGATAGGATTGTGCCATCAGTAGTGGCACACAGTTGGGAAGGCCCCTCAGTTGACTTCAGTTCATCACCAAGTGGTGGAAATGGTCCTTCAGGTGCCCTGGCACCAAGCTGTGAAGGGCTTTAAAGGTCAATTTTATAAGCTTCTGCCAACAAATACTTCTGCTAAAAAAGAGCTAAACATCTGTATCTGTTTAACTGTCCCTGTTCTTCAGAAAATGGAGGCTACAGAAATAAGTAGCTTAAAACTGAGGCAAATGAGCAGTACTATGAAATTAGGAGTCATTAGAAAACATTCCACACATAAAAACTTTGTAACTACTATGGCCAGAAACTTCCAAATTGTATTCTGCTTCACTCTGAACAGATGTCCCTATTAAGTGCAAACATTCTTCTCCCCCTCTCCCTCAGCAGTGTGTCTTTTCACAAACCTCAAGGATAAAAATACAGGGATTTTTCTCCAGCCCAGGTCCATCTGCTCTAAAAGCATCTATTACTTTGTGTGTATGTTGCCTTGTGTGTTCACTGAAGCATTTGGTGAGATACAGGAAGCTGGACTAGATGGGCCTTTGGCCTGATCCAGCAGGGCTTCCAGATAGAAAGAAACTTAGGCAGCTGTTATCAATCCCCTCCCCTCCGTACTTAGCCCTCCCCGTTGCCAGCTATCCTGCTGAGCTTTTAAGAGTCCAGCCCTATGCATTTCTACTCAGAAGTAAGCCCCATTCCAGTCAATGGGGCTTACTCTCAGGAAAGAATTGTAGGCTCAATCGAATGCTTTGCTTACTGGGAAGACTTGCTTGTGTTGGTGATAGCCTGCACCATCTCAGTGGGAGAGGGGGTTGCTTGTGTCAGTGATTGCCTGCACCATCTCAGGGGGGGGTTGCTTATGTTGATGATTGCCTGCACAATGGGGGGGGGGGTGGAATTCAGCAAACACTCCCTGGGTTTTTTAAAGCAATCCCTCTGTTGCTACCACACCTGCCTGGTATGTGTGTGAGTGAGAGACAGCAAGAGCAAGCTCCACCTTGCTGCACCTGTTCTAGCTACAGGGATTTTCTGCCACCCCTTCCCCTCTTCAGCCTCTTTGCTGGCTCAGGGGCTGCAGGAATTTTACTGTTCCTTGCAAGGGGAACCTCTTCCAGGGCTATTTCCCTGCCTGGGTGAGGCAGAGCCTTTTTGCAGTGTTTTGGGCTGCCTGGAAATAGAGTGAGATGCCAGCACAGGGCAAAGGTGTGTGTGACTTTCAGTACCCCCACCCCATACAGGCTGCACCTGTATTTGAGGTCATATGTAACAACAGTTCATCTATCCTGGAGCCTGCCTGGTAACAGCGGCTCAGTGGGAGCTGTAAAGTTTTTGTGTACTTTGATTAGAATAAACTAGTATCTGAATTACTTCTCTAAATGTTGATTCTGTATGTTTGGTGGGTGAATATTGACAGCTGAATGTGGGTGAAGGTATTAGAGAAATCACCTCAGAGGCCACTAGGGCTTACTTTCTCTTTGTTTTAGTCATGGCCCAATCCTATAGGAATGGTCTGATGCATACAGGGTTTTACAACAGCAGAACAGAGTTCTGCTGTCATAAAGTGGCTTCCAACAATGCGTGCAAAAAACTCCCCACCAATGGCCAATAAGGCAGAAATCAAACATTCTTACCTGAGAATAGCTGGTCATCCCTGGGGGTCAGATAGGAAGTTGTGATTTCTTCCTGATTGGGTGGTGATTTTCCACCTACCCCAGACTATCTCATGTGGGAAGCCTCCCAGAATTGGGATGCCAGGACTGTGCTCTGCACACTGTCCATGTCCTGTGTTCGTGCCCATGTGCTGTTCATGTCCTGTCCCTGGCCAGCCTGAAGCTTAATCAGGTTCCCCCTTTTTCCCTGACTTGTCTCATGAAGAGCAGGACCAGGCAAGGAAAACCCTAATCTTAATTGTCTCAGCAGGGTGTGCACTTCTGTTGTCAGGGTAAATGTACAATAAGAAAGGGGGAATCAAAGTTCAAATGCAAATGAATTATGATCTGAAGGTTTCTTAAATGCACAGCTAAATCCCAAGCAGCCTTGATTGCTAGGTACTCGTAGAATAGGAGCAAAGAGGAGATATTCACTTCCCAAGGAAGGAGAGAACATGAAGGCACATCATGAAAGAAGGGAAAGAGATGGGGGGGGAAGAGATGTGGTGACTACCCCTTGGACCATTTCTTCTCCTCCACCAATAAGCAGCAACAATTAGGAATTAGAATGTTTTGATAACCTGTGTCCTACTTCCAGTTGCTTCTGATTAGGAAACATAGTGGGCCTATTAGGAAAAGCAGGTCCTGATAACATACAGTGGTGTTGCTAGGGTTTGAACCACCCGGTGCAGGAGGCCAGTGCGTCACCCTCATGATGGACTTCCTCCCATGCAGTGGGCATGGCACCGCTGACGGTAGAAATGGAGATGTACCATCACCCCACCCTGCTGGTTTTTTTGGTTATAACTTTTGATAGAACAGAGATACTTCAACACTGTTTGTTTCATTGCATTCTGCATAAAATTGCACATTGATCGATATATAACATGATGGAATTTTTCGAAAATGCCAGGATATTAAAAATTTTGGTCATTAGTGGTGTCACCCCCCCCCCATGCACCTCACCCGGTGCTGCCTGCAGAACCCCCTATTGATGCAACTGATGACATATCCACATCTTAAGAACATAAGAACAGCCCCACTGAATCAGGCCATAGGCCCATCTAGTCTAGCTTCCTGTATCTTGCAGCGGCCCACCAAATGCCCCAGGGAGCACACTAGATGACAAGAGACCTGCATCCTGGTGTCTCCCTTGCATCTGGCATTCTGACATAGCCCATTTCTAAAATCAGGAGGTTGCACATACACATCATGGCTTGTAACCCATAATGGATTTTTCCTCCAGAAACTTGTCCAATCCCCTTTTAAAGGCATCCAGGCCAGATGCCGTTATCACATCCTGTGGCAAGGAGTTCCACAGACCAACCACACACTGAGTAAAGAAATATTTTCTTTTGTCTGTCCTAACTCTCCCAACACTCAATTTTAGTGGATGTCCCCTGGTTTTGGTGTTATGTGAGAGTGTAAAGAGCATCTCTCTATCCACTTTATCCTTCCCATGCATAATTTTGTATGTCTCAATCATGACTCCCCTCAGGGTCTCTTTTCTAGGTTAAAGAGGCCCAAATGCCGTAGCCTTTCCTCATAAGGAAGGTGCCCCAGCCCAATAATCATTTTAATCGCTCTCTTTTGCACCTTTTCCATTTCCACGATATCTTTTTTGAGATGTGAGGACCAGAACCGGACACAATACTCCAGGTGTGGCCTCACCATCGATTTGTACAATGGCATTATAATATTAGCTGTTTTGTTCTCAATACATTTTCTAATGATTCCAAGCATAGAACTGGCCTTCTTCACTGCCGCCGCACATTGGGTCGACACTTTCAAATGCTAATCCCCCCATCTATTTTTCTGATAAATACACTTAAAGTTTATTCTTTCTCCCATAGGCAACATAAAATATGTGAATGGGGACAGAATTCTCAATCTTACATCCTCTTCTGATTTTCTGCTACTTGAATTCTCAGAGGTCCGGGAACTACAGATCTTGCACCAATCCTCTGAATGTCCCAGGCTGGGAGGCCAATATCAGCTGCAGCTGATGCAGCCCCAATCCTGAAAGAGTGCAGGTCGTAATCTTCTGCCCTAAACCCAAGGTCCACCACTGCCCTGCGATAAAGGACCCTAAACTGAAAAAACGTAACAGGTGAGGCATCAACATGGCAGAACAAGGCACCCTGAACCGCAGGACGTGCAGCCAAATAAGACCAAAGTGTCCTTCCTAGGCACAAGGCTAGGATCTGTGCCAGGCCCAGTCGCACTTGAAAACCCACCCCCCGCTGGTCGGTTTTCGAACGACGGAGGGTGATAATGACCACATCAGCCTTAATATGTACATTCTGCAGCTGTAAGGCCCTTCCAGACTCGTCACCCGCTGAGGCATATAAAACCTCACTGGGGCGGAAGGCACCAAAAAACATAATGATGCTGATGGTTCTAAACAATAAGGACTCATAAGGAGTCGAGCACAGCACCTCAAAACGATTAATCAACCTGACTAAAATTCCAGGGGTAATGGGCTTACGCCGGTCAGGGGTAGGAGGACAGATCCGCTTCAAACCCTTGACCAACTTGCGTACCCTAAAGTCGTCAGTAGCATCAGCGAAACCTGAGGCCTTGGCAGAAAATGCCAATGCCGCCAAGTACACCGATAAAGACCTACAAGCTACATTAATGCTATGCAGATATAACAGGAACCGCACCAGGTGTTCCAGAGAAACAGGCCAGACTTGGGGTAAGGCCAGGGCTGCCCCAAAGGCCTCAAATTTCCTTGCCTTACTTTGATAGCTGTGACGGGTAGAAGGCGCGAGTGCAAACCAAATTACATGTTGCGCTCTGCACAGCCAAGGGTCCAAAGCCAAAGTGGCATCGGGTCGGGCTCCCGCAGTGCCCCTAGTGCCAGCTGATGGAAACGCTCCACCTGAAAGTGAGATAGGGCGTCGGCTATGCCGTTGTCAAGACCCAGGACATGCTTAGCCAAAAACAAGGTGTTATTTTTAAGGCAGTGCAAAACGGACACCCTCACCAGCCTCATAACCCATGGGGACCGGGACATCTGCTGGTTAATGACAAACACCACAGCTTGGTTGTCACACCAGAAACGCACGGTGGAGTTGGCAAATTCCTCTGCCCATAAATGAACTGCCACCACAAGGGGGAACAGCTCCAAAAAAGTCATGTCTGCTGTAACCCCCTCTGAAACCCATGCATCCAGCCAAGGGGTGGAACACCATCTCCCTCTAAAATAAACTCCAAACTCCAAACCACCCACAGCATCAGAGTGATGCTGCAGCTCCGCCTCAAGTAAACACTCCTGCCACCAAAAGGATACACCATTTTAAAATTCCAAAAACTGTAACCAGGTTACCAAATCTGCCTTCATGTCCTGTGTGATCCGCAGGCAGTGGTGAGGCTTCTTGATACCCGCCATGCAATCACACAGCCTCCTCAAAAAGGCTCGACCAGGGGCAACTACCCTGCAGGCGAAATTCAAATGCCCCACCAGAACCTGCAAATGCCTCAAGGACAATTTCCGAGCCTGGAGGCCAGCACAAATTAACTGCTGCATCCTAACCAACTTATCACCAGGCAGCCTACTGCACTGCTGTACCATGTCCAATTCAATACCCAAAAACGTAAGGGTAGTCGCGGGGCCCTCAGTCTTTTCCTGGGCAAGGGGTACCCCCAACTCCTTGCACACAGCCACAAAGGTATGTAGCAGGTGCAGGCACTGATCAGATCCACCCGCGCCTACGAAAAGAAAATCATCAAGATAATGGACCACTAAGGCGAGTTGTGCTCTGCTCACCACTACCCACTCCAAAAAGCAGCTAAATTTCTCAAAAAGGGCACAGGAGATTGCACATCCCATTGGCAGTGCTTTATCCAGGTATAGGGAACCATTAAATTGAAAACCAAGCAAACAAAAATCATCAGGGTGGACGAGCAGGAGTCTGAATGCAGACTCAATATCCATCTTGGCTATGAGGGCACCACAGCCACAGCCATGTACCACCCCGATAACTTGGTCCAAAGAAGTGTATCGTACTGATCAAAGGTGCGCAGGGATCCTATCATTAACTGAGTTCCCTTAAGGATAGGACAGATGGTGAATGAGACAGAAGGTCCCAGGGACCTTCTTGGGAACTACACCTAAAGGGGACACCTGAACCTTGGGAAATGGAGGAGACTTAAAGGGGCCTGCCAAATTGCCGGCTCCCAGTTCCTTATCTATCTTAGCTTGAACTATCCCCTCCATACCCTTGACCGATGGGAGATTCCTGGTCCAGGTAGATCTGGAGGGAGGGGGCGCAGGAATCCGAAATCCTTTATCAAAACCTTCCAATAACATTTGAGCATCCTGAAACTTCAGCTTCCCCTTCAAAAATGAAGCCAACACCTCTACTCTAATCTGGGTGGGCCACCTTTCCAGCTTGAGGGGGCTGACCGCCTCCTCTCTTGGCCTGCCCAGCTTGGGGCCTGGGACCCCTCCTAAAACCTGCCAGCTTGGGGCACATGGACACTGAGTGCTGGCTGTTGCACTGCCCACAGACATGTGCAAAAGTGCAGCCTGCCTTACCGCACCGCCCTGTGGAGTTAAACTCATAGCAGGAGTGGGGGGGTTTGAACCCAACACACTCCTGACATCCCTGCCACTGGCCCGGTGGTGCTCCAAGCAATCAAATGCCCACTATCAGATCAGTTACGCAAATTAGACCAGGCCAGCAGGACAATTTAGATCCACAATTCCCACTGTGGAACCCGCCAGTCAAGGGCGGGGTCGTGCGAAGCACGTAAACAAAAATGTTCATCATATGCAAGCCAGGCCGTGCCTGCATATTCGCGGAAAGCCCTGTGGATAATATCCAGGTACTTAAAAAGCGCAGTTGCCCATGCTGGCAGCATCTGAATAAATACTGCAGCATAAATCATGTATCCATTTAACCAGTTATTCCAATTCTTATCAATTTTCCGCCTTCGTGCCACTTGGGGATCAGGCGCTGGGTCACCCACCTTCAGGGCTGGCTCAGTTTCCTTAAGTAATAAACTAAAAACATCAACAAACTCACCCCTCAAAATTTTCTCTTTAACCGCCAAGGCAAGGTGACCACCCAAAGGCAGGGCCACATCCCCATAAGCTACTCGTGGATGCTCACCTGACCCTTCCATGGCTCCCTGAGAAAAAACCCCATATGGGACATTGACATAAGGGGCAAAGCTATAAGGGACACCGGAGACCGGGGAAACCCCCGTAAACGGCAGAGCAGCAGCTATGGTCTGTCCCGCCTGGGATGCCGGTGCCCCTGGGGAGATCCCAGGTTGCTGCCATATTCCTGGTGAATATGGAAAGGGGGGGGCTTGCGGCACCTGAGAATAACCCCAAGCCGGCCAATACAGCAATGGAGCTGAAGGTGCCAACACTGAGGAATTCACACCTTCACGCTCATCCCATACACCAGCCCAGGCTGAGCTATCCATCTGCCCGCTCTCACCCGTTGGAGGCATGGGTATTGTCTGGCAGGATGCTCCTTGCGAATGCTGCTGTTCCTCAGGGTCTGATGCCTGCACCTGAAAAACTGGAGGTCCAGGTGGAGCCTGCCGCTCAGTGGGTTTCTCCAAAGCGGTTAACCTGGAAGAGAAGATTTCCATGAGCTTCGCACCACGCCCTTTTCTGATAGACCTCTGACTGGGGGGGGGACAGCACCTGATGTGCTACCACCATCTCCCAAACCAGCATCACGCATTGCTTTCTCCTTCTCAAGCGCCTCCACCCGTGCAACTAGGGCCCGCAGCTCAGCTGTATCATTCTCCTCATCTGAGGAAGAAGCTGGTGCGGGATTGGGGGGGACACTTCGGGGCCTTCCCCCCAGATTTCTTGTTTCTCTTAGGCATAGCAACGATTGAACAACTGTGGGGGGGGGGGAAGCAGTGTTAACTAACCTATCACCCTTACAATACTTACCACTAAATTACTCTAATGTTCCCACTCACTTGATCTTATTTTTATTTAATTTTTAATTTCAATTTTTTTTTTATTAATTTATATTTAAATTAAAACTTCCTTAAATATGGGGAAATTTTTTTTAAATTTTGTTTTATCTCATCTTTTTATTTATTTATCCAATTAACTTCTAGTTTTCTTTCCCTTCCTTCCTTTTCCCCCCCTTAAATTTATTATGCAAAGGACACTGCAAAACTGCTACCAACTTTGAGGTCTCCCATCTAATTCAGGACCACAGCCAACTCTGCTTAGCGTTAGCCACTGTTGAGTGTAAACACCACTTAGCCATCAGGCCTCACACGCAAGTGAAGGAAGCAAACTGAAGAAAAAAACACGCGTCCCCACTATGCACTGGGAGGAGGAATGCCCAGCGCAGACCCAAAAGCCCCAAACACAAGCAGGAGGGAGCGCAGGGAAGAAACCTCCTAGTGCTTCTGCCGGCAGGCTCAACAGGCAGCCAGCAGGAGCCCAGGCAGGGCGACTCCAAGGGCAGCAGGCACCAGCCCAAAAACACGCAGCCCAAGGGAAGCCAGGTACGTGCCCAAACACACCCCCATGGAGCACCTGCAAACCAAGCAGGCGAACCCGCTCCACACAGGCACCCCAAAAACCGGCAGGGCAGAGGGCAGGCTGAAGCATGGACCTGACTATGCAGAGCTGCCAGGCGCCCAAGCACTGGCTGCCCAAACTGCCCTGGGGAGGTGGGGGGGAGGTCAGGCGCTCAGCGAGGGGGGTGGGGGGGAGATCAGGCGCTCAGTGGCTCCCGCTGCGTGCAGCCAGCAGCCGCGAGCAGGAAGACGAAGAGTAGCCAAGCACGCCCAAAATCGGGAATTCAAGTAGTTAAGCTCAGCCCCAGGTCGGAAAATCCTGAGTAGACAAGCACCCAGCCCCAAAGCACACCCAGCCCACCAGAGGCATGGGCACACCAGCAGCTCACACGCGGCCAAAGAGGGGCGCAGCTGGACCGCTGCACCTGCAAGGCAGCTCCCCACAACCTAGCCAAGAAGCCCAACCCAGGCACCACCGCCAACAGTCGCTCGCTGCCCAAAGGTAAGCCAAGAGGGCAGGTGGGCAGGCGGGCGCCCACAGCCAAGTCTGCTGGGCTCAGGGCCCCAGCAAAGTGGCCTGAGTCGGGGAGCAGCGTGAAGGAGCCCTGACCGCTGCCTGGTCCCGACTGCGCGGGCTTCTCTGAGCAGCCTGCACGTGGCCCCAGACTAATTAACCCCCAGCCAATGGGCTGCGAGGCTAGTCCCTCCTGTGCCTCGTGCGGAGGCAGGGTAAACGCCGGTGGCGCGCTAATACACGTGCCACCGGAATTCTTATGAAGCCATTTGTGTGGAATTATCAGTCCACATGAAGCTTCTCATGATGTCTTTTATAGTCTCCCCTCAGAAGCTTCTGTCCACTTGTCCAAATATGTGTACAGTTGGTTTTAGGTTGGAAACTATCATGAAGCAAATTAACCCTTTTAAAACCAGTATCCTCTGTACTCTAATCTTTCACATGGTTTTTGAGGAGAATTTAACCACCAATACTTCTGAACCTATAGATAACACATATAACATCACATTTTCTCTTCTGTTACATTTTTACTGCAGGTGTCCTTCACCAAGGGAGCTCTAAATCCTCTAGTAACCTCAGCATAGTGAGAAACATTATAGAAATTGTGAGAAATTGGAAAATGTCAATTTGCTTCACAAACTCAGATTATCCTCCCACTTCAGTGACTGCAGATCTGCTCGGCCCCTGAGAGAGAAGATAACATTCCTTTTGAACTTCTCTCTTGTACTACACACACACTTTAATTGTTATTAAACCATTTTTGTAGCATTATCAGTCTGTAGGATACTTCACAGAGTCACAGAAAACTAAGGCAGTTTCTTCCATTTCCCTCCAAGCAGTTCAGGAAATATGTTCTATAGGTGGGGTTGGTGGGATGAGGAAGGAGGAAGCACAATAAGAATGAAAGTCCTGCTCATGTCAGTGCTGGAAAGCACAGATTTAAGAGGTTAGGATTGCGCCCTCTGTTACATCTGTTGCAGAAGTAAAAAATCTGAGAACACAGCAGACACAAATCTAGCTATCAGGGCAATGAGGTTTTCATGTCTTCAAGTGTAGCATCCTGGTGCCAAGAATCTTGCTAGGTTTGTTTTTAAAAGGGACAAAAAATAAGTTCAAGGTAAAAAGCCCCAAAAGCGCTGTTTGTGTGTGTGTGTGTGTGTGTGTGTGTGCGCGTGCGTGCGTGCGTGCGTGCGTGTGTGTGTTTCATCAGCTGCTATGCTGGACTCTTGGGAGCAGGTCTCAAAGAAGTCAAAGGAGACATTGGGAGAACCTCTTTCACAAAGTTCTGCAGAAAGCCTTTTATTTCCAGTGATGATGGATGATCCACCTTTATAGTGCCAAGTTTCAATGGAAGTAAATGTTTCAAGGAACAGAGCAATGATGACACACCATGACCTAAAAGCTTCTGGAATTGGAATGTAACCTGCTATTGAATGAAAGCAACGGCAAAAAGTAAGTAAATGTTTCCCCTTTTTTTCCTACATTCTCAGCTGCCTGTCAGCCCAGCCACCCACCCATCATTTTCTTTCCCAAATACTATTTTGCCTTCTACCATTCTCTGAACCATTCAGGCCAGTTTCATATCCAGCCTAGTTCATGTGATAGGAAAAAAAAAAATGCCTTCATGGGACTGAAACATCACATTCTAGTTGCAAACTTATGCAAAAGCAAACTAGTGGCAGCCACTAGACTTCATGTTTTTTCCTCTCCCCAGTGTTAAGTGACTCCAGGTGATATATCAATTTCCCCCCACTGTTTCCTCTGCAAATGTAGGGGGTTACATATTAGTTAGAGATCTTCTTCTCTCCTGTCCACAACCAGCTCGGGCAACCTTGTCATATGTTTTGGGAAGTGATGGTGTTATATACAAATTAGATTAGCAACTCAGGGACAGGATTGTGTCAAGAATAGACACAATCCTTCCCAGGCTGTACACTTGCAGAAGCCAGTTGTTCACATTTCACTACAGTTTTTAAAACAAAATGCTGAATTCTTGCAGGTTGGTGTGTGGAACAGATGGCTGGTTGGAGCCCTCTGTCTGATTCCTTTGTGGCTGAAGAGTAGAAATAGTATCTTTTTTTTCAGAAGTACAATGTATGTGTAACTGCTTGTGCTTCTCCACTCATCTGTCCTGGGAAAGATCATGTTCTGTATTTCTTTTGATAAGTTGGAACTTAAAAGAAAATGATTTCAGTTTGTAGGAAAAGCTATATTCCCACCTAACGCATCAGGCTTATATAATCTAGCAAGGGTGCTTTCTGCTGTGTGGCTGATATTAGAACAGATGCAATGTCTAAATAGGTGTTCTGTAAGATAGCAGAGTATCTGGTGACTCACTTTATTCATTCAGATAAGTTACAACTAATATGAGTCACTTCGGAGTCAAACAGAAGCCATACAGACCACATTTTCTCCAACCATTTTGGACCAAACCATGGTCAGTTGAGACAGACTGGAAAGGATGGACTAGCCTAACTTGGGCAGATGACTTGATTAGATTTTTCATCCTGTCCGTGCCTTTGCAGTAACTGTATTGTATAGAACAACCATTTTCAACCACTGTGCTGTGGCACGTTGGTGTATCGCGAATGGTCTGCAGGTGTGCCGAGGGAGTTTGAGGGAGGGTCATTTATTAGTAGGGCTATTGGGGATGTTAGCCCCCCAGCAGCAGTATGGTGTGCCTTGTCAATTGTCAAAAAACCGATGGTGTGCCTTGACAATTTTAGCACCTTTTCAGTGTGCCACGAGATAAAAAAGGTTGAAAATCACTGGTATGAATAGTGTAGCAGTTATACAGGAGATAGCATAGCAGTTCACGGGTGAAAAAAAACACAACCACAGTCTTTTCTCACTGCTTTAATTCAATTTTAGTCAAACTATTGCCTTCTCCAAATGCAATACCAAAAATTCCAATGGAAAGGACTTATCTCAATCAATAAATTTCAACCACACTCACTACATGAGGGACCTAATTTGGTATAGATCAAGGCAATGGCCTAGCTGGACTGAGACCAGGGGTCCATGCCGGTTTGGTGGTTTTCCACCATCACTGTGGGGGTGACAGTGCCTACCTGGTGGTGCATGGAGGTTTCATGAAATTGGCATGCCCCATCTCTGCCCTAACAGGGCATACTGCAAATGCAGCCATTTCCAGGGCCACAGCCATGCATGGAGGGAGGGTGTCTGTGCAGGCATGGGGGTGACACAATGACACAAAGGTATCATTGTGTCACCAGGCCCTGGGTCCCCCCCCCAGCTATGCTGCTGGATCAAGATTATCCTGGTCCATCTCAGAAGTGTACTGAAAGAGTGAATGGAATTCCACCTTTCATTGTACATGGACTAAAAGTGATATAATAGAAATGCATGTTTCAGTTGTCTTGCATATATCAGTTTGAATAAAACTAACTCTCCTGTTTCTTCCCCACAGGTAGCATGAAATTTCCTGTTTGGGATAAAATGCCCACTCTTAACTCTAGCTCTGACTTTCTGCTTCTGCAGTTCTCAGAAGTCCGTGAATGGCAGCTCATCCACTTCTTTGTGTTCTTAGCTCTGTATTTGGCAGGCGTGTCCGGAAATCTTCTCATTGTTACTGCAGTCATCCTTGACCACCACCTACACACGCCCATGTATTTCTTCCTCATGAACTTAGCCCTGATGGACTTGGGCTCCCTTTCTGTCATTGTTCCTAAATCTATGGTTAATTCACTTTTGAACAGCATAGCCATTTCTTATTCTGAATGTGTGGCTCAAATTTTCTTCTTTGCATTCTTTGAAGGCACAGGCTTGGCTATCTTAACCATCATGGCACATGACCGCTATGTTGCCATCTGCAAACCACTTCAATATGAAACAATTATGAACAAAGGAGCCTGCATTCAGATGGCAACTGGTGCATTGATTTGTGGTGTTCTCTATGGAGTTATGCACACGAGTGGCACATTTTCAATCACCTTCTGCTGTAATGTTGTTGATCAATTTTTCTGTGAGATCCCAAAGTTACTGAAACTATCTTGCTCTGACTTGTACCTAGTTGAAATTGGATTTCTTGTGCTTAGTTTTGGTATGGGGTCTGGATGCTTTATTTTCATCATTACAACCTACGTGTGGATCTTCATTGCTTTGCTCAGAATCCCTTCTGAGAAGGGACGTCAGAAGGCCCTCTCCACATGCCTCCCCCACCTCATTGTTGTCTCTATGCTGATATTCACTGCACTCTTTGTCTATGCAAAGCCCCCTGGCAAAATTTCTTCTTACCTGAATCTTGGATTTGCTGTCATATATGCCATCTTCCCTCCTATGCTGAATCCATTCATTTATAGCATGAGAAATAAAGAGATCCAGACTGCATTGTGGAGGTTATTAAATCAGCAGTTTTTGAATGGGTTTTCCAGACTTCTTATGTGATTCCTGAGATTGTGACCTCTTTGAAATAATGAACATTTTCCTATAAGTTCATAGCTCTTGTTGAATGAAATTTTACTCTGCCACACCAAGACATCAGCCAGGCTCATAACAGAGAAGCAAACAGTCTTGTTTTGCTTTTCCCTTGAACTACATACATTTTGTCATTGTTGCTATTAAACAATTTGTGTGTGTAGCTTTATCTGTGCACATCATACTTTATCAAATAAAATGAACTCAGGCAGATCCCTCTCTGTGCCCCAAGAGTACAGGAAATATATTCTTTTTGTATGATGGGAAGGGAAGATTCACAACAAGAATATCAGTGCTAACTTCTGCATATATTGACAATTAACTTTTGAAATATTTATTTAAAAAATTCCCCATCCCCCACACTTTACTCTTCCATTTCCAGCAGTGATACTGCATATGCTCGTGAGAAATAATATGTTAGCTAAATCTTGAAATATTGTGGCGGGGAACTGTCCTCTCATCATGTGGTATGTCTGCAGACCTCTGATGCATTAGAACCAGTGCTTTTTTGTAAAAGAAATAAAGTGCAGGAACTCACAACCTGTTAATCTTTTATTTATTTATTTATTTATTTATTTATTTATTTATTTATTTATTTATTTATTTATTTATTTTTAAACCATTTTTTATTGGAGAAATAAGTAATAAGATACAACTAGACAACATGTGATTAGCACGTACAGAAAGGATAACAAAAAGGCATTCAACACTATTGAGACATATAGCTCATAAAAAAACAAAATACATGGTGCGTATTCATAATATTAATACACTAAATATATAAAAAGACATATATTAACTGAATGCATAAGAACACAATTAGCATAACAATGTACTATAAAACTTCTTTGGGTGTATCCGGAGCCAAATAAAAAATCTGTTAACATCTGTTCAAGGGAAAAGAAAGCATAACATATCATAGCCAATCATATCATGGTCGCAACTGTAGCAATGATGTGGGAAGCAAGCAAGACTCAGGAGTCAAGTTGCTTGATGTAGGGCAGGAGCAGAAATGAAGAGACGGCAGGCAGGTTTCAAAAAAAAAGATTCAGTTCTTAAAATGAATCAATGCATCACTCCTGGAGAGAGAGCGAGAGCGAGAGCGAGAGCGAGAGAGAGAGAGAGAGAGAGAGAGAGAGAGAGAGAGAGAGAGAGAGAGAGCAGGATGGGGTGAACAAGATATTTCTCAGAATGCCAAAGATGACAGTGCTGCTCCTGGAGATGGGGATCAAAGGAAGACCCTGGTGCCCTAAGGTGGTTGACATATCCTATATTTTCCTATGTTTTGGGGTGCCTGGTCCTCCTTGGTGGTCGAGACATCTGGCCACCCTGTGACTGCAAGGAGCTGAGGAACCAGTGACAGTCCGTGGAATAACAAATGAAGATGAGCAGCCTTTCCCACCAAAATCCTTGAAAGGCGAAGGACTCATCCTTGAACAAGAGGCTGCTTCTTTCTTGTACTCCCAACCGATCTGCTTTTCCCACAAGGAAAGAGTAACCCGCATGCTCCGCCACGCAGTCTTCTCCTTGGTGATCTGGATGAGGAAACTCCAGAGCCAGCTCTTTCCCCAAAAAAAGTGACTGAGCTTTGGAGCCAGCCCTGGTGGAAGGAAAACAAGGACAGGTGTCCTGGTGGAAGGACACCTTTTCAGTAGGAGTTGGACCCACCCCAGAGCCCTGGATGGAGCCATCTGTGAGCCTAATCCTGTGCCTGTCTACTTAGAAGTAAGTCCCATTATAGTCAATGGGACTTTCTCCCAGGAAAGTGTGGTTAGGACTGCAGCCTCAGAGCCCAATCCTATGCATGTCTACTCAGACGTAAGTCCCACTGTGTTCTCTACGGCTTACTCCGGGGAAAGTGTGTACAGTACAGGACTGCAGTTTACTCAACTGCAGGCGAGTGGAGCTGCGAGGGCATTGCAAGAGTTCACATGGGCTCTTTCTTTTTGAATGAACAGGGACTGGCTCGAAATGCACTGAGCATCCAGCTCATTTTTAGAAGCAGGGGGTGGAAGGGGAAAAACACAGACCGAGAAAGCCCTGGCCAAGAAGGGCACATGCACAGAAAGCCCCTTCCAGCCTGTCCCATGCAGAGCAAATGAGTGGCACTGACGTCACAGTGACTTTCCTTCTCAAGCTGTTTTCTTTTCCTTTGAGTTGCCAGCACGTGGTCCGCAGGGGAGGAGAAATCTCAACCCCCAACAATCAAACTGCTTCCTGCTACTGACCTACTCCACAATCTGAAACCGTCTAGGAGCCTTTGTCCTTATAGAAAGGTCCCTTGAAGGCAGTGGTGCTGGGCACAGTGACACTAGAAAGAAGCCCCCCCACTTACTTATGAGTAAAGGTTGCTTGGGATCAGGCTCCGTCTCCTGTGTTGTCAGACACTACTTTATGCAAGACACTTAGGCTGCAATCCTATCCACACTTTCCTGGGAGTAAGCCCTACTGATTATAATGGGACTTACTTCTGAGTAGACATACATAGGGTTAGGCTGCAATCCTGTTCACACTTTCCCCCCACTGAACACAATAGGACTTACTTCTGAGTAGACAGGCATAGGAGCAGGCTCTCAGGCTGCAGTCCTATCCACACTTTCCTGGGTGTAAGCCCCACTGCCTCTAATGGGACTTACTTCTGAGTAGACAGGCAAAGGTCTGTTAGGCTAAAAGCTGTTAGGCTGCAATCCTATTCACACTTTCCCCCATTGAACACAAAAGGTCTTATTTCTGAGTAGACATGTATAGACTTGAGCAGAGCCTCAGTCTGCTCAAGCACCCGGTATTCCCAGGCGGTCTTCCTTCCAAGTACTAACCAGGCCTGACCCTGCTTAGCTTCCGAGATCAGACGAGATCGGACACATTCAGGGTAGTATGGCCATAGACATGTTCAATTCTATTAACAGGGCCATGTTGTGGTACAAACTGGCCAGTTGCCAGTTCGTTGCCAGAGATGCCAGATGCCAGTTGCCAAAGATGTTCGATTCTATTAATAGGGCCATGTTGTGGAACAAACTGGCCAGTTGCGGGATAGATCCCCGTCTACTTTTTCTAATTCACCACCTCCACTCATCTAATTCCTGTAGGGTTCGCCCTAATGGCCGAGGTACTACATTGGATAAAATTTCCATCAATAAAGGAGTTCGCCAAGGCTGCATACTCGCTCCTCTCCTTTTTAATTTATTTCAGGCAGATTTACCTCCTTATCTATCTAGCTGTAAGAACTCCCCTCCCTTCCTCAATGATGTCCCCCTTTCTATCCATCTTTATGCAGATGACACAGTCCTGCTGTCTGTTACAAGATCTGGCCTACGTCACTCATTATCCTCCTTCCAAAATTACTGTCTATCCAACGATTTAATAATTAATTCTGAGAAAACCAAAATTTTGGTTTTCGTTAAATCTTGGGCCCCGCTCCCCTGGAAGATAGGTAATCTCTCTTTCCAACTAGTCCAAACTTTCAAATATCTGGGGATTACCTTTCACTTCCGCCGCAGCTGGCTCCCTCACAGAAAAACTTTTATCTCTTCATCCTCACTCCACCTAAATGCAATTACCCGTTTTCATTACTCTAGTGGCAATCAGTACGTCCCCGCTGCCCTTCACATATTCAAAACCAAAATTTTTTCCCACCTACTGTATGGTGCCCCCATCTGGATAGAGGCTGCAAATCAAGATCTGGATCAAGTGGCAGCCTCTTTCCTCAGACGAATTCTGGGGGTTCCCAACTTAATTAGACTATCTACTATTATGCTCGAACAGGGCTCCACCTCCCTTCTACCATAGCGTGGTCCCTTACTTTTAAGTTCTGGCTTCATTTACATCTAAGTATTCACTGAGTCCCTCTTAAATGATCTATTAAAGGACTCTTACCTTTCTAAGTGGTTTAAACTTATCGATTCCAAGCTTCTTTCATTAGGCCTCTCTCCTGAATCCCTTTCTGATATCAACCTTCACAGGGCCCACTCAATTATCAAATCCAAACTTTGGGAATCTCAAATCTTGATCCCACTTGTTCTCCCCAACTTTTTGGCCTTTCCCCCTCACTTGGTCGCCCTTGCAACTACTTTAGTAAGTTGATTAACCCTTTCAAGAGGAGAGCCTTCATGCTCGCGAGATTCAATATCTTCCCCTCAGCTGTTCATTTTGGCAGATTCTCCAATATCCCGCGTGATCGTAGATTATGTCCTTTTTGTTCCTTAGAACCGGACACAGTGGATCATGTATTACTCTGTTGCCTGGCCCACCAATCTCTTCGAGATATACACTTGGAACCCTTGCTGTCCTCTTTTTCAGGTAATTCTTCTGATCCTTTATTTGTCCTCTTGAGTGACAACTCTGTGGTTATTACCAATACAGTAGCAGAATTTATTTTTCTCAGTTTCTAAGCTAAAACCCTCACCTTGATCCTATACCCCCCCATTTCCCCTCCCTCCTCCCTCATTAGTCTCCTGCTGCGACGGTCCCTTTTGGCAACACAGCCACTGTGTTGGCTACTGTTATTGTTATCTATTGTTTTAATGCCAATAAAGGTCTATATATGTGACTTGAGCATAGTAAAAAAAATCTTGGGGGTTTTAGTGGGATCCTAATTAGAAACTACTCTGGAGTAAAGTTGTAGTACAGCCCAGTGGCACATTATGCGACTGGGGGGAAATACAAACTTAGCTAATACACAGAAGAAGTTGTCGTAGCAAACTAGTTCGAGGATCGCCCCGGGGCACTGTGGGTTGAGTCACCACAGCCATTTCTATTGGAGCCATAAGTTGCAGTGATCTCCAACGAAAACAGGATCTGGAGCAGCTGTCACTGCCATTGCTGCTTCACACACTCACTCACTCACTTCTCACTCCCAGTGATGGTTAAGTTTTTTTGGAAGTATGACAGCGTTTGACTTTCCACGGTGTGCCAGGACTTCTCGAAACGGGGTCACTGACAGCAAGAGGCTCAGGCAACTCCTGCAGGAAAAACTCCCTCCTAGCTACCCTGCCTGGAATCCTCGCCACCCCTGCCACCCAAGGATCTGGGAAGGGAGGGCAGGAGGGAGCGCATGCAAACCAGGAGGTTTGCAGTTCTGAAACATGGAGCACCCGGGCTATGGAGCAAGCCCCGCTGACCTCATTGACTTGGAGCCCAATCCCATGCATGGGACTCAGAAGGAAGTCCCACCATAGTCAGTGGGGCTTGCTCCCAGGAAAGGTTGGTTAGGATTCTAGCCTTACTCCTGAGTAGACGAGTTTTGGATTGGGCACCAAGCCTTTTCTTTCTTTCTTTACAGCTCCCCCTCAGTTCAGGCTGCAACCCTACCCACACTTACCTGGGAGTAAGCCCCATTGACTCTAATGGTACTTACTTCTGAGTAGATAGGCAGAAGCTTGGGCTCTAAGGCTGCAACCTTACCCACGCTTACCCGGAAGTAAGCCCCATTGACTCTAATGGGACTTACTTCTGAGTAGACAGACAGAGGCTTGGGCTCTCACTCCCAACAGGCAGTGGGGAAACCCTAGGAAAAGACCACGTAGGAGCTTTCTGAGATTTGTGAAACAGAACTAACGGTATCCTACTCAGAAGGAGTTAACCTGCAAGTGGGAACGAGGAGACTTGCAGCGTCATTTAAGCTGGCACTGTTCAGGAGTGTGAGCGCTTCTGACCCCCTGGAGTGCCACCTGTGCCAGAGACTGGAGCGCTGCAGGGGCAGCAGGCAGCCCCCTTCCCAGTCCCACCCACCTTAAAAGGTGCCGGAATGCCGTTCCGGTGTGTTCTAGTAGGAAAAAAAGCCCTGATTAGAACCATTTGAAAGGATGGTTTTGTGATTATGTCTCAACCCTTTCCCATGTACAGTATACATTTTGTAAAAATCTGTGTGTTTCTTTTGCATCTTGAATTTGGCCATTTATATCATGCAATTTCTAGCATTATAAAGAATACTCATATCCTGCTTTTTAACCAGACAATTTCACTAAGCATTTGATATAGCAAAACACATTAATAAATGATTCCCTGTTCTACAAGGACTCAGTATCTAAACTGAACACTGATTTTTTAAAAAAATGCCATTTGTTCAACCATTGATTAGACTAATTAGACCCATTAGATGATAATGGGTGGTTGTGTTTTTGTTTTATTGTTTGTATAGACCTTAAGGAACCATGCACACTACCCTGAGCTGCTTAGAAGAAAGATGGTATAAAAATGTGAATGAATGAATGAATGATGTCGTATGGGGTGACAAAAATTTATGGGCCCCGGGAGTCAAATGACCTAGCTACACTACTGGCTGTGGGCTCAGGAATGTTAGATGATGCCTTTGCTCAAGTCATAAAGAGCTTCAAGATACAAGGACATCTGCAAGAGGGATCTGAAGGCCTTAGGGATGGACCTCAACAAGTGGGAAACCCTGGCCTCTGAGCGGCCCGCTTGGAGGCAGGCTGTGCAGCATGGCCTTTCCCAGTTTGAAGAGACACTTTGCCAACAGTCTGAGGCTAAGAGGCAAAGAAGGAAGGCCCATAGTCAGGGAGACAGACCAGGGACAGACTGCACTTGCTCCCGGTGTGGAAGGGATTGTCACTCCCGGATTGGCCTTTTCAGCCACACTAGACGCTGTGCCAGAACCACCATTCAGAGTGCGATACCATAGTCTTTCGAGACTGAAGGTTGCCAATAAAGAGCTTCTGTAACTGGTACTAAATATCTTAGGCAGGTTCTGCTCCACCTGTTGCAGGAGGAAAAATCTGAGCATACAGCAGACGCAGATCTAGTTCTAAGGACAGTGAAGTTTTCATGTCTTCAGATGTAGCTTGCTGGTGCCAAGAATCTTGTTAGGTTTGTTAAAGGGGGGAGGGGCACAAATCAGTTCAAGGAAAAAGTCTCAGCATCTCTCTCTCTCTCTCTCTCTCTCTCTCTCTCTCTCTCTCTCTCTCTCTCTCTCTCTCTGTGTGTGTTTCATCAGCTGCTATGCTGGGCTCATGGGAGCAGGTCTCAAAGAATTCAAAGGAGACATTAGAAGAAGTTTTACAAAGTTTTGCTGAATGCAGAAGGTCTTTTATTATGTATAATGACAGGATGAACTACCTACATAGAGCCAAGCTTCAATGCTTCAAGGAACAGAGCAGAGCAATGCTGACATTCCATGACCTAAAAGCTTCTGTAATGGGAATATTACCTGCTACTGAATGAAAGCAATGGCAAAATTAAGTAAGGCTTTTCCTTTCCCCCCCCCCATTCTCAGTTGCTTGTCTGTTCACCCTTTCTTCCATCCATCCATCTTCTTCTTTCCCAAATACTATTTTGCCTTCTACAATTCTCTGAACCATTCCAGCCAGTTCTGTATACAGCCTCATTTATAGGGTAGCCAGTAAAAACTGCCTCCACAGCACTGACTGTGCAGTCCTAACCCCCACCCAGCCACCACAGTTGTCCCTGCACCAACTCAGAGTGTTTGCAAACAAGTTGTAAAGCACATTTGTGACTACATCTGAGCTACCAGTGATGTAGCTGGCAAGGATCTGGGAACCCCATAGGGTGACTGAGGCTTTACCTGGGGTGAGGGGGGATATATCCCTTTAAAACAAGGAGACCTCCAGCCACCTCCTAACCTGTGCTGGATACACACAGCACATAGTTTATGTGATAGTCAGAAAAAATTGCCTTCATGGGACTGAAACATCACATTCTAGTTGCAAACTTATTCCAAACAAAATAGTGGCGGCCACCAGACTTCATGTTTTCTCCTCAGTGTTAAGTGATTCCAGGTGAGACACCAATTACCCCCACTGTTTCTTTTGCAGATCTAGAGGGCTATATATTAGTAGATATCTGCTTCTCTACTGCCCACACCCAGCTAGGACACATGGGCAACATTTTCATAAGTTTTGAGAAGTGATGACATAACATACAAATTCACCTTAGGGCACAATCCTTACCGTGTCTACTCAGAAGTAAGTCCCATTTTGTTCAATGGGGCTTACTCTCCGGAAAGTGTGGTTAGGATTGTAGCCTTCGATTGGCAGCTCAGAGAGCAACTCACTACATATACACTACAGCAATTCACTACTGCATTTCACTACACTGATTTTTTAATGCTGAATTCCTGCAGATTGGCATTTGGAACAGACGGCTGGCTTGAACCTCCCGACTGAGCCGTTTGTGACTGAACTGTAGAAATAATGACTTCTTTTTTTCTGTTGTACAATGTGTGTGCAACTGTTTGTGCTTCTACAGCATGTGTGTAACTGCTTAAGATTTTCCACTCCCTGGGACAGGACAGGCTCTGTGTGTCTAAGAACTTGAATGGTTGCAATGTGAAAGAAAATGATTTCAGCGTTGTAGTAAACACGATATTCTCTCCAAGCACATCAAGTCTCATACTCTGGTCAGGATGCTTTCTGTTGTGTGGCAGACCGATATTGGAACTTGATGCAATGTCAAGGTGGGACATTTGGGAGACTTCAGAGTATCTGGATGAGATACTCAGAGATGAGCTGAGTGTTATTGTGTTTATTTTGTTCAATAAATTGTGTTATTTATTTTACTCTGAAGATGTAAGTCCATTGTGTTAAGTCAGTGGTATTCAAACTGGGGTGTCACGGGTCCTGGCCTCTGCCCCCTTAAGGGGTGTGGGCAGCCAGGAAATAGGGGGAAGGCAGCAGTGCGATCTGCAAGATCGCGCCGCTCAGGGGGGCTGCAGGGGCTTGGGTGCACTTGCGCAAACTTCGGCAGGGCTCCCCAGGTCAGGAAAAGTGAAAGTGGAGCAATCGTGCCCCGCTCCGCAAAACCAGAAGCAGAGCACGATCGCTCCACTTTCCCTTCTGACGGGGCTGCAGGGACTGGGGTGCACCCTCCAGTCCCTGCAGCAGCTGCCCCTGTGTGCGTGGAGACCTGTGCTAGCGCCTGCAGGGCTCCCCAGGTCAGAGGAAGGGAGAGTGGGGTGATCGTGGTCCGCTTCCGCTTTTGTGGAGGCAGAGCAGATCGCTCCACTCTCCCTTTCCCTGACCTGGGGTGCCCTGCAGGCGCTCATGCAGGGCTCCCCGCACGCAGGGACGGCTGCTGCAGGGACTGGTGAGTGCATCCCAGTCCCTGCAGCCCCCTGAGCGAAGCAATCCTGGGGATCACGTCACTGCCTTCCCCCTGTTACTGCTGCCTCCCCCCACCCCCACAAAGACTTACTGCAGGTTCCAAACTCTCAGGGAGTTTGAAAACCGCAGAGTTAAGTCATAGGCTGTAAAGCTATCTTACTAGAAAGACCTCTAACTGTAGCTAGTATGAATTGCTTTGGAGTCCACTAGAAGCCATTCAGATCAAATTTGGGATCAAAATGTAGTCAAGGCAGTCTGAACAGTCAAGGCAGAGTGCAAAAAGGTGGACTGGTCTTGATTTGGGTGTATCATTGTACCCAATTCCTCATCTTGTTTGCCGTTGTTCATGGAATTCAGTGAGCCAAGCACATGTCTCTCTGTGTGGTGGTAGTGAGGAAATGCAAAAGTGAAGAATCACAGTCTCCATCTCCCCTACAGTGTTTTAGGCCCAAATCCTAACCCACTTCCCAGCACTGGCATAGCTGTGCCAATGGGATGTGTGCTGCATTCTGCAGTTGGGGGGCACTCACGGAGGACTCCTCAAAGTAAGGGAATGTTTGTTTCCTAACCTAGGAACTGCATTGCGCTTAAGTCAGTACTGGAAAGTGGGTTAGGTTTGCGTCCTTAATTCATTCTGTTCAAAACATTCCCTGATGCAAAGCTATCAGTGCAAAGGTGGATAGCAATATAGTATTCATTCACTTAATAGCACTTCATACCATGAACACTATGTTGGGATTGTAGGGTAGAACTGCCATAGTACATTTCCCTTAATGCAACAGAAGCTTCCTGGGAGAGTGACTTGTACTGCTTATTCTCTTATATTTGGAATAAAGTGATCTAAATGCAGGCATTCTTGTTCAATTAATGGGAAAATCAGTTTTTAATGGAAATTATTCTTTGAAAAGTGGGATATAAATACTGTTAATAATGATAATGATAATGATATTCTTCCTCCCACAGGTGGCATGAAATTTCCAAATCGAGACACAATATATAATCTCACCACCACCTCTGACTTTCTACTCCTCGGATTCTCAGAGGTTCAAGAACTACAGATTTTACATTTCTTTCTCTTCCTAGCTTTGTATTTGACAACCTTCATTGGAAATCTTCTCATCATCACTGTAATAGCCCTTGATCATCACCTGCACACTCCCATGTACTTCTTCCTGATGAACTTGGCCCTGATGGACATGGGCACCATTTCTGTCATTGTACCCAAATCCATGGTGAATTCACTCATGAGTACCCAGCTCATTTCTTATTCTGGCTGTGTTGCTCAAGTTTTCTTATTTATGTTTTTTGATGCCACAGACTTGGCTATCTTAACCATTATGGCACATGACCGTTATGTTGCCATCTGCAATCCACTGCACTATGAAGCTATTATGAACAAAGGGGCCTGCATTCAGATGGCAACCAGTGCATGGATTTGTGGTGTTCTATATGCTGTTATGCAGACAAGTGGCACTTTTGCAATTACCTTTTGCTCCAATGTGGTTGATCAGTTCTTCTGTGAAATCCCCAAGTTACTAAAACTCTCTTGCACTGATTTGTACTTAATTGAGGTTGGTCTTATTGTGCTTGGTTCTAGTGCAGGGTTTGGATGCTTTATCTTCACCATTTCAACTTATGTGTCTATCTTCACTGCTGTGCTCAAGATCCCTTCTGTACAGGGACATCAGAAAGCCCTTTCCACTTGCCTCCCCCACCTCATTGTCGTCTCTGTACTTATATTCACTACAGTCTTCGTCTATGCAAAACCTGCCAGTGTTATTTCATCTGATTTTGATCTTGGGTTTGCTGTCATTTATGTCATATTTCCTCCCATGCTGAATCCATTCATTTATAGTATGAGAAATAAGGAGATTCAGACTGCATTGTGGAAGCTATTACATCAGAGGAGGTTTTCTAACAGATTTTGCTGACTTACAGCTCAATCCTGTGAGGGCCTTACATTGCCAGAACTAGTGTTATGGTAGCATAAAGTGCTTTATGGCTGTGGCAAAACATGATACCACCCCATTTGGTGAGTAATGGTGGCAGTGTGACAACCGTCCATCCATGTCCCCCAGATCCAATAAATGCATGCAGGGGACAGGTGGAAGGCAGGGGGTGAGCAGAATGGGGCTGATATGCGAGGAATCGGGAGGAGATTTGGCTGGAGAGGAGGGCAAATTAAGGTTGTGAAGGGTGCAATTTCAGCAGTACCACCATTCTCATAACTCCCTGCCTGGTTTCAGTCCACTTTCCCAGTCCAGGTAAATCACTGGCACAATTCCATTAAGACAAATATAGGCAATGGAGGCTTCCCCCAGATAAGAGATAAATGTTACCTTACCCAGATCAGACTCGGGAACTGTTCCCCACAGGATGCAGCACACACTCTAATTTGATAGGATTGGACTGAATGATTGAATAATTCCTGAGGTTGTACTGTACTTTTTATTATAATAATGGGGAGTATTTTTGAAAATATTAACTCTGTATGAAATTTTAGTTTGCCACACCTTCTTGGACTGCCTTTACTCTTCACCCACTGTACAGATCCACTAGGCCAGTGGTTCTCAAACTCTCCAGGAGAGTTTGAGCCACTGTAAGTTCTTGCAGGAGTGGGTGGGAAGCAGCGGCACGATCCCCAGGGTTGCGCTGCTCAGGGGGCTGCAGGGGCTTGGGTGCACTTATCCAAGCCTTCTGCAGCCTGCCCAGGGTGCGGGGAGCCATTGCAAACCTTTGTTAGGGCGCAATTGCTCTGCTTTTACATTCACTGCTGCAGGGTGCCCTAACAAAGGTTTGCACCAGCTCCCCACACCCTGGGCAGGCTGCAGAAGGCTTGGGTAAATGCACCCAAGCCCCTGCAGCTCTCTGAGCGGCGAAATCCTGGGGATCGCGCCACTGCCTCTTCCCTGCCTCCAGGCTGCACCGCCCCTTAAGGGGGCAGAGGCCAGGGCCCACAGGCTGCGGCGTCGTGACACCTCAGTTTGAAAAGCCCTGCACTAGGCTACAGCAGAGAGGTTAACATTCCTGTTTGACACTCACCTTGCACCTCACTCACGGTTTTATTGTTTATACGTATTTATTTATGCTGTGTTATCAGTCCAGAAGATATTTGACAGAGAATATAAAATAACCAAAAGCAAATCCATGTCTCGCCCCAAGCATTTTAGGAAATCTGTTTTATTGGCAATGTTGGTGGGATGAGGATAGACGTTTCACAAGAAGAATGAATGACTTTGTCTTCTTCAAGATTAACTTGCAAAATACTGTGGAGGACATTTGTTGTGCCTTATACCAGTGTTTCTTAAACTGCAGGTTGGGACCCACTAGCTGGGTCACGAGCCAATTTCAGGTGGGTCCCCATTCAATTCAATATTTTATTTTTAATATATTAGACTTAATGCTACCAAGGTATGTGACTGCATTTGGGGAAATGTCACAGATCTGTACTTTTAACAGGCTACTATGAAGATGCTTTTAACAATGATAGTAATTGGGACTTACTCCTGGGTAAGTGTGAGTAAGACTGAAGCCTAGGATTGCTAAAAATTTTCCTGCTTGATGATGTCACTCCTGGTCATGACATCATTTCCAGACAGATTCTCCTGACAGATTCTCATTCGTCCTGACAGATTCTCCTTCTAAAAAGTGGGTCCCTGGTGCTAAAGGAGTGAGAACCACCACTGCCTTATACCATAGGCGTTCCTGCAAAATAACTACACAATCTCTAAAACTTGACAGTTGGGGGCTGGCAATGAAAGGGCTCTCTCCTTATGGCCTGGCTGCACTGTGTTGGCATGTCAAGGCTACTTATAAGGACATCCTTGTAAATGAAATTCACAATTCACAACACTTTTCATGTAAATATTTTTTTTTCTTTTGAGTTTCTTTTGTATCTTGAATATAGTCATTTGTAGCATGATCAATTGTAGGAAATGGTATGATATGTAATATGATCATTTATCATGACATAAATCATTAAATGATTTCCATCAAAAAAAAAAAAAGTGCACAATTAAAGTGGTAGGCTGCTTAGGGAAAGCTTTAAAGTTTTTCGTATTTTAACCGGAAGAATGTCTCCAATCCTCTGCATTGTTTACTCAGAAGTAAACATTCAATGAGGCTTACTCCCAGGAAAGTTTATACAGGAGAGTTGTTGGGCAACCAAATCCTATGCCAGCCTCTGCTGGTGGGACGAGTACATACACTGTCATAAACATGCCATAAGGCACATTGTGCTAACATTGATGCCTGTCCCACTGGTGGAAAGGCCTGCACCAGCCTCCCAACAGCAGTTGAAGGCCATTGCCCTCTGGAGCATGGGTGGGGAGGGGGTGTAATGAGGCATGGGGAAGGTGGGGAGGAGGCTTGATCAGGCCTGGAAAGGGGCAGGAAGAAGGCCTCTGACATATTCTACCCCCCTCCTGACCCTGAAAGCCCATTATGGGGCAGCCCAGCTTTGTGCCTGCTATAGAGCTGGTGTGGATCTGAGTAGCCCCATAGAGGCTGTTGACACTTTGCGCAGAGTAAGGAAACAAAGGCCCCCTTATCTCAAGGAGACCTTCAGCAGCCACAATTCCTATGCTGGAGGCAGCAGAGGTTGCATTAGCCCCACTGCAGTGCAACACAGTTATTTGGTTATGATTAGACTCTTAATTACAATCCTGTGGGCTCTTGCAGACATGGGTGGATCCAAGAGTGCTGTGGGTGTATGTTCCCCCCCCCCCCAAACTGTTGCACCAATGGAGAGAAAAGTCAGGAGCCAGGGTGAACACATGGAGAACCCTGTGAACACTCACTGGGCAGGGCATTAGTGGCTGATAGAGCTGAGCTGGAATGGGAGCCCAGGTCTACCTGTGCAGTAAATGGCCACAGGGCCATCAGCTCAACCGGGAGCCCAGGTCTACCCAGCAGGTTGATCTGGGTTCCAAATCCAGGTGGAGCCCTAATCTACCGACCTAGCATGGATGCCAAAAGCTCAGTCTGGAGCCCAAGTCTACCTAGCACGTCTATCAAGTCTGGGCAGGAGCCCTGGACTACCCATCTGTTTGACCTGGGCTCTGGAGTTAAGGTAGTGCTCATGGCCCCCCACAACACAAACACTGGATCTGCCCCTGCTTGCAGAACATGTGTTCTGCCAATGTGAAGATGTGTTTTCACATCTTGAAATGCTGCTTTGCTGAGCAAAGTAGAAAAAAATCAGCTTGAGGAAAATAGTCTCAACCTTTTTCCCCCCCTGATCTACTGCACTAAACTCTAGGGAACAAGCTTCCAAGAAGTCAAAAGGATCAGTAATAAATTTCCTTCACATGCAGACAATCTTCCTTGTCTATGAGTGAAAGTACTGCACACACCATGTTCAATTTCAAAGGATATAAAATGAGTAAGGGAACACCAGAATGTTCACACATAATGACGGAAAAGATTCTGGGATAGGAATGTTATCTATTCTTGACAGATCAAGATGGCAAAAAGTAAGTACATGTTTCTCAGTTGTGTGTCATCTTGCTCGCCCATCTATTCATCTTGTTTCTTCTCCAAAGACCATTCTATCACTTCTCCAAATTCCGTTATATCACTCTCTCAATCCTTGAAGCACGGTTCAAAGAATGCCTCATTTGTTTTGCTCAAAACACTGCCTTATCAAAATGCTGTAATAAAATACCTCCGATGGAAAAGGCTTGTCTCAGTGAATATCACTCACTAGTTCATTTTTCCACAAGAACTAATTTTGTTGACATCTTAGATTTTCACAGTTCACTCTCCTACACGTAATAATTATGACCTAGTAGAAGGGATTATACAGTTCAACTACAGTAGTTTAAGTGCATGTATTCTTCTTTCAGTTGACTTGATGTTCAGCTCGAATAGACTTAAAGTTCATTCTTTCTCCCACAGGCAACGTAAGATGTGTAAATGGGGACAGAATTCTCAATCTCACCTCCACTTCTGATTTTCTGCTACGTGAATTCTCAGAGGTCCGGGAACTACAGATCTTGCACTCCTTTGCGTTCCTCACTTTGTACTTGACAACCATGATTGGAAATCTTCTCATCATTACTTTAGTGGTTCTTGACCGTAACCTGCACACCCCCATGTACTTCTTCCTGATGAACTTAGCCCTGGTGGACATGGGGACCATTTCTGTCATTGTACCCAAATCTATGGCTAATGCGTTTATTAGCAGCAGAAGCATTTCTTATTGTGGATGTGTTGCCCAAGTGTTCTTCTTTCTGTTCTTTGAAGCCACAGATCTCTCTCTCTTAACCATTATGGCGCATGACCGTTATGTTGCCATCTGCAATCCACTACACTATGAAGCTATTATGAACAAAGGGGCCTGCATTCAGATGGCAACAGGTGCATGGATTTGTGGTGTTCTCTGTGGTGCTATACATGCGACTGGCACCTTTGCCATCAGCTTTTGCTGTAATGTTCAGTTTTTGCTGATCAGTTCTTCTGTGAAATCCCCAAGTTACTAAAACTCTCTTGCACTGATCTGTACATAATTGAAGTCGGGCTTCTTGTGCTTGGTTCTAGTGCAGGGTTTGGATGCTTTATCTTCATCATCACAACTTATGTGTCAATTTTCACTGTTGTGCTCAGAATTCCTTCTGCAAGTGGTCGTCAGAAAGCACTCTCCACTTGCCTTCCGCATCTCATTGTTGTCTCTTTGCTTATGTTCACTGGACTTTTTGTCTATGCAAGGCCCCCCAGTAATAGTTCCTCAGATTTGGATCTTAGTTTAACTGTCATATATAGCATCTTCCCTCCTATGCTGAATCCATTCATTTATAGCATGAGAAATAAAGAGATCCAGACTGCATTGTGGAATTTATTGCACAGAAGAAACTTTTCTAAGAAGTTACTTCTGTGACTGTTGAAATGTTCATGTCCTTTTTTATCAGCATAATGGGAAATATTCTAGAAATTATGTGTTCTGATTATAGGAAAATGTTAGTTTGCCACACATACTCAAATTATTCTCCCACTTCGAGAGATCTGCTGCTCTAGAGTTCTGCCAGGCTCTTGACAGATAACGTCCCCCTTGCACTAAGCACAATCTTAATTGTTATTGAACCTTTTTATGTAGTGTTCTCAGTCGACATGATGCTTCACATAAAAGAAAGGCAGTTTCTTTCATCACCCCCCCCCCCAAAATGGTTTTGATATATACTATAGGTGGGGTTGGTGGGATGAAGAAGGGGAATCAAAAACTAGAACAAAGTCTTGCTATTGAATATGCTAAAGTTTAACTTGTGAATTAAAAGTAGTGCATGTGTTAAGCCTTAGAACAATGTTTCTCAAACTGTGCGTCGAGACCCACTAAGTGGGTTGTGCTCCAATTTTGGGTGAGTCCCCATTGCCATGCATTTCCCAAATAAATACAGCCGACAACAGGTATGGAATTAAAATGTGCCACTTTATTGAATACAAAACATTGCAACAGGGCAGCAAAAAGGGTAAACAAAACCCATCCCAAGTGCGGGGTTCTACGTGGGGGAAACAGTTCTAGCTGTCTTCGTTCCCCAAACTCATAGGGCGTTCACCAACTCCAGGCATAACTCAATTGTTATTAAGCCCGCCTCTCAACGTCGCCCAAAGAGGGTGAGTCAGCCAAACTGCTATGCCTTCAGGTCAGCCCTGCAAGGCCCCCAAGTTCGAACAAGGGGCTAGCCAGCCTGCCTCCTCGAGTTGGTCAGGCATCATGGGAGCGGTTCTAGTTCACCCCCTGTCCTTGTTGACTTAGATTGGACACCGAGGAGGTCTTCTGCCTACCCACCCCGCACTTCTACCACCACAAGGGGAGGTCAGCCTAGCGCTTGGCCTTCCCTGCACCCAAAAAGGTTCTCAAGCCCTGTTGCAAGTCTGTTAAAAGAGGCCATAACCCATAGGGGAAAGATGCACTCCATCATCATGGTAAAGAACAGGCTGCCCAAAACAAAGTCCAGGATGAGTTCCCCTGAGTTCCATGACGACCTTGCCCAGGTAAGCATTGACTCTTTTTCAGGCAACATCTATCCTTCAAATGTTGCACGTCCACCTCCCAATCCTCCTAGGGAGCATACCAGACCACTGGATAGTAATCCCAGGGAACTGACTAACGAGCGTTGCAAAATCCCTGCAGATCTGGAGCCTTAAGGACATACGAGGTTCGCCCAGAAAGTAATGCACCACATTTTTTTTTCTCAGCCTACAGTAATGGTACAAATGCGAAACTTTAGATATACATTATTTGCATTTTCAGGAGTGCGCACACAAATTTTTGTTTTCTTCTGACAGATAGCGTAGCTGCAGCAGTGTTTCGAAATGGCGTCTGTAAGTGATGTACGTTACAAGCAGCATGTCATCATTGAATTTCTCACTGCGGAGAAAGAAACTATTGGGAACATTCACAAACGTTTGTGTACAGTTTATGGAGAATCTGCAGTCGACAGAAGTATGGTTAGTCGCTGGGCACAGAGGGTGAGGCCATTAGAAGACGGTTTGGCATAGCTCCAAGATTTGCAGCATTCGGGGTAGCCATCCACGGCTGTCACACCTGACAAGACGCAGCTTGCTGATGTGCTCATTCGCAAGGACTGACGCATAATGACTAGGCAGTTGGCGCTGAAGCTGTCAATCAGCAAAGGAAGTGTGGATGCAATCATCTGTGCTCTTGATTACTCAAAAGTGTGTGCATGATGGGTTCCGCGCTATCTTACGGTGGACCACAAATCTCTCAGAAAAAGACATTTCTTCTGAGTTGCTGAAATGTTTTGAACATGAGGGGGAAGCGTTCTTGTCCAGGATTGTGACAGGTGATGAAACCTGGGTTCACCATTTTGAGCCCAAAACAAAACGACAGTCGATGGAATGGCGTCATCCTCAATCTCCACAGAAGAAAAAATTCAAAGCAACTGCTTCCGCCGGTAAGGTCATGATCACTGTGTTTTGGGACTGTGAGGGTGCCATACTCATTGATGTGATGCCAAGAGGCAGCACCATTAATTCTGAAGCTTATGTGAAGACATTAACCAAACTCAAGAAGCGCTTCCAGTGACTTCAGCGCCATAACAACCCAGGTGAATGTTTGATTCAACATAATAACGCTTGGCCTCACACAAGTTTGAGGACTTCGGAACACATCACTAAACAGGGTTGGACTGTGTTACCCCATCCACCCTACAGCCCTGACCTAGCTCCCTCAGACTTCCACTTGTTTGGGCCATTAAAGGATGCCATTCGCGGAAGACATTTTGAGGATGACGAAGAGGTGATTCGCACAGTGCAGAAATGGCTTTGTGACCAGAACAAGGAGTGGTACCGACAGGGCATAGACGCCCTTGTGTCTCACTGGAGGAAGGCCATAGAACTGGATGGAGATTAGGTGGAAAAATAGGGAGTATAGAAAAAACATCATTCTTTCTTGTGTGTAAGTTTCATTGTGTTCAATAAATAATTGTTGAAGAAAAAAAATGTGGTGCATTACTTTCTGGGCGACCCTCGTAGATGTCCTCTGGACCAAGTCATTCTCACCTAAGTAAACGATTACCTGGGGCAGGGGGTTGAGTGCGATAAAATCCAGAAAGGCTGGGAAAAAATGACACCAACATATACCCCTCTTGGCCAGCCAATCAATGTGAGCAACATCACCCAGCTCCGGCTGAGAGCTGATGACATGTCGTGCTTCCAGACCCAAAAAACTATGGGATGTCCACAGATCAGGACCCTGGCTGGGCACCTCCCTCACGGACTTGTTGACAGAAAAGCACATCATGAGGCAAACTCACTTAACACCCACTTAGAATAGCTCACGTTTAAAAGTATAACCAATTCCCTCAACCCTGTGAGGAATACACATCGCCCCACCTAAATGGATCTGGGCAAACACTTGCGTGGCCAGTAACCTGGTCATCACAAACACATTGTCCCCATCTGAAAAGGACTGGGGTCAAACACAATCCAGGCCAGAGCTTAATCAACAGGAGACCTTATAGACCAAAGACAGCACCTACACATCGTGCCAACGTGGGGCAGCACCTTGGGGTAAATGCAACTGCAAATAACTACCCCCATGCTCACCCAGGGAATCACGGCCTATACTAACAGGCCTAGTGTTAATGAACATAGTATTTAAGAGTGCCAGAGAGCCGTCTGACAGTCCACTTGATGTCCTGGGGCAAAAAAAACCAATGCGAGCCGCTGCTGATGCTGCCCCAATTCAAAACAAATGAAGCATGGTTAGTTCTGGCCTCAAACCTAAGTGGGCCAATACCCTCTCAAAAAATGGCCCAAAACGGATGAATCGTGAGGGGAGAACAATCCAACTGTCTAAATAGTGGGCCCGCTCCTGAAAGGAGCCAACAAGGAATACTGTTCCATGGCAGATACAGGGCAAGGGTTCCACATAGGAGCCCGTTTAAGCTGAATTCACTGCCCACGCCCCAAAATCCCCCCTACTCTCAAGGGATAAAGGCAGGACACCCATTAGGTGGGTTGATAATTGCAAAGACACAAGTCATGGGAAAAACCATTACATTTGCGCCTATCTGCACAGGGCTACTGCACCTGGTCAATGTGCAGCAGCACTGCCATGCCTGTTAAGCAGGGTACTAAAGGCATCACCCCACTTATGAGGAGTAGGGACATCCCACCGTCAGGCGGGGTTGGTAACAGAACATTGCCCCACACTCTCAAGGAATAGAGGTGGGGCACCCATTAGGTGGGTTAATAAGCAAAGACACTAGCCTTGGCACAGGCCATTACATCTGTGCTTATCTGCACAGGGCTACTGCACCTGGGAAATGTGCAGCTGCACCGCCACGCCTGTTAAGCAGGTTACTAAAGGCAACACACCAATTTCGAGGAGTAATTGCGAAGACCCTAGCCTTAACTAAGGCCCTTGCACCCTTGCTGGGGGAGATACCCCCCACTACAGGGGGCTAAATCGTCATGACAAACCCCGTACATGATATTGGTCAATAAGCCTGTGGCAATCAGCCACCACAGGGGCAGTTTTATAAATTCCCCTTGCCACATTAATTTGAAAAACCCCTAGTGAAGTCCGGCAATCCTGATGCTCCCTTCTGGCAGGAACTGATGACTGTGTCAGAGACCAGTGACAGTGGGTAGAAGTCCAAGTGCCAATGTGCAGCTATCAGACAAAAACTGACCTGGCATGGTCTAGGCAACTATACTGATAGGGAATACCTCTCCCTCAAGTGCCACCTGTGCTCCCTTTACAGCGCGGTGGCACCCCAACTTTGGGACCGGGACCTAATTAAAATTAAGGCTAAACCAAACACGCAAGCCTCTGTGGTTATAATGGTTATTTGCTCTTCCCCCAAATAGGTTTGTTTCAAATGTTAATGCATATAACCTAGCCACTTGTCAGTTTTATGATCAATCAAAATTGGGTTAGGACCTATTGTGGGTCATGAAGTCATAGTTTGTGGACCATAGTTAAAGAGCATTAATGCCCAATCTGCAACCATTGTTGTAACAAAAGGCAGGTAGGAGCTAGTCCATGGGAGCATCTTTCCTCTAGCCTTCAAGCATCTTTCCAATCCCAACACCCTTGGTGTAGCCTCTCGACCCTAAGGTTAGAAGCAGAAACGACATGGAAGTCATGTGGGCACTATTTGACCAAACTGCCAGTTCCCCTTCCCTTTGCTCAAGTAGGGATGATGATGGTTTGAGGAGTTAAAGCTCCATTTTTTAGTAGGGGAGCAGACTATCAAAAATGTGCTGAAGTCAGCGATTTACTCAGATAGCTGACTCAGGTGAATGAAACTTGAAATGACCAGGTAGCATCTGGACCCTGCGCGGGCCAGGCTCAGAGAGCTGTAAAGGCACACACTGAAGACCTTTTGTGGGCTTCTGGAGCTAGCAACTAAAAAACGCTCTTCCTAAAAGTGAGTGTTGGTATTGCTACTATGAATTCCCAGAACAAGCTGGGTTAAAACCTTGAAGACTATAGCCAGGTGGAAGGAGAAACAGGGCTTGGACCAGATTCCTAACTAGGGGGACCCGAAAGTCCAATGATTCATAACATGCACCATTGCCTAGTTGCCACACCTGTGTCTGTCCTCTTACTTAACAACTGTCACCCCCACGGGAGGGGCAATGCAGGAACATTGCCAACCTGCAAATTGGGGGATTAAGGGGAACCGAGGTTCCCGGTATTTCCTGAGGGAGGAAATTACTCCTAAGCACTCATTAACCCATCTGATCCAAATCTGTAGGGGGAGGAGGGGATGATACCGGCGACATCTGAACAACTAAGAAAAGGCTCCCAAAGCCCTGAGGCTTCCAATATCACACCCCTTACTGGGAGCAGGCCTTATAGACCAAAACGGAGCCTACTTCCGAGAATACCTGTGCAGGATTGGGCTCTTAAGTTCATTCTCCCCAGCAAGTGAGGAAATGGGGGTGAAAAGGGGAGGGGAGGCCGGCAAAAAGAGGTGGGCCACAACACTCCAGCATGCACCTCTTCCTAGACATTACCCATTGTGCTAAAGTTCCTTTAAAAGCTGTGCGTTGGCAGGAGCCCACCTCCCCCATACGGTGTTTTAATTTTAACTGGAAGGATACAGAGACCTTAAAACTGTCAACCAAATCTAGGTCCCCCATCCAAGCCAGGACTGCAGCTGACCCTGCTTAGCTACATTAATGCCTGAGCATCAGCACCACACAGCCACCAGCCCTCACAATAGGCTCCTGGGCCAGATGCTACAGCTGTGCTCAAGTCCTCAATGCTTCTACCGGGCTGTGGGTGATGTCACTCCAAGTGTTCTTGTTTTGACAGGTAAGATAAATCAGCCCTTTGAGGGACACGAGAAACTCTGGCAGTCAGGAACTCTTCGAACTCGCGTCTCCATCACCCTGCCCAGCTTTCGGAGTGCTTTCCTTTTGTCTGGCATCATAGCAGGCCATAAAGGCACAAAAACTCTGCCATCTGATCCTCCTTATCTAAGGAAAAGGAAAAAGGGGAGGGGTTGGGGGCGCACCAGAGTAGCCCTATTGGCAGCCTTACTGCCTGACATCTGCGTCTTTTTACCCATGTGTACACCCCCAAGGTAGTGTATGATACCAGGGGCCCACCACCCCCATGTTCTAGTTTTAACCAGTAGGATACAGCAGCCCCCGGAGAGGGGCATGATAGCCTGACGACTGGAACTCTCTGCTGTCACTGATGCTTGGGATCACACTGCTGCCACCTTCTTGTGCCTGCTCCCAGGGGCCCCTGGGCAGAGCACCTGAGCACGGCAGGGGAGGGGTATGAGGCACCTATCCTGCTCCCAGAGATACCCCCACTGAAGTTGCCCATAATTCCCCAGAAGAAAACAGCGTGGGAGGGCAATCATCAAATTGACAAGGCACGGGGGGGGGTGAAGTTGGTCCCTCCCAAAGCCCCCTTAAAGCAACAGCGGGGGGGTACAGCAATGGCTGATAGGCACCAGGGGGGTCTGTAATCAACACCCTCCAAAAGCCCCCCTTTGCAGCCTCCCAATCAGGGAGACTGCCTGCCCACTGGGCCCTAGTCGCAGATCTGGACTGGGGGGGGGAATGTGAGGCAGGAAATGGTGCCGGGCTGTCATGCTATGCAGCACCATGCAGCACCAAAAATGGCCGCCACAGTCTCGCCTGCCCGCCACTGGCCGTCCTGCTGCCTGAAGCGACTGAAAAGAGGCTCCTTGGGCTCCCACCACTGCACGAGCAGCTTGCCAGTGCCCTGAGCCTGCAGCCTCGGCTGCGAGAGGCGCCCGCCACCCGCTCTCCCTCCATGGGGGAGCTCCCAGCCCCACATGTGGGGCTGAAGGCAGAGACAGGGCTTGGAAGAGCGCCTTGCGCTGCTCAAGTCCCATCCCAAGGGCAGCCTCCCTCCCGCTCCAGGCAAAGCGACTGATTGGGTCACTTGCCAGGAACAGACTGAGCTCCTGCAGGCGCATGTGCACCTGAGGAGCTCTCCCGTCCCACCCCCCTTTCAGCTAACCAGCCAATCAGCTGGCAGCAGGTCCCTGTTGCCAGCTGGGGGTGGGGAGCCTGGCAATAACTGCTAGTGCACCAGGGAGGCATGCTAGCAGCCCTACTGGAGAGAAGGGGCAGGCCTTTACCACCTTTATGCATCTACTTGAATCTGCACCAGCTACTTTGCTGGTACATGTCCAAGTGGATATGGGTCACTGGATCGAGGTTGGGGAAAAAGGATAGGATACTGCCCATCTTCCTGGACTTGACACACACTCCTCCCTGCCATATTCTGCCCATCCACTGCCCATCAGCTACCACCTGTCCTGATTTAATTCTCCAGTTGCTCTTGCTACATCTACCAGGGCAAAGCTTCCCATTCTCCTGAACTATGCAGCTAGATCAAAACTTGAGCGTGCACCTCCATTTCCTCCATTTGGTGGGCCACTGTGAGATACAGGAAGCTGGACAAGATGGGCCTATGGCCTGATCCAGCGAGGCTGTTCTTTTGTTCCCTTGTTCTAAGCACAGTGCGAGTCATTTCCCCTCAGTAATTCACCTCACTCCATATAGCTCTCCAGTACACAGGCAATGGTCTTGAGCCTCAGCTTGGAAATTGCCCTTAGTTCTCAGAGAGTTTTTATTCTCAGTCACATGACCTAGCATTTTGTTTCTTCCTTTCTACAGCCACTTTCTAGCCTGCAAGGAAAAGTTGCCTGTGCAGATTAAAGTGAGGTAGACTTGGCCATTAATCCTCCTTTCTGTCTTTGAGATTTCCACATATGGGCAATGTGATTTGTTGCTCTTCAATCCCATCTCCCTAAAAACTACATGCAAAGTCTACATTCCAACAGCCCAATCCTATGGGCTAGATATGCTGGTGGATCTTGTGATCCTGCAACCTGTTGACTGGGCAGCAGCTCTATAGAGCTCCTATCAGCACAAAGTCCAGGAGTCCGCCCTCCATGCCTCATGGAAGGAACAGGGCAGTTCAGGGCTGGGATGTGAGAGAGGTAGAAGCAGTGGCACCCAATATCCCATGCCCCCTTGAACATCCCAGCCCTGAACTGCCCTGTTCCATCCATGAGGTGGACACCTGGACTTTGTGCTGATAGGAGCTGACAGGACGGGGTACAAGCCATGATGTGTATGCGCAACCTCCTGATTTTAGAAATGGGTTATGTCAGAATGCCAGATGCAAGGGAAGGCACCAGGATGAGGTCCCTTGTTATCTGGTGTGCTCCCTGGGGCATTTGGTGGACCACTGTGAGATACAGGAAGCTGGACTAGATGAGCCTATGGCCTGATCCAGTGGGGCTGTTCTTATGTTCTTATGAGCTCTATAGAGCTGCTGCCCAGTCAACAAATTGCAGGATATGCTGGCAGATCACAAGATAGTGTTTACTACAACGCTGAAATAATTTTCTTTCACATTGCAACCCTTCAAGTGTTTAGGCACACAGAGCATGACCTTTCCCAGGGAGTGGAAAACCTTAAGCAGTTACACACCTGCTGGAGAAGCACAAACAGTTGCACACACGTTGTACAACAGAAAAAAAGAAGTCATTATTTCTACAGTTCAGTCACAAACGGCTCAGTCTGGAGGTTCAAGCCAGCCGTCTGTTCCAAATGCCAATCTGCAGGAATTCAGCATTAAAAAATCAGTGTAGTGAAATGCAGTAGTGAATTGCTGTAGTGTACATGTAGTGAGTTGCTATCTGAGCTGCCAATCAAAGGCTACAGTCCTAACCACACTTTCCTGACAGCAAGCCCCATTGAACAAAATGGGACGACTTACTTCTGAGTAGACATGGTTAGGATTGTGCCCTAAGGTGAATTTGTATGTTATCATTTCTCAGAACTTATGAAAAGGTTGCTCATGTGTCCTAGCTGGGTGTGGGCAGTAGAGAAGCAGATATCTACTAATATATAGCCCTCTAGATCTGCAAAAGAAACAGTGGGGGTAATTGGTGTCTCACCTGGAATCACTTAAGACTGAGGAGAAAACATGAAGTCTGGTGGACGCCACTATTTTGTTTGGAATAAGTTTGCAACTAGAATGTGATGTTTCAGTCCCATGAAGGCAATTTTTTCTATCACATAAACTATGCACTGTGTGTATCCAGCACAGGTTAGGAGGCAGCTGGAGGTCTCCTTGTGGTAAAGGGATATATTCCCCCCTCACCCCAGGTAAAGCCTCAGTCACCCTATGGGGTTCCCAGATCCTTGCCAGCTACATCACTGGTAGCTCAGATGTAGTCACAAATGTGCTTTACAACTTGTTTGCAAACACTCTGAGTTGGTGCAGGGACAACTGTGGTGGCTGGGTGGGGGTTAGGACTGCACAGTCAGTGCTATGGAGGCAATTTTTACTGGCTACCCTATAAATGAGGCTGTGTATAGAACTGGCTGGAATGGTTCAGAGAATTGTAGAAGGCAAAATAGTATTTGGGAAAGAAGAAGATGGATGGATGGAAGGAAGGGTGAACAGACAGGCAACTGAGAATGTGGGGGGGGGGGAAGGAAAAGCCTTACTTACTTTTTGCCATTGCTTTCATTCAGTAGCAGGTAGTATTCCCATTACAAAAGCTTTTAGGTCATGGAATGTCAGCATTGCTCTGCTCTGTCCCTTGAAGCATTGAAGCTTGGCTCTATGTAGATAGTTCATCCTGTCATCATACATAATAAAAGATCTTCTGCATTCAGCAAAACTTTGTAAAAGTTCTTCTAATGTCTCCTTTGAATTCTTTGAGACCTGCTCCCATGAGCCCAGCATAGCAGCTGATGACACACACACACACACACACACACACACACACACACACACACACACACACACACACACACGAAGAGAGAGAGAGAGAGCGAGAGAGAGAGAGAGAGAGAGAGAGAGAGAGAGATGCTGAGACTTTTTCCTTGAATTGATTTGTGCCCCTCCCCCTTTAACAAACCTAACAAGATTCTTGGCACCAGCAAGCTACATCTGAAGACATGAAAACTTCACTGTCCTTAGAACTAGATCAGCGTCTGCTGTATGCTCAGATTTTTCCTCCTGCAACAGGTGGAGCAGAACCTGCCTAAGATATTTACTACCAGTTACAGAAGTTCTTTATGACTTGAGCAAAGGCATCACCTAACATTACTGAGCCCACAGCCAGTGGTGTAGCTAGGTCATTTGACACTCAGGGCCCATAAATTTTTGTCACCCCATACGACATAATTATTCATTAATTAATTAATTAATTCATTCATTCATTCACGTTCTTATACCATCCTTCCTCTAAGCTGCTCAGGATGGTGTGCATGGTTCCTTAAGGTCTATACAAACAATAAAAGAAAAACACAACCACCCCATCATCATCATCAGAAGAAGATAGACATACAGTATCAAGCTTATATAAGTGATCTTTAGTCTAATCAATGGTTGAACAGATGGCATTTTTTAAGAAATCAGTGTTCAGTTTAAATAGTGAGTCCTTGTAGAACAGGGAACCATTTATTAATGTGTTTTGTTATATCAAATGCTTAGTGAAATTGTCTGGTTAAAAAGCAGGATATGAGGATTCTTTATAATGCTAGACGTTGCATGATATAAATGGCCAAATTCAAGATGCAAAAGAAACACACAGATTTTTACAAAATGTATACTGTACATAGAAAAGGGTTGAGACATAATCACAAAACCATCCTTACAAATGGTTCTAATCAGGGCTTTTTTTCTAATGGAATGCAGGGGGGATGGAGTTCCGGCACCTTTTGCAGGGGCCCCTCCCTTTCGGAGGCATTCCAGGGGGGGAGCAAAACAGAGGCATTTGCTGGGTGGGTGCTGGGGGGTGCAGGGTGGGTGGGTGACTGGCCCCTTCCTGAACACACAACGACCCCCTCCTGTCCCCATCTCCAAGCTCTCGCCTGAGCCCAGCCTGCCTCCCCTCTCCCCGCACTCTGCTTCCCCACACAGCTTCCAAGCTGGTGGAGGGTGCGGGGGACACGCACCGATGCCGAGGAGGAGGACAGACAGCCAGCCAGCCAGGGAGACAGGCTGTGGCACCCATGGAACTCCCAGGTACTGGCTTGGCGGAGGAGGAGGGGAAGGAAGCTGGCTGTTGCAGCCCCCATGCCAATCTGCATGAGCCTAGGCGTGTCTACTCAGAAGTAAGTTTCATTGTGCTCAGTGGGGCTTGCTCCTGGGAAAGGGTGCATAGCCTTGCAGCCTGAGAGCCCAAGCTTATGCATGTCTACTCAGAAGTAAGTTCCATTGTGTTCAATGGGGCTTACTTCCAGGAAAGGGTCATAGCCTTGCAGCCTGAGTAGACAGGTAGAGGAAGGGCTCTGAGGCTGTAGTCCTCTCCACACTTTCCTGGTAGGAAGCCCCACTGCCTCTACTGGGACTGACTTCTGAGGAGACAGCCACAGGCTTTGGCTCTGAGGCTGCAGTCCTCTCCACACCTTCCTGGGAGGAAGCCCCATTGACTCTAATGGGACTGACTTCTGAGTAGACAAGCACAGGATTGGGCCCTGAGGCTGCCATCCTATCCACAGTAAGCCCCATTCACTAAAGTAGACTTCTGAGTAGACATGCATAGGATTGGGCTCTTAGGCTGCAATCCTAGGCACTTTCCTGGAGGTAAGCTCCATTGACTAGAACGAGACTTACTTCATACCTAGGATTGGACTCTTAATCCTGGTAGAGATATATATCTGCACCCATTTTCACATGCTAAGGGCAGGTGAAAAGGGATTCTACAAGTGTACAACATGCTGTCCAGCCTTGCCAGAGATCCTCCTCATCCTTCCCCCACAAGCATGCCCTCTGCCAGCCAGTGTTTGCAGCTCCTCTCCAGCAATGCACAGCAGCTGCTCAGGGCAGCAGAGAACATACAATTGCATGCCAAGCACCTTCCCAAAGACACAGAGTATTCTGATACCTGAATTAAACCATATTTAATTGCTTGTTTGCAAACATAGCTGTTTCTATGTGCACCTAAGGACCCCTCTCATGTAAGAATTCCTTTTTTGTTCTTATTCCCACAGTTGCTTAGAGTAATTTTACTACATGGAACTCATGTAAGCCATTTTTTGGAATCCATCCATTGCTTCCTCGCCTCGAAATAGTGCTACACTACATACTACACGCTATAAGTGCATTTGTACAGTATTTTTTCCCATGTGTAGAAAAAGTAGCTAGAAGGAAGGGGATGTGGAGATTGACAGCCCGATCCTATGCATGTCTACACAGAAGTAAGTTCATCTTTAGGGGGAAACACATAAAAAAAAATTTTATTTCTCCAATAAAAAATGCTTTATAAATAAATAAATAAATAAATAAATCAACAAGTTGTGAGTTCCTGCACCTTTTTTTTTTTTACAAAAAAAGCACTGGTTCTAATGCATCAGAGGTTTGCAGACATACCACATGATGAGAGGACAGTTCCCCTCCACGACATTTCAAGATTTAGCTAACATATTATTTCTCAAGAGCATATGTAGTATCACTGCTGGAAATGGGAGAGTAAAGTGTGGGGGATGGGGAAATTTTTTAAATAAATATTTCAAAAGTTAATGGTCAATATATGCAAAAGTTAGGACTGTTATTGTTGTTGTGAATCTTCCCTTCCCACCATACCAAAAGAATAGACTTCCTGTACTCTTGGGGCACAGAGAGGGATCTGCCTGAGTTCATTTTATTTGATAAAATATCATGTGCACAGATAAAGCTACACACACAAATTGTTTAATAGCAACAACGGCAAAATGTACAGTTCAAGAGAAAAGCAAAACAAGATTGTTTGCTTCTCTGTTATGAGCCTGGCTGATCTCTTGGTGTGGCAGAGTAAAATTTCATTCAACAAGAGCTAAGAACTTATAGGAAAATGTTCATTATTTCAAAGAGGTCACAATCTCAGGAATCACATAAGAAGTCTGGAAAACCCATTCAAAAACTGCTGATTTAATAACCTCCACAATGCAGTCTGAAGCTCTTTATTTCTCATGCTATAAATGAATGGATTCAGCATAGGAGGGAAGATGGCATATATGACAGCAAATCCAAGATTCAGGTAAGAAGAAATTTTGCCAGGGGGCTTTGCATAGACAAAGAGTGCAGTGAATATCAGCATAGAGACAACAATGAGGTGGGGGAGGCATGTGGAGAGAGCCTTCTGACGTCCCTTCTCAGAAGGGATTCTGAGCAAAGCAATGAAGATCCACACGTAGGTTGTAATGATGAAAATAAAGCATCCAGACCCCATACCAGCACTAAGCACAAGAAATCCAATTTCTACTAGGTACAAGTCAGAGCAAGAGAGTTTTAGTAACTTTGGGATCTCACAGAAGAATTGATCAACAACATTAGAGCAGAAGGTGATTGAAAATGTGCCACTCGTGTGCATAACTCCATAGAGAACACCACAAATTGATGCACCAGTTGCCATCTGAATGCAGGCTCCTTTGTTCATAATTGTTTCATATTGAAGTGGTTTGCAGATGGCAACATAGCGGTCATGTGCCATGATGGTTAAGATAGCCAAGCCTGTGCCTTCAAAGAATGCAAAGAAGAAAACTTGAGCCACACATTCAGAATAAGAAATGGCTATGCTGTTCACAAGTGAATTAACCATAGATTTAGGAACAATGACAGAAATGGAGCCAAAGTCCATCAGGGCTAAGTTCATGAGGAAGAAATGCATGGGAGTGTGTAGGTGGTGGTCAAGGATGACTGCAGTAACAATGAGAAGATTTCCGGACATGCCTGCCAAATATAGAGCTAAGAACACAAAGAAATGGATGAGCTGCCATTCACGGACTTCTGAGAACTGCAGAAGCAGAAAGTCAGAGCTAGAGTTAAGAGTGGGCATTTTATCCCAAACAGGAAATTTCATGCTACCTGTGGGGAAGAAACAGGAGAGTTAGTTTTATTCAAACTGATATATGCAAGACAACTGAAACATGCATTTCTATTATATCACTTTTAGTCCATGTACAATGAAAGGTGGAATTCCATTCACTCTTCCAGTACACTTCTGTGAATGAGCCGAGATGGACCAGGATAATCTTGATCCAACAGCATAGGTGGGGGGGAGACCCAGGGCCTGGTGATACAATGATACCTTTGTGTCATTGTGCCACCCCCATGCCTGCGCAGACACCCTCCCTCCATGCATGGCTGTGGCCCTGGAAATGGCTGCATTTGCAGTATTATTATGCATTTGCACTTTTCCCTGTTAGGGCAGGGATGGTGTGTGCCAATTTCATGATACCTCCATGCACCACCAGGTAGGCACTGTCACCCCCACAGTGATGGTGGAAAACCACCAAACCGGCATGGACCCCTGGTCTCAGCCCAGCTATGCCATTGTCTTGATCTATACCAAATTAGGTCCCTCATGTAGAAAGTGTGGTTGAAATTTATTGATTGAGATAAGTCCTTTCCATTGGGAATATTTGGTATTGCATATGGAGAAGGCAATAGTTTGACTAAAATTGAATTAAACCAGTGAGAAAAGACTGTGGTTGTCTTTTTTCACACCTGAACTGCTATACTATCTCCTGTAGAGTATAGTATAACTGCTACATTATTCATACCACTGATTTTCAACCTTTTTTTGTCTCACGGCACACTGGAAAGGTGCTAAAATTGTCAAGGCACACCATCGGTTTTTTGACAATTGACAAGGCACACCATACTGCTGCTGGGGGGCTGACATCCCCAATAGCCCTACTAAATAAATGACCCTCCCTCAAACTCCCTCGGCACACCTGCAGACCATTCGCGACACACCAACGTGCCACAGCACAGTGGTTGAAAATGGTTGATCTATACAATACAGTTACTGCAAAGGCACGGACATGATGAAAAATCTAATCAAGTCATCTGCACAAGTTAGGCTAGTCCATCCTTTCCAGTCTGTCTCAACTGACCATGGTTTGGTCCAAAATGGTTGGTCTGTATGTGGCTGTATGGAAAATGTGGTCTGTATGTGGCTTCTGTTTGACTCCAAAGTAACTCATCTTAGTTGTAACTTATCTGAATGAATAAAGTGAATCACCAGATACTCTGCTATCTTACAGAACACCTATTTAGACATTGCATCTGTTCTAAAATCAGCCACACAGCAGAAAGCACCCTTGCTAGATTATATAAGCCTGATGCGTTAGGTGGGAATATAGCTTTTCCTACAAACTGAAATCATTTTCTTTTAAGTTCCAACTTAGCAGAAGAAATATAGAACATGATCTTTCCCAGGACAGATGAGTGGAGAAGCACAAGCAGTTGCACATACATTGTGCTTCTGAAAAAAAGATATTAGCATTTTGTGTACAGCCTGGGAAGGATTGTGTCTGTTCTTGACACAATCCTATCCCTGAGTTGCTAATCTAATTTGTATATAACACCATCACTTCCCAAAACGTGACAAGGTTGCCGGAGCTGGATGTGGACAGGAGAGAAGATCTCTAACTAATATGTAACCCCCTACATTTGCAGAGGAAACAGTGGGGGGAAACTAATATATCACCTGGAGTCACTTCACACTGGGGAGAGGAAAAAACATGAAGTCTGGTGGCCGCCACTGTTTTGCTTTTGCAAAACTTTTGCAACTAAAATGTGATGTTTCAGTCTCATGAAGGCAATTTTTTGTCTGGCTATCACCTAAACGAGGCTGGATATGAAACTGGCCTGAACAGTTCAGAGAATGGTAGAAGGCAAAATACTATTTGGGAAAGAAAATGATGGGTGGGTGGCTGGGCTGACAGGCAGCTGAGAATGTAGGAAAAAATGGGGAAACATTTACTTACTTTTTGCCGTTGCTTTCATTCAATAGCAGGTTACATTCCAATTCCAGAAGCTTTTAGGTCATGGTGTGTCATCATTGCTCTGTTCCTTGAAACATTTATGTCCATTGAAACTTGGCACTATAGAGATGGTTCATCCATCATCACTGGAAATAAAAGGCTTTCTGCAGAACTTTGTGAAAGGGGTTCTCCCAATGTCTCCTTTGACTTCTTTGAGACCTGCTCCCAAGAGTCCAGCAAAGCAGCTGATGAAACACACACACACACACACACGCATGCATGCACACAGCGCTGTTGGGGCTTTTTACCTTGAACTTATTTTTTGTCCCTTTTTAAAACAAACCTAAGAAGATTCTTGGCACCAGCATGCTGCACTTGAAGACATGAAAACCTCATTGCCCTGATAGCTAGATCTGTGTCTGCTGTGTGCTCAGATTTTTTACTTCTGCAACAGATGTAACAGAGGGCGCAATCCTAACCCCTTAAGTCTGTGCTTTCCAGCACGGACATGAGGACAATGCAGCTCTGAGGTAACGGAACAAACATTCCCTTCTTTGAGGAGGCCTCCGTGGGCGACACCCAACTGCAGGGTGCAGCACATGTCCCACTGGCATCGCTGTGCCAGTGCTGGAAAGCACTGACATAAGGGGTTTGGACTGCACCCACAGATGTTTAAGACCCATGAAAAAAATTCTTCATGGCATGAGCAAGTTCCCAGCCAGCATCCCTGAGCCAAACAGCCCATGGAGATCAGTTCTGTGCCCCCCCCCCCTTGAACTTACCTCAGGATGCACAGCAATCTTTACTTTCTCAATAGCTGTTTCAAGCTGTCAGGCCAGTCCTAACAAAATCCCTGTGTGGTGATGCAGCAGGTTTGGTGTGGGCTATGCTGCATCCTGTGGGGAATTTTGGGTGCTGGATGTTTCCTTGGAAAGGGCTCATTTGTCCCCTTGCCCAAGGATAAGGGGATTCATTTTAATGGTAATGTTAGTAGTAATGGCCACAAAAGTCTCAATATGTGTACAGAACATGACTCTTTCCAGGAAAGATGAGTACAGAAGCAAAATCAGTTGCACACACATAGCTTAATTGTGTGCTATGAAAAAAATCCACATTTTCATCCATCCGTCATTCATCAATCAGTCCTGCCAATCAACAGGAATTCCACTCTAAAAAAAGACATATAGTTGGTGCAAGGAGAGCCAGCAGCCATGTGAACAGAAAAATGGAGCAAAAGATCTAGTATGCATAACTGTTCCCCAATCCACCCATCTCTTCCCCAACACTACCACAAGTTCATCCTCTGAAACACTCTGTTATGCCCCTATGCCCATACCCACAACCAATGTACCTCCTCCAGGATAGTCTGGGTGCTCTGGTGACATGTGTGGTGCATCTGCAGCGCTCATTCCATCACTGGAAGACACTCATAGAATTAGGGTGCAATTCAAACCAAATTTTCAGCACTGACCTAACGGCAATGCAGCCCCAAGGTAAGGTAACAAACATGCCCTTACCTTGAGGAGGCCCCCTTGACTGTCTCCCTGCTGGGGGATGCACTGCATGCCACATTGGCACAGCTATGTCAGTGCTGGAATGTTAGTTAGGGATTGTGCCCTTAGGGCAGGGGTGCTCAATACGTCAGTCGCGATCTCAATACATAGATCTACCAGATTGATCGCAAGGCAAAATGAGTCGATTGCAGGCTTCTCTCCCATCCACGCCATCCCTGGGAGTGAGCTCTGTGGAGTGACGCATTCCTGGGAGTGAGCTCCTGTCCACAAATCCCTAGGAGTGAGCCCCGAGCTCCCTGGGAGTGACGCATCTCTGGGAGTGAGCTCCTGTCCACGCATCCCTGGGAGTGAGCTCCTGTCCACGCATCCCTGGGAGTGAGCCCCATCCTGGGAGTGAGCTCCCTGGGAGTGACGCATCCCTGAGAGTGAGCTCCTGTCCATGCATCCCTGGGAGTGAGCCCTGTTGACTCTACTGGGGCTGACTCGTAAGTAGACCTGGAGAGGAGCCGCTGGCAGGCTTCTCTCCCATCCATGCATCCCTGGGAGTGAGCCCCGTTGACTCTACTGGGGCTGACTTACCTTTCCCCTGCTTTTGCACTGGTATGTATGGAGAACTGCCCCCCCAACTTCCATCTGTTGGTTCTGTGTGCAAGCGGTTTTGCACCGGTCTTGCTGTGATGTCTATATAGAGATCTTCCCTCCCCCACACCTTTCCCCTGTTTTTGCACTGGTCTGTATAGACATCTGCTCCCCCCCTCCCCACTTGTATTGGAATCACAGAAGAACTGTTGAGGAGTTAGATGTGGTGTCAGCAGTGGCCCCTTTAAGGGTAAGGCCTGGGCATCCAGCAGAGTGTGCTGCACAGCTGCAGCCACTTGAAGGCAATAGGGCCCTCAGGGATATAAGAGCACCTGAGGCAGGAAGGGCTGCACTTATTTATGTGAGTCAGCCTTTTCCTACAGGAAGATCATTAAGCACAAGTACCGGTCCACCATGACTGATGAACATTTGGAAGTGTGCTTGAGGCTGGCTGTCAGCAGCTACTGTCCGGACTATGCATCCTTGGCTGATTCACTTCAGTGCAACTCAACAAAGTAAACTCAAGTAATTACAAAAAATGTTTATAGTTAATTATGTTGTGTTGTGCAATATTGGCTCATGCGGTTATGCAAGGTACACCAACATACATTGTACACATAAATGTTATATGTTATGATGGCACGAACATTGTAAAAAAAACTCTGGTAGATCTCTGGGCCTTGCTGGGTTTCAAAGTAGCACTCGAGCCAAAAAAGTGTGAGCACCCCTGCCTTAGGGCCTGAACATAAGAAGAGCCCTGCTGGATCAGGCCAAAGGTGCATCTAGTCCAGCTTCCTGTATCGCATAGTGGCCCACCAGATGCTTCAGGAAGCACACAAGACAACAAGATACCTGTATCCTATCGCCACTCCCTTGCACCTGGAATTCAGAGGACTTCTAAAACCAGGATGATGCATATAACCATAATGGTTTGTAACCTGTGGTGGATATTTCCACCAGAAATCTGTCAAATTCTGTATTAAAGCATCTAGGCCAGGTGCCATCACTACATCCTGTGGTAAGGAGATCCACTAATGACTCACATGCTGGGTAAAGAAATATTTTCTTTTGTCTGTTCTAACTCTCCCAACTCTCAGTTTTAGTGGATATCCCTTGTTTCTGGCGTTTAGCAGATTATTAACGCAAAGACATGCAGTAGCAAAGTTTAAAAAGGAGAAGACACTATGTAATCAAAGTTCATAAGAGTTTACACCTTCCATCAAGCATCATTTGTTTATCATGAGTTAAATGTGCACACTCAAGATACAAGAAAAACATAAAGGAACACACATACGCACATGCAAAATGGATGGTCAAACCTTGTAAATTGAGACTTACTGTGTCACAGGAATGTCTTGAACAGACCTAAGCTGACAATGCTGAGTGACCATATCATGTGGGGAGAGAACAGAGCCCCTTTCATGTTTTTGACTATCTTGCTATTCTAAGGCATAAGACACACACACTACTTTATAATTCACAAGTTAAACTTTTACTAGTCCGTGAGCAGGACTTTCATTCTTATTGTGCTTCCTCCTTCCTCATCCCACCAACCCCACCTATAGAACATATTTCCTGAACTGCCTGGAGGGAAATGAAAGAAGCTGCCTTATTTTTCTGTTACTCTGTGAAGTATCCTACAGACTGATAATGCTACAAAAATGGTTTAATAACAATTCAAGTTATTCAAGTGTACTTGAATAACAATTCAAGTACAAGAGAGAAGTTCAAAAGGTATGTTTTCTTCTCTCTCAGGGGCCAAGCAGATCTGCAGTCGCTGAAGTTGGAGGATAATCTGAGTTTGTGAAGCAAATTAACATTTTCCTACAACCATAACTCACAATTTGTATAATGTTTCTCACTGTGCTGAGGTTACTAGAGAATTTAGAGCTCCCTTGGTGAAGGACACCTGTGGTAAAAATGCAACAGGAGAGAAAATGTGATGTTATACATGTTATCTATAGGTTCAGAAGTGTTCATGGTTAAAATCTCCTCAAAAACCATGTGAAAGATTAGAGTACAGAGGATACTGGTTTTAAAAGGGTTAATTTGCTTCATGATAGTTTCCAACCTAAAACCAACTATACACATATTTGGACAAGTGGACAGAAGCTTCTGAGGGTAGACTATAAAAGACATCATGAGAAGCTTCATGTGGACTGATAATTCCACACAAATGGCTTCATAAGAATTCCGGTGGCACATGTATTAGTGCGCCACTGGTGTTTACCCTGCCCCCACATGAGGCACAGGAGGACCAGCCTCGCAGCCCATTGGCTCTAACAAAGAATGCCATATTAGTGTCAGGACTAACATTTCGCGGTAAGCCCCATTGCACACAGTGATGCTTACTTCCTGAGACCAAGGGCTGTAAACCTTTCCACATTTTCCTGGGAGTAAACCCCATTGACTATAATGGTGCTTATTTATGAGTAGACGTGCCTAGGATGGGGCTCTAGATGTCCTTAATCACCTGCCAGCCAAGGGACACCTCCTGAAAGGTACCCCACCACTAGCACCTCACCTGGTTGCTGCGACCCTTTCCACACTGTCCTGGGAGTAAGCCCCATTGACTGTGATGCTGATGGCTTCTGAGTAGATGTGCCTAGGATGTAGAAGCCCTGCGTGGCCTACCAGCCGAGGGACCCTTCCGGAAAGGTCTACCGGCACATCATCTCCAGGGCGCACCTGGGAGCCAGCCAGGCTGCATCTCGGGGGCCGGATGTGGCAGCGGGAAGGCGGGAGGACAGGCTGGATGCTGCTGCTGGTGCCGTCACCCCCTCCCTGTGCAGCAGGTGGCATGCACGTCCCCGTGCTGCGGGAGGTGAAGCTCCAGCGCCGGAGCGCCTCCTCCTGCCTGCGCCGTTGCGCGCGGGATTGGAGGGGACCACCGGCCAGCCAGCCAGGCAAGCCTTCCCCGGCCAGCCTCCCTCTTATCCCCCACGCGGCTCTTCCCTCGGCAAGGTGGTGCTGCTGCTGCTGGCAGTGCTGGCAGGGCATGGATGGGGCTCCTCGGCAGCTGGATTCGGGGCTGCGGCAGCTGCGGGAGACCGACGCATGCCCTGGAAGCGGCCGCGGGAGCACCCCTCTGGGTGGCGACAGGGCATAGCAGGCAGCAGGAGGCGGGGGGCTGCACGCTGCTCTCCACTGTGGCTCAGCCTCCTCCCCCATGCGCCCAGGCAGCAGGGGGCGGCAGCAGCTGCCTGGGCATCCCTGGGGCGCACTGCCTGAGTGCTGCCGCAGAAGGGGGGAAGGCAGGCAGGCAGGTAGGTGCCTGCTCTAGCCCCCTGGGTGCCTCGCCACTCAGCCCCCGCCCACCCACACTGACTGCTCCTCCTGCAGACTTTCCCTGCTGCTGCTGCTGCTCAAGACCCCCCACTTCCAATCTCCCCCCAACTCTAGCAGCCAGTCAAGTTGTTTGCACATGTGCAGTGACCTAAAGGTCAGAAAAAATCTGGCTCCGTGATCAACTCATTTTGCCTTGTGATCGACTGGTCGATCGAGATTGACGTATTGAGCACCCTGGGTCTAGGGCCATGTGCAGGCTGCTCAGAGAAGTCCGTGCAGTTGGGACCAGGCAGCAGTCAGGGAAGGACCTCCTTCGCGCTGCTCCCCGACTCAGGCCACTTTGCTGGGGCCTCGAGCCCCGCAGACTTGGCTGTGGTTGCCCGCCTGCCCACCTGCCCTCTTGGCTTACCTTTGGGCAGCATGCGGCTGTTGGCAGTGGTGCCTGGGTTGGGCTTCTTGGCTGGGTTGCGGGGGGCTGCCTTGCAGGGGCAGCGGTCCAGCTGCGTCCCTCTTTGGCCACGTGTGAGCGGCTGGTGTGCCCACGCTCTGGTGGGCTCGATGTGTTTTGGGGCTGGGTGCTTGGCTACTCAGGATTTTCTGACCTGGGGCTGAGCTTGGCTACTTGAATTCCCGATATTGGGCGTGCTTGGCTACTCTTCGTCTTCCCGCTCATGGCTGCTGGCTGCACGCAGTGGGAGCCACTGAGTGCCTGATCTTCCCCCCACCCCCCTCACTGAGCACCCATCCTCCCCCCCACATCCCCGGGGCAGTTTGGGCGGCCAGCGCTTGGGCGCCTGGAAGCTCTACTTAGGCAGGTCCATGCTTCAGCCTGCCCACTGCCCTGCCGGTTGTTGGGGTGCCTGTGTGGAGCGGGTTCGCCTGCTTGGTTTGCAGTGCTCCGTGGGGGTGTGTTTGGGCATGTGCCTGGCTGCGGCCGGTGCCTGCTGCCCTTGGAGTTGCCCTGCCTGGGCTCCTGCCGGCTGCTTGTTGAGCCTACCAGCAGAAGCACTAGCAGGTTTCTTCCCTGCCCGCCCTCCTGCTTGTGTTTGGGGCTTTTGGGTCTGCACTGGGCATTCCTCCTCCCAGCACATAGCGGGGACGCACGTTTTTTCTTTAATTTGCTACCTTTACTTGCCTGTGAGGACTGGTGGCTGAGTGGTGTTTACACTCAACAGTGGCTGAAGCTAAGCAGAGTTGGCTGTGGTCCTGAATTGGATGGGAGACCTCAAAGTTGGTAGCAGTTTTGCAGTGTCCTTTGCATAATAAATTTAAGGGGGGGAAAAAGGAGGGGAGGGAAAGAAAACAAGAAATTAATTGGATAAATAAATAAAAAAGTGAGATAAAACAAAATTTAAAAAAAATTTCCCCATATTTAAGGAAGTTTTAATTTAAATATAAATTAATAAAAAAAAAATTTGAAATTAAAAATTAAATAAAAATAAGATCAAGTGAGTGGGAACATTAGAGTAGTTTAGTGGTAAGTATTGTAAGGGTGATAGGTTAGTTAACACTGTTTCCCCCACCACAGTTCAATCGTTGCTATGCCTAAGAGAAACAAGAAATCCAGGGGGAAGGCCCCGAAGTGTCCCCCCCAGTCCCGCACCAGCTTCTTCCTCAGATGAGGAGAATGATACAGCTGTGGGCCCTGGTTGCATGGGTGGAGGCGCTTGAGAAGGAGAAAGCTATGCGTGATGCTGGTTTGGGAGATGGGGTAGTACATCAGGTGCTCCCCCCCAGTCAGAGGTGTACCAGAAAAGGGCATAGTGCGAAGCTCATGGAAATCCTCTCTTCCAGGTTAACCGCTTTGGAGAAACCCGTTGAGCGGCAGGCTCCACCTGGACCTCCAGTTGTTCAGGTGCAGGCATCAGACCCTGAGGAACAGCAGCATTCGCAAGGAGCATCTTGCCAGGCAGTACCCATGCCTCCAACGGGTGAGAGCGGGCAGATGGATAGCTCAGCGTCGGCTGGTGTATGGGATGAGCGTGAAGGTGTGAATTCCTCAGTGTTGGCACCTTCGGCTCCATTGCCGTATTGGCCGGCTTGGGGTTATTCTCAGGTGCCGCAAGCCCCCCCCTTTCCATATTCACCAGGAATATGGCAGCAACCTGGGATCAACCCAGGGGTGCTGGCATCCCAGCCGGGACAGACCATAGCTGCCGCTCTGCCGTTTACGGGGGTTTCCCCGGTCTCCGGTGTCCCTTATAGCTTCACCCCTTTTGCCAATGTCCCATATGGGGTTTTTTTCTCAAGGAGTCATGGAAGGGTTAGGTGAGCATCCGTGAGTGGCTTATGGGGATGTAGCCCTGCCTTTGGGTGGTCACCTCGCCTTGGCAGTTAAAGAGAAAATTTGGAGGGGCGAGTTTGTTGATGTTTTTAGTTTATTACATAAGGAATCTGAGCCAGCCCTGAAGGTTCGTGACCCAGCGCCTGATCCCCAAGTGGCACAAAGGCGGAAAATTGATAAGAACTGGAATAACTTGTTAAATGGATACACTATTTATGCTGCAGTATTTATTCAGATGTAGTCAGCATGGGCAACTGTGCTTTTTAAGTACCTGGATATTATTCACAGGGCTTTCCGTGAATATGCGGGCACAGTCTGGCTTGCATATGATGAATGTTTTCGTTTACGTGCTTCGCACGACGCCGCCCTTGACTGGTGGGTTCCACAGTGGGAATTGTGGGTCCAAATTGTCCTGCCGACCCGGTCCAATTTGCATAACTGATCTGATAGTGGGCATTTGATTGCTTGGAGCACCACCGGGCCAGTGGCAGGGATGTCAGGAGTGTCTTGGGTTCAAACCCCCCCACTCCTGCTATGGGTTTAACTCCACAGGGCGATGCAGTAAGGCAGGCTGCACTTTTGCACATGTCTGTGGGCAGTGCAACAGCCAGCACTCAGTGTCCATGTGCCCCAAGCTGGCAGGTTTTAGGAGGGGTCCCAGGCCCCAAGCTGGGCAGGCCAAGAGAGGGGGCGGTCAGCCCCCTCAAGCTGGAAAGTGGGCCCACCCCGATTAGAGTAGAGGCGTTGGCTTCATTTTTGAATGGGTATCCGAAGTTTCAGGATGCTCAAATGTTATTGGAAGGTTTTGATAAAGGATTTTGGATTCCTGTGCCCCCTCCCTCCAGATCTACCTGGACCAGGAATCTCCCGTCGGTCAAGGGTATGGAGGGGATAGTTCAAGCTAAGATAGATAAGGAACTGGGAGCCGGCCGTTTGGCGGGCCCCTTTAAGTCTCCTCCATTTCCCAAGGTTCAGGTGTCCCCTTTAGGTGTAGTTCCCAACAAGATCCCTGGGACCTTCCGTCTCATTCACCATCTGTCCTATCCTTAAGGGGACTCGGTTAATGATAGGTTCCCTGCGCACCTTTGTTCAGTACGATACACTTCTTTGGACCAAGCTATCGGGGTGGTACGTTGCTGCAGCTTTGGCTCCCTCATGGCCAAGATGGATATTGAGTCTGCATTCAGACTCCTGCCTGTCCACCCCGATGATTTTTGTTTGCTTGGTTTTCAATTTAATGGTTCCCTATACCTGGATAAAGTGCTGCCAATGGGATTCACAATCTCCTGTGCCCTTTTTGAGAAATTTAGCTCCTTTTTGAAGTAGGTAGTGGTGAGCAGGGCACGACTCACCTCAGTGGTCCATTATCTTGATGATTTTCTTTTCATGGGTGCGGGTGGATCTGATCAATGCCTGCACCTGTTACATACCTTTGTGGCTGTGTGCAAGGAGTTGGGGGTTCCCCTTGTCCATGAAAAGACTGAGGGCCCCGCGACTACCCTTACATTTTTGGGTGTTGAATTGGACACGGTACAGCAGTGCAGTAGGCTGCCTGGTGATAAGTTGGTTAGGATGCAGCAGTTAATTTGTGCTGGCCTCCAGGCTCAGAAATGGTCCTTGAGGCATATGCAGGTTCTGGTGGGGCATTTGAATTTCGCCTGCTGGGTAGTTGCCCCTGGTCGAGCCTTTTTGAGGAGGCTGTGTGATTGCATGGTGGGTATCAAGAAGCCTCACCACCGCCTGCGGATCACCCAGGATATGAAGGCAGATTTGGTAACCTGGTTACAGTTTTTGGAATTTTATAATGTTATATCCTTTTGACGGCAGGCGTGTTTACTTGAGGCGGAGCTGCAGCATCACTCTGATGCTGTGGGTGGTTTTGAGTTTTGAGTTTATTTTAGAGGGAGATGGTTTTCCGCCCCTTGGCCGGATGCATGGGTTTCAGAGGGGGTTACAGTGGACATGACCGCTGTTTCAGAGGGGGTTACAGTGGACATGACCTTTTTGGAGCTGTTCCCCCTTGTGGTTGCAGTTCATTTATGGGCAGAGGTATTTGCCAACTCCACTGTGCGTTTGTGGTGTGACAACCAAGCTGTGGTGTTTGTCATTAACCAGCAGACGTCCCGGTCCCCATGGGTAATGAGGCTGGTGAGGGTGTTCGTTTTGCACTGCCTTAAAAATAACATCTTGTTTTTGGCTAAGCATGTCCCAGGTCTTGAAAACGGCATGGCCTATCTCGTTTTCAGATGGAGCGTTTCTGTCAGCTGGCACTGGGGGCACTGCGGGAGCCCGACCTGATGCCACTTTGGCTTTGGACCCTTGGCTGTGCAGAGCGCAACATGTAATTTGGTCTGCTCTCGCACCTTCTACCCATCTCAGCTATCAAATTAAGGCAAGGGAATTTGAGACCTTTCGGGCAGCCCTGGCCGTACCCCAAGTCTGGCCTGTTCCTCCGGAACACCTGATGCAGTTCTTGTTATACCTGCATAGCATTAATGTAGCTTGTAGGTCTTTATCGGTGTACTTGGCGGCATTGGCATTTTCTGCCAAGGCCTCAGGTTTTGCTGATGCTACTGCCGACTTTAGGGTACGCAAGTTGGTCATGTTGAAGCGAATCTGTCCCCCTACACCTGACTGGCGTAAGCCCATAACCCCTGGGATTTTAGTCAGGTTGATTAATCGTTTTGAGGTGCTGTGCTCGACTCCTTATGAGTCCTTATTGTTTAGAACCATCAGCATCATTATGTTTTTTGGTGCCTTCCGCCCCAGTGAGGTTTTATATGCCTCAGTGGTTGACGAGTCTGGAAGGGCCTTACAGCTGCAGGATGTACATATTAAGGCTGATGTGGTCATTATCACCCTCTGTTGTTTGAAAACTGACCAGCGGGGGAGGGGGGTGTTTTAAAGTGTGACTGGGCCTGGCGCAGATCCTAGCCTTGTGCCCAGTAAGGACTCTTCGTTCTTATTTGGCTGTGCGTCCTGCGGTTCGGGGTGCCTTGTTCTGCCATGTTGATGCCTCATGTTTTTTCAGTTTAGGATCCTTTTTTGCAGGGCAGTGGCAGACCTTGGGTTTCGGACAGAAGATTACGGCCTGCACTCTTTCAGGATTGGGGCTGCATCGGCTGCAGCTGATATCGGCCTCCCAGCCCGGGACATTCATAGGATTGGCCATTGGCGCACCTGGGCATTTAAATATTACGTCAGAGAGCCTGACGAGTACTGAGCGGGATTGGCTCTGCTAGTCCCCCTCGCCCTGGTGGTAGGGGCTAGAGGTGATGAAGATACCACAACAAATTTCCGGGCGCGGCCCGTGACAGCGGTTGGGCGCTTTTTGTTCTGGCATTACCAGGTGTTTATAGTGGCACTGCCACATGTTCCTGTGTTGCATGCTATATTTCCGGGTTTGTCCCATGACAGCAGTTGGGTGATCTCTTGCACTGGCTTTGCCAGGTGCTATATAGTTAAGTGATGCATGTTTCTGGAATGGTGATTCCTGTTTTTTCCTGTCCACAGGTTCCAGGGCGGGAGCAGTTCGGGTCCGTATCTGCGGCCACTCCATCATTTTCTGGGCAAGGAAGAGGGCGGCCTCCAGTAGCTTTGGCATGCAGCTGCAGCTCGGTTCATTGGCTACTGTGCATTGGGTTGCACAGTGGGGAATGCTGTGGGATCAGCTTCTTCCCACTTTTTATGAGTTTGTGCATGGCCATGCCCTGCCTCACATCACAGTTATTCATTTGGGGGAGAACGACCTGGGCCAGAGGACGACTCTGTCCTTGAGGCTTCAGGCCTGCAGCGCTATTCTCCGCATTAGTCAGCGTTTTCGTGGGAACGGTCATCTTATGGTCTGACCTCTTGCCTCGCAGGGTTTGGCGTTATGCCTCTAACGTTAAAAAATCGAACTGACTAGGAAGAAGGTAAATTCTTATGTGATGCGGGCGGTGCTCCGTCACGGAGGTGGTGTCATTTCTCATCCAGGCATCAGCTATGATGTGCCGCAATTGTTCAGAAGAGATGGAGTACACCTTTCGGTGTTTGGCAATGATGTTTTTCTTCATGATTTGCAACAGGGCCTGCAGAAATTTATTTACATGTGGGGCAGTTGGGCCAAGCACTAGGCTGACCCCCGGGTGGCAGGTGTCGTGCGGGTTTTGGGTAGGTAAGGTCATATCGGTGTACACCGCAGGGTGGCAAGGGCCGGGTGGACTCCACGCTTGGTCATGCTGGCATTCCCAGCTGGGTGATGCAGGCTGGATGAACCTCCGCCTGGTGGTAAAGGTGCACCGCGGGTTCGCTCGGGTGGCCTGAGCTAGCCTGCCACCCTGGCCCTTCAGGGCGACAATGAAGGGGGCGGCAGGCTTGTACTGACGCTGCCCAGAGACTGGTGTGGTCACCCAAATCACTATAGGGGGAAGTAGGCAGGCAGCTCTGTTTTCCCCATGTAGAATCCGCATGACTTATTTGTTAGGCCCTGTTGCAATCTGAAGTATATTTAAATAGTTAATAAAGTGGCCCTTTGTACCATATGCCCTTGCCTGTGTCTTTATTGGGGGGTGCTGGGTAATAAAAGTGTGTGTAGCACAAGGGGACATTCAACAAGAATGTTCCCTTCTCTGTCAGGAGTCTAGCAGATTTCAGGACTAGCTGAAGTGGGAGGCTAATCTGACTATGTGGGCCAAGCTAACACTTTCCTACAACCATAACTCATAAGTTCTAGAACATTTCCCATCTTGCTGATAAAAAAGCACAGTAAAGTTTTAATCATCACAGACGGAACCTGTTAGAAAAGTTTATTTGGTGTAATAGTTTCCACAATGCAGTCTGGATCTCTTTATTTCTCATGCTATAAGTGAATGGATTCAGCATAGGAGGAAAGATGGTATAGATCAGGGGTCTCCAAACCCCGGCCCGACGGCCAGATGTGGCTCGCGACAAGCCTCTATCTGGCCCACATCCAGCCTCTTGTCCCCGAAAGCCTCAACTGTACATGACCAGAACTGTGTTCTGGTTGTGTCTCAAGGGTGTTCCGAGAGCCAGAGAGGTTGAATGAATGAGGCCATTCATTCATTTATTCACTCATCTAAGATCCATCTCTAATTTATTTATTTAAATTTTATATTTACCGTATTTTTCGCTCCATAAGATGCACTTTCCCCCCCCCCCCAAAAAGTGGGGGGAAATGTGTGTGCACCTGATGGAGCGAATACTGAAAAAAAAAAAAAAAAAAACTTGGCCCCTGGCCCTGGCCCTGCCCCCTGCCCGCTCGCTCTGCTCTGCTCTGCTCAGCTTTCCCGGGCAAGAGGCTGAGCTGGCCAGGGGGCTCCTGCCTTCCCTCAGCGCCCTGCGGACTGTGGCAGCGCCGGATGGAGCCCAAGCCCATGTGTCTACTCAGAAGTAAGTCTCAGAGTCACTGGGGCTCTCTCCCAGGAAAGCATGGGTGGGGTGGCAGTCTTGCTGCCCAATCCTGTGCATGCCTACTCTGAAGTAAGTCCCATTAGAGTCAGGGGGCTTACTCCCAGGAAAGCTTCTCCCCCCTCCCCAAGCCTGGAGCATCACAGCCTCTCTTTCCCCCCACCCCAAGCCTGGAGCATCACATCCTCTCTCCCCGCAAGCCTAGGGCATCACAGCTTCTCTCTTCCGCCCCCCAAACCCGGAGCATCACAGCCTCTCTCTCCCCCCCAAAGCCTGCAGCATCAAGCCTCTCTCTCTCCCCCAAGCCTGGAGCATCACATCTTCTCTCTTCCCCCCCCAAGCCTGGAGCATCACAGACTCTCTTTCCCCCACCCCAAGCTTGGATCATCACATCCTCTCTCCCCCCAAACCTGGAACCTCACAGCCTCTCCCCCCCCCAAAGCCTGGAGCATCACAGCCTCTCTCTCTCTCCCCCCCAAGCCTGGAGCATCACAGACTCTTGCTCCCCCCAAGCCTAGAGCATCACATATTCTTCCCCCCCAAGCCTGGAGCATCACAGCCTCTCTTTCCCCCCACCCCAAGCCTGGAGCATCACAACTTTTCTGCAACGCAAACACTTTCCCCCCCCTCTCTCACACACAGTCTGCCCCCTTCTCTTACAAACACAGATGCTCTGCCCCCCCCACACACTCACACAGCAGGGGAGGGGCGCTTTCACTCACCTCATCCAGCATCTGAATGTAAGCCCCCCCCCATCACAAAGAAAAAACTGTCTCCTTGGTCAGAATGCCAGTGTTTGCTTATTGCACAAGCCCCAGGTAAGGCTGGGTTCTCACCATAAATCCAGAGGTTTGTTGTGTCTTGAGAATTCAAGTTGTGGTTGGACTTTCCACTTGTTCATTTGTATTGGAATCACAGAAGAACTGTTGAGGAGTTAGATGTGGTGTCAGCAGTGGCCCCTTTAAGGGTAAGGCCTGGGCATCCAGCAGAGTGTGCTGCACAGCTGCAGCCACTGGAAGGCAATAGGGCCCTCAGGGATATAAGGAGCAACTGAAGCAGAAAGGGTTTGTGGGTTTTGAAGGAGTGCAGGTTGGAGGTAGGAGAGGAGACTGACTGACTGGGTTTATTGAATTTGGAATCTGACTGTGGATTGTGACTGGACTTGGATACCCTGACGGATTTGACTGACCTACCTGGAATCTGACCTTGGACTGTAATTTGGCTTATTGGCTCTGGACTCTGATTTGGCAACTCTGATTGATGGGACTGATTTACTTGGCATTTGTGGACTGGAACTGGACTCGCTTTTGCTTGCTGCACTGGTGAGTTGCACAAGGGGGACTGATCAGCCTTAAGTGGGCACGAGGCCCAGTGGATTGGAATTTGGCAGAACATCATTGTAGCAGAAAGATAATGTGATCCCCTATTTGTGTGCACCTGCTTTTGTGAGCTTCATAAATTCTGACTCTAGTGATGATGAGTTCTTGGGGTTTCCAGAAAACTAGAGTACTCAAACCTTTAAGTCTCTCCATTTGTTAATGACAATGATAATGGTTCTTAATGCCACTGTTGACTGCTGTTCACTTTACATGATTCAAATGTTGTTCTGTTATAGTTTATTAAATATTTTATTACACTATTTGGTTCAGAATATTTTTTCCTGTTTTCCTCCTCTAAAAACTAGGTGTGTCTTATGGTCAGGTGCATCTTATGGAGTGAAAAATACAGTATTTTTTTTTCCTGCCCTCAACACCGCGCCAAATATTTGATACGGCCCTCTGGCCAAAATGTTTGGAGAACCCTGGCATAGATCACAGCTAAAGTAAGATCCAAATCTGATGAACTATTCCTGGGAGGTTTTGTATAGGCCAGGGGTTGGCAACCTTAAACATTCAAAGAGTCATTTGGACCCGTTTTCCGGAGAAAATTAAACCTCGGGAGCCACAAAACCCTCTTAACATCTAAAATGAAGATAACACTGCATATATAGTTTTTTTTACTTCTATGCTATTTATAAAAAAAACTATAGTGTGTTAAAATCGATGGGATTTCATTTGACTCCAAAGTGGAGTCAGGGGAGGGGAAAAAAACCCCAACAGATGCTGCTTTGCGCTGAATTGAAGCAATGGGAAGACTTATGCAGGCTTACTCAGAAGTCTCTCTGATTTCCATGAGGCTTCCTCCTTAGTAAGTGTGTGTAGTATTAGGATCACATCCTCCACCCTCACACTTCTTTTGGGAAGTCTGCCCTGTCGGTTTCAGAGGGACTGACTTCCATGCTCAGGTGCACTGACAAGGAGAGAAATCGCATGAAGGCCAGAGAGGCTGATTCCTGGGTCGGCTCCCAATCCTAAGCATGCCTCACGAAGCCTGCCAGACTCAGAGGGATGGAGCCGAAGGATCCCACTGCCTGCTCTGTGCCGGGGGGGGGGAACGGCACCAGGGTGAGAAGATCCCAGCCTGGGTGCAGGGGAGGCGCATGTGCACCTCGGGCTGAGCATGCCAAGTTGCGGGAAAGGGTCGGAGGAGGCTTCGGTGCGCAGCTTATCTGCCTCAGAAATGCCTTTGTATTTTTACATAGTAATTACTTTAGCAAAGGGGGTGACAAAGAGGTGCTCTGTCACCCCCTTTGCTACTTTCACCCACTTTCACCCGCCCTTCCCCGCTGAGCTGATGCGCTACCAGCTCTCCCTGCCCAGCCACAGGGGTCCCTGCAAAGCACCCCCCGCGCCTGCCACTAGCGGCCCTGTCCCGTGGTTCAGCCCCCTGCCCGCTGCAGGGAGAAGGAAGGAAGGGCGCAGGGAAGAGATGCCCGGATGCCCCCCCGCCTGCAAGCAGTGGGGCACCTGTGGGCGCCTGCTCGCAGTGGGGCGCGGAAAGCAGATGCGGGAGAGCGCCGCTGCCCCTGCCTGCTGAAGGAGCTGCTGTGGGCAAGGGCGGTGCCCCGACGCTGCACTCACCAGAGCCACCGCCCACAGCACATCATAAGAATATAAGAACAGCCCCACTGGATCAGGCCATAGGCCCATTTGGCATTCTGACATAGCCCATCTCTATAATCAGAAGGTTGTACATGCACATAACGGCTTGTACCCCGTAATGGATTTTTCCTCCAGAAACTTGTCCAATCCCCTTTTAAAGGCATCCAGGCCAGATGTCAACACCACATCCTGTGGCAAGGAGTTCCACAGACCAACCACACGCTGAGTAAAGAAATATTTTCTTTTGTCTGTCCTAACCCGCCCAACACTCAATTTTAGTGGATGTCCCCTGGTTCTGGTATTATGTGAGAGTGAAAAGAGCATCTCCCTATCCACTCTGTCCATCCCCTGCATAATTTTGTATGTCTCAATCATGTCCCCCCTCAGGCGTCTCTTTTCTAGGCTGAAGAGGCCCAAACGCCGTAGCCTTTCCTCATAAGGAAGGTGCCCCAACCCCAAAATCATCTTAGTCGCTCTCTTTTGCACCTTTTCCATTTCCACTATGTCTTTTTTGAGATGCGGCGACCAGAACTGGACACAATACTCCAGGTGTGGCCTTACCATCAATTTGTACAACGGCATTATAATATTAGCTGTTTTGTTCTCAATACCCTTCCTAATGATCCTAAGCATAGAATTGGCCTTCTTCACTGCCGCCGCACATTGGGTCGACACTTTCATCGACCTGCCCACCACCACCCCAAGATCTCTCTCCTGATCTGTCACAGACAGCTCAGAACCCATCAGCCTATATCTAAAATTTTGATTTTTTGCCCAAATGTGCATGACTTTACACTTACTGACATTGAAGCGCATCTGCCATTTTGCTGCCCAGTCTGCCAGTCTGGAGAGATCCTTCTGGAGCTCCTGACAATCACTTCTGGTCTTCACCAATCGGAAAAGTTTGGTGTCATCTGCAAACTTAGCCACCTCACTGCTCAACCCTGTCGCACCGGAGAGAGGTGCCATTGGGGCTGGGCTGGCTGGGCAGCAGCTGCGGGGAAGGCACCCCGCTTCCAGCCCCCACTTGGGAGCTGCAGCAGACCGCTGAAAGAGCTGCATGCGGCTCTAAAAACACAGGTTGCTGACCCCAGGTATAGGCAATGATTCCAGTGAACACAAGCACAGAGACAACAGCGAGGTGGGGGAGGCAAATGGAGATGGTTTTCTGATGCCCCTGAACAGAAGGGATTCGGAGCACAGCAGTGAAGATTGATGCATAGGTTGTAATGATGAAGATAAAACATCCAGATGCTGCACTACAACTAAGCACAAGAAGCCCAACTTCAACTAAGTACAAATCAGTGCAAGGGAGTTTTAGTAACTTGGGGATTTCACAGAAGAACTGATCAACAACATTGGAGCAAAAGCTGATGGGAAAGGTTACAGGTGCATGTACAGCACCATAGAGAACACCACAAATCAATGCGCCTGTTGCCATCTGAATGCAGGCCCCTTTGTTCATAATAGCTTCATAGTGTAGTGGATTGCAGATGGCGACATAATGGTCGTGCACCATAATAGTTAAGAGAGAAAGATCTGTGACTTCAAAGAACAGCAAGAAGAAAACTTGGGCAACACATCCACAATAAGAAATGCTTTTTCTGCTATTAAGCGCATTAGCCATAGATTTGGGTACAATGACAGAAATGGTGCCTATGTCCACCAAGGCTAAGTTCATCAGGAAGAAGTACATGGGGGTGTGCAGGTTATGATCAAGAACCACTAAAGTAATGATGAGTAGATTTCCAATCATGGTTGTCAAGTACAAAGTGAGGAACAAAAAGGAGTGCAAGATCTGTAGTTCCCTCTGAGAATTCACGTAGCAGAAAATCAGAAGAGGAGGTAAGATTGAGAATTCTGTCCCCATTCACACATCTTACGTTGCCTGTGGGAGAAAGATTAAACTTTAAGTGTATTTATCAGAAAAATAGATAGGGGAATTAGCATTTGAAAGTGTTGACCCAATGTGCAGTGAAGAAGGCCAGTTCTATCCTTGGGATCATTAGAAAAGGTATTGAGAACAAAACAGCTAATATTATAATGCCATTGTACAAATCGATGGTGAGGCCACACCTGGAGTATTGTGTCCAATTCTGGTCCTCACATCTCAAAAAGGATATCGTGGAAATGGAAAAGGTGCAAAAGAGAGCGATTAAAATGATTATTGGGCTGGGGCACCTTCCTTATGAGGAAAGGCTATGGCATTTGGGCCTCTTTAACCTAGAAAAGAGACCCTGAGGGGAGTCATGATTGAGACATACAAAATTATGCATGGGAAGGATAAAGTGGATAGAGAGAAGCTCTTTACACTCTCACATAACACCAAAACCAGGGGACATCCACTAAAATTGAGTGTTGGGAGAGTTAGGACAGACAAAAGAAAATATTTCTTTACTCAGCGTGTGGTTGGTCTGTGGAACTCCTTGCCACAGGATTTGATAACGGCATCTGGCCTGGATGCCTTTAAAAGGGGATTGGACAAGTTTCTGGAGGAAAAATCCATTACGGGTTACAAGCCATGATGTGTATGTGCAACCTCCTGATTTTAGAAATGGGCTATGTCAGAAGACCAGATGCAAGAGAGCACCAGGATGAGGTCTCTTGTTATCTGGTGTGCTCCCTGGGGCATTTGGTGGGCCGCTGCGAGATACAGGAAGCTGGACTAGATGGGCCTATGGCCTGATCCAGTGGGGCTGTTCTTATGTTCTTAAGATGTGGATATGTCATCAGTTGTATCAATAGGGGGTTCTGCAGGCAGCACCGGGTGAGGTGCATGGGGGGGGGTGACACCACTAATGACCAAAATTTTAAATATCCTGACATTTTCAAAAAATTCCATCATGTTATATATCGATCAATGTGTAATTTTATGCAGAATGCAATGAAACAAACAGTGTTGAAGTATCTCTGTTCTATCAAAAGTTATAACCAAAAAAACCAGCGGGGTGGGGTGATGGTACATCTCCATGTCTACCGTCAGCGGGGCCATGCCCACTGCATGGGAGGAAGTCCATCATGAGCGTGACGCACTGGCCTCCTGCACCGGGTGGTTCAAACCCTAGCAACACCACTGTATGTTATCAGGACCTGCTTTTCCTAATAGGCCCACTATGTTTCCTAATCAGAAGCAACTGGAAGTAGGACACGTTATCAAAACATTCTAATTCCTAATTGTTGCTGCTTATTGGTGGAGGAGAAGAAATGGTCCAAGGGGTAGTCACCACATCTCCCCCCCCCCCTTTCCCTTCTTCCATGATGCACCTTTGTGTTCTCTCCTTCCTTGGGAAGTGAATATCTCCTCTTTGCTCCTATTCTACCTAGCAATCAAGGCTGCTTAGGATTTAGCTGTGCATTTAAGAAACCTTCAGATCATAATTCATTTGCATTTGAATTTTGTTCCCCTCTTTCTTATTGTACATTTATCCTGACAACAGAAGTGCACACCCTGCTGAGACAAATAAGATTAGGGTTTTCCTTGCCTGGTCCTGCTCTTCATGAGACAAGTCAGGGGAAAAGGGGGAACCTGATTAAGCTTCAGGTTGGCCAGGGACAGGACATGAACAGCACATGGGCATGAACACAGGACATGGACAGTGTGCAGAGCCCAGTCCTGGCATCCCAATTCTGGGAGGCTTCCCACATGAGATAGTCTGGGGTAGGTGGAAAATCTCCACCCAATCAGGAAGAAATCAAAACTTCCTATCTGACCCCCAGGGGTGACCAGCTATTCTCAGGTAAGAATGTCTGATTTCTGTCTTATTGGCCATTGGTGGGGAGTTTTTTGCACGCATTGTTGGAAGCCACTTTATGACAGCAGAACTCTGTTCTGCTGTTGTAAAACCCTGTATGCATCAGACCATTCCTACAGGATTGGGCCATGACTAAAACAAAGAGAAAGTAAGCCCTAATGGCCACTGAGGTGACTTCTCTAATACCTTCACCCACATTCAGCTGTCAACATTCACCCACCAAACATACAGAATCAACATTTAGAGAAGTAATTCAGATACTAGTTTATTCTAATCAAAGTACACAAAAACTTTACAGCTCCCACTGAGCCGCTGTTACCAGGCAGGCTCCAGGATACATGAACTGTTGTTACACATTACCTCAAATACAGGTGCAGCCTGTATGGGGTGGGGATACTGAAAGTCACACACACCTTTGCCCTGTGCTGGCATCTCACTCCATTTCCAGGCAGCCCAAAACACTGCAAAAAGACTCTGCCTCATCCAGGCAGGGAAATAGTCCTGGAAGAGGTTCCCCTTACAAGGAACAGTAACATTCCTGGAGCCCCTGAGCCAGCAAAGAGGCTGAAGAGGGGGCAGGAAACCTCTGTATCCAGAATACATGCAGTAATGTGGAGCTTGCTCACTCTCTCCCTCTAGCTCTCTCTCTCTCTCTCACTCACACACACAACAGGGGCAGGTGTGGTAGCAACAGAGGGGATTGCTTTAAAAAACCCAGGGAGTGTTTGCTGAATTCCACCCCCCCCAACTGTGCAGGCAATCATCGACATAAGCGATCCCCCCCCCCAGATGGTGCAGGCTATCACTGCCACAAGCAAGCCTTCCCAGTAAGCAAAGCATTCGATTGAGCCTACAATCCTCTCCACACTTTCCTGGGAGTAAGCCCCATTGACTAGAATGGGGCTTACTTCTGAGAAGAAATGCATAGGGCTGGACTCTTCAAAGCTCAGCAGGACAGCTGGCAACAGGGAGGGCTAAGTACGGAGGGAACTGGATTAGATTGATAACAGCTGCCTAAGTTTCCTTCCATCTGGAATCACTACTGGATCAGGCCAAAGGTCCATCTAGTCCAGCTTCCTGTATCTCACCAAATGCTTCAGGGAACACACAAGACAACAAAGTAATAGATCAAGAGGTTTGAACAGACGGATCTGGGCTGGAGAAAAATCCCTGTATTTCTATCCTTGAGGTTTGTGAAAAGACACACTGCAGAGGGAGAGGGGGAGAAGAATGTTTGCACTTAATAGGGACATCTGTTCAGAGTGAAGCAGAATACAATTTGGAAGTTTCTGGCCATAGTAGTTACAAAGTTTTTATGTGTGGAATGGAGTTCTTAAATGACTCCTAATTTCACAGTACTGCTCATTTGCCTCAGTTTTAAGCTACTTATTTCTGTAGCCTCCATTTTCTGAAGAACAGGGACAGTTAAACAGATACAGATGTTTAGCTCTTTTTTAGCAGAAGTATTTGTTGGCAGAAGCTTATAAAATTGACCTTTAAAGTCCTTCACAGCTTGGTGCCAGGGCACCTGAAGGACCATTTCTACCACTTGGTGATGAACTGAAGTCAACTGAGGGGCCTTCCCAACTGTGTGCCACTACTGATGGCACAATCCTATCTGATCTCTGCATTGGCAGAACCCATGCTCTGCTGGCACAGACTTTTGCAAAGGGGCCATTGTTAAGGTTATATTTTGTAAGTTATGAGATGATTGGTGTAGGATCCCAGTCTTGTCCCAATGTGAGCAGGTTGCAAGAAAAACTTCAACTACAGCAGAGTGCTTTCAGCAGTTGTATTGAGCAAGGGATGTCACATTCAGAGTAGTCAGTAAACAGTCCAAGAGTCAGCATGGAGAGCAGTCAGTCCAAGTATAACAAATCCAAATCAGTTTCCAATAATACACAGTCAAAGGTTCAGTCCATAAGTCAGTAATAACATATACATACAGTATCCAGCCTCTTCAGTCACTGGCAGCAGTTCAATAGTTATCTCCATCAACTCCCCTACTGCTGCCCTGGAAGCTCCAGCAAACTAACCTTATATAGTCGGCTTAGCCAATCAGTGCTGGCTTGGTTACACCCAGGGTGTGTCTGTCCCAGGTGCTTGCTGATTCTGCTGAATCAGCACTCTACACCTGCTCCCTGAACCAACTTGTAAGCTGTGGTTCTGCTTCCCTCAGAACTCAAGCTGACAGCCATAAATCAGTCTAAAGATCCACCAGTGGGAAGGCCAAAAGAGAGGCATCCAAGGAATTATGTGTGCTAGGCAGAGCTGGCATGGAATGGGGCAGGGGAGGGCAGGGAAGAGGCAAGGGGTGGATGGATAGGGTCTGCAGCACTGGTGCACACTGTATTCTTTCCCCCTTCCAGGGTCTGATCTGCAAACATGGATCAATTGTGCATGCTGGTGTGGGTCTGAGTAACACCCATGGCAGCTGGGGGTTTCCCAGGGCAAGGAGGCCCAAGGAGGCTTTCTGCCTGCTAAATTCCCCCACAGGATGGCACTGCTGTATTGGCAGGGTGAAATTTAAGCAGGATTCGGCAATGATTTAGGTGAGGCAGTAGCCTTCTCTGTGGTGATTTTGCAACTTTGGAACTCCCTTCCAAAGTTAAACATTTTGAAGAAAATTCCTTCCAGGAAAGAACAAAACAGTCTCAACAATCAAATGAGAAGTCTGGCAAGCCCATTCAAAAAATGTTTTCAATATACAAGCCTCTGAAATGCAGTCTGAATCTCTTTATTTCTCATGCTATAAATGAAGGGATTCAGCATTGGGGGGAAGATGGTATAGATCACAGCAAAAGCAACACCTAGATCAGATGAAGGACTGCTGGGAGGGCTTGCATATACAAAGACTGCTGTGAACACAAGCACAAAAACAACAATGAGATGGGGGAGGCAAGTAGAGAGGGCTTTCTGGCGCCCTTGTTCTGAAGGGATGCGGAGCACTGTGGTGAAGATCCCCACATAGGTTGAAACGATGAAGATAAAGCATCCAAATACTACACTTGCACTAAGCACAAGAAACCCAACTTCAACCAGGTACAATTCAGAGCAAGACAGTTTCAGTAACTTGGGGATTTCGCAGAAGAACTGATCCACAACATTAGAGCAAAAGCTGATTGCAAATGTCCCACTTGTGTGCACAGATGCATAGAGAATTCCACACAGCCATGCTCCGGCTGCCATCTGGACGCAGGCTCCTTTGTTCATAATAGCTTCATATTGTAGTGGGTTGCAGATGGCAACATAACAGTCATGGGCCATTATGGTCAGGATAGCAATATTGGATGACGCAAACAATGTTAGGAAGAAGATCTGGGCCACACACCCAGAATAAAAAATAAGACTGTTGTACATGAGTGAATTAGCCATGGATTTGGGTATGGTGACAGAAATGGAGCACAGGTCCAGAAGGGCTAAGTTTGTTAGAAAAAAATACATAGGGGTGTGCAAGTGATGATCAAGGACTACTAACGTGATGATAACAATGTTTCCAATCATGGCTATCAAGTACAAAGCTAGGAACAAAAAGAAATGCAAGATCTGTAGTTCTCGGACCTCTGAGAATTCCAGTAGTATAAAGTAAGTGACGGAGGTAAGATTGGATATCTTGCCCTCAATTGGAAATATCATGTCACCTGTAGGAGGAACGATAAATGTTAATTCTGTTATAACTAAATTTTCAGTCAGTTGAAGCCAGAATACTTGTATTTAGACCACTTTCATCCCAGTATAATGAATAGTATAGCGCAGCTGTATCCAGAGACCTCTGTTGCTTGGATAGACTGTGACAATCTTGCAGCCACATCCTATCCTTTCCCTTCTGCCAATGCAGTTGCACCAAAAAAGCTTGCATTGCATCCTATTGAGGAGCAGTCCTAGAGTTTTCCCTTGGATAGGGAACATTTGTTCCCCTATCTGGGGGTAAGCTTCCGGAGCTTGGAAGGGTCCACTTGAATGAGCGCCAAGAAAATGGATGTGGGTCAGGAAGAGGTTTTGGATCCAGCCAACACTACTGCCGCCGAGCTCACCCCCTTCCTGGATCTGATCTGGCCTTCTCCCTGCCCTGACACTGCCCCATTCCACCCTCTCCCTACCCTGTTCTGCCTCCCACACTGGCCTACCTATTTATTGAGATAAGTTATTTTCATGATGAGTATTTTGACATACTGTTGGGATAAGGTAATGATTTGAGCAAAATAGAATTAAATCAGAGTCAAGGGGCTGTGAATGCATCTCTTTATCCCTGGACTGCAATACTGCCTCCCCTGTCCACCACCTCCCAGACATATACTAAATCAATACAAGGAACTGTGCAAAAAGTTTGGAAGTTAAATCAACTAGTAGACTGGTGCACCCAAGCTAGGCTTGTCCATCTATTCCAATCTGCATTGACTGGTCAAGGTTTGATCCATAATTCTTGGGGGGAGGGGGGCATGATCTGAATTTGGTTTATTCAGAAGTGACACATGCTCATTTTAATGAACTAAGTCATCTACCTGATATGCTACCCTCCCACAAACCCACGGCATCAAGTTGCAACTGGGATCTTCTAAAGAGCACAGAGCACTCTTCCTCAATTTTATAAATCTGCACCGTGGGTTGGGATCAGAGGTTTCAGTCTAAAGCTGAAATGTTTCTTAAACATAGAATATGATGCATTCTAGGATAGATAAATGCAGAAGCAATTGCACACATATGACCCAATAGGGGAAAAAATATTCTGAATTTCCATTGATCAGTCATGACAGGGTGAAGTTGGAGGGTCAATCCAACTCTATGCTCCAACTGTAAATCAGCAGGAATTCAGCATTTTTACAGTGTAGCTAGATGTGAGCACTTGCTTCTTCTGGTAGACAACGGTGGAAGGACTGTCAGCTCACTCCTTTCCAAATCCTCTGCACCGATACAGCTGTGAGTCACATTTGTTCCCTTGCCTTGAAGTAAGCCCCAACTGCTCAGATGGTTCTACTTAGACTTGAGCAAGTGATTTTGCTAATGAAAGTCAGAGTGGAGTCAAGTAGATGGATAGGATATCTGCTGAGCTACTGCAGATAAAAACCGTCCATTCATACCCTTGACCTACAACATCCCTGAATCAACACTCCCCATGTTCCACCCTCTCCTCCTCCTGTTCTGCCAGCTGCTTGTCTCCTGTACCAACTTACTGGAGCTGGGGCTCTCGTAGTGGCTGCTTTTGCGTGGCTGCCACTGTTGACCATTTGTGTGGCCAGGCTGTGCCGAGTGGCACATTGTGTTTTGTCATGGCTGTAAAGCACACTGCATCACCAGAACACAAGTTATGGCAGTGCAGATGGCCCACAGGATTGGGCCATGTCTCTAATCATTCACACACTCCTAATCTATGGTAAAATTGCATGTAATGTAATTACTTTCCTAATTTTATAACTAAGTAGTGACATCTGATCTGGAGTCATTTAGCACTAGTGAGAAGTGCTACAATGCAGTTTGGTGTTTCTTTTGTGAATAAATTTGCCACTACAATGTGATGCTTCACTCATATAGAAACAGTTTTTTTTCCCCTGGAGATCACATAAATGAGTCAATGAGCTGGATCCGACCTCAAGGGTTGTGACTGTGATATCACACAAAATAGTATCTGACAAAAAAAAGTTGGATGGGTGGAAAGAAGAATCAACAGGTAGCTGAGACAGTAGAAACAATGTATGGACCTTTACTTACTTTTTCCCATTGGTCTCTTCCAATAGTAGATAACATTCCTTTTGCAGAAGAATTTAGATCATTATGTGCCAAGATCCCTTTGTTCTTTGAAACTTGTTCTCTCTTTCGCAATGTTGCATGATGTGTGTGGTCCTTTGCATCGGTCTGACAGTGAGAGACTTTCTGCTTGTGCATGAATATTTATCAATGTCTCCTTTGTCTTCTTTGAACCTGGTCTCAGGAGTCCAGCACAGCTAACCACAATTTTAGAAGGCTGCTGAGATGTTTTCCCATGACCTGCAATCTTTTCCTAAGAAACCTAACAAGATCATTGCCAGTAACCTGCATTTGAAAACCTGAGAAAATTAATGCTCCTGAGACTTAAATCAAAGTTTGCCGTGCACTCAGATGGAATACCACAGCAGAAGCTGCACTGAGATGTATGGAACCATTGACATGGTTCTGGATGGCATGAGGAAATGACTCTGTAGCAGATGGAGCCTGAGGTCTCCAACATAACCTGCGGTGGTAATATATGGACATTACTGGGACGAAGTCACAAATAATCCAAGTTGTCTCCTTGCTTTCAATGCTTGTTATTCAGAATTCATTTTTTTTTCTCAGATGGTACCCAAAATGCACAACTTCACAGTACCAGATTGCATAAATCTGCCTTGGATTTCACAAAGCTCTATCTGACATTCTCATAGAAGACCAATGCTCCAAGTTTTGGAAAATCACTTCTTACCAAAAGTTGAACATTATGTTGAACTTGAATGTTATTATTATAAAAATATTTTATATTACTTCCAGGTAAATGTGCACAGGATTGTAGTAAACAAAAATGATCAGAGCCATTCACAGTCCAATGCTTACAAAATCCCCACCTGCCAATACAACCAAGTGCTGTATCCTTTGGGGATTTAGGCTGCAATCCTAACCACACTTTCCTGAGAGTAAGCCCCATTGAATAAAATAGGAGTTACTTCTGAGTAGACCTGGTTAGGATTGTGCCCTTAGTCTTGCAGGGCTCCTCAAGGTAAAGGAACGTGTGTTCCTCCACATCCTTGATAGGTCTACTCCGACCTACACTTTGACTGGAGCAACTCTGACTAGACCTGGGGAGGTGGGTTGGGGGGGGGGGAGATAGGATATTGATGGAGCTAAAGTCACTGATAAACACCCCTTCCTGCCTTTGACACACACCCTCTCTGTTCTGGTCTCTGCCCTGTTCTGCCCCTCCCCTCTCCGTTCCACCCACCACTGCTTATCCCCCACACCAATTTAATGGTGCCAAGGCTTCCAGGATTGTCACTGTTGCTGCTTGCTGTTTTTGACATTTTTATATTTCTTTCTTCCAAATAACAAATACAAGCCATCTGTCTGTATAATCCTGAGACTGCCATTTAAATCAGACTGTTCATTTCTCTGTGCCTACAACATTTCAGAATCCTGCAATGTATCTGCAGTAATTAGTCCACTCTCTCTGGTTTACCAGGATCAGGAATATTTGCTTCCACTTCAGTTGTGTTTCCCATTTCAGCATCCTGACCAAGTACCCTAATAAGACTTTAGACAGGAAATTTGGATTGCAAATGGATCACAACTGTATTGCAGCAGGTCCTAACTATCCAAAAACACTGCACTCTCTTTTTTTATGGATTCCTTCCTTTGATAAGACAGCTTCTATGTTTACCCTTTTGGGGGGCAACCCAATCCTGACTCCAAGCTGCAAGTCATCTCACAACCACATCAGTCCCATATAGCAGCTCAGTTGGATCATCCTGATATGCTAACCAGTTTTTGAGGTTGACTTTGGATTTGTTTCTCAATGTTTCTCAATGGGGTGGCACTAGCACCCCAAGTTGAGCTGTCTGTGGTAGCTGGTGTTGGGCCCTACTTTTCCTGACCAACAGGCCTTAGGGTGCTCACTAAATGTCCTTTCCTTCATACCCTGCTAAGAACAGTCATATACTAGCCTAGTGTTTTAGCCTAGCTCAGCTTCTGTCCACCCCACCTGCTCACAATAAAGTATTGTAAGCCCTCTGCATGTTTCCTGAAAGAACCAAATCCCAAAGGGATAAACTCCATTATTATAAACTTAAATTATATTAGAAACTATTATTTCTATCAAACTAGGCTACAAATGAATGATGCCATGATGGGCAATAAAAGTGGCCCCCCTGCTGCCATCCCTACTCTCCTCTTTCCCAACTTTTCTCACTTTCTCAGGATCCTGAAACTGCTCCCCCCTCCCAACTCTTGCCTGAAGAAAGTCACACCACAAAATCACCATTCTGGATATCCCTTGAAGAGCAACTTAGTCCCTGTACGCAAATGGCTCATGGATACATCAATCCTCTTCTCCAGGCTATGGGGGTGGTTGGATTGGGCCTGGGAGGGAGCAAGATCAAAAGAACTGGCACACACCCTATCCTATTCCCATTTCCAGGTCAGATCTGGCAACATGGATCAACTTTGACTTGTGCCAAGTTGACCCATTGAGAAGACTGAGGACAAAAGTCCTCTTAGCCTCAAAATTTTCTGCCTGCTAAACTCTCCTGTGGGATGTAATGTAGCCTGTATCAGAATGGAATGAGCTGCCCATCTTTCACTTACCTGTTCTACCACTTCCTAGGCCCCAATGGACTTATTCAGATTCATTTCATTTACATTACTAATATAAATCTGGTAGGTTCAAGGGAGCATGGGATCTTGGGTGCCACTGCTTCTCCCTCTCTCACATCACATCACATCACACTTCTGCTGATTATTCAGAACACTTCCTCATTTTTGGTGTCCTTTTAACTAACTTGCATTTCCATCCTGTGGTTGCACCATGACCAGGGGAAAAAACCAGAACCTCAAAAGATATACAGGTGCAGCCTATTTATCCACATTTGTTCCATTCTATTAACAAAAAATGAGTTGTGCTAAATTCCATAGAGTTACACAAATACACTGTAGCCTGGCACTTCTGGATAGAAGGAAACTAAGGCAGCTGTTATCAATCCCCTCCGTACTTAGCCCTCCCTGTTGCCAGCTGTCCTGCTGAGCTTTTAAGAGTCCAGCCCTCTGCATTTCTACTCAGAAGTAAGCCCCATTCCAGTCAATGGTGCTTACTCCCAGGAAAGTGTGGAGCAGATTGTAGGCTAAATCGCATGCTTTGCTAACTCGGAAGGCTTGCTTGTTTGGTGCAGGTGATAGCCTGCACCATCTCAGTGGGGGGGTCACTTGTGTGGGTGATTACCTGCACCATGGGGGGGGGGAATTTAGCAAACACTCCCTGGGTTTTTTTAAAGCAATCACCTCTGTTGCTACCACACCTGCCCCTGTGTGTGTGTGTGTGTGTGTGTGTGTGTGTGTGTGTATGTATGTGAGAGGGAGAGAGGGAGGGAGGGACCGGGACCGGGACCGGGCAAGCTCCACCTTGCTGCATGTGTTCTGGCTACAGAGGTTTTCCGTCGCCCCCTTCACCTCTTCAGCCTCTTTGCTGGTTCAGGGGCTCCAGGAATGTTACTGTTCCTTGCAAGGGGAACCTCTTCCAGGGCTCCAGGGCTATTTCCCTGTCTGGGCAAGGCAGAGCCTTTCTGCAGTGTTTTGGGCTGCCTGGAAATGGAGCGAGATGCCAGCGCAGGGTAAAGGTGTGTGTGACTTTCAGTACCCCCACTCCATTCTCATTGAGACAAATCCACAGATAAAAAATCCGTGGATAAATGGGCTGCACCTGTATTTGAGGTAATGTGTAGCAACAGTTCATGTATCCTGGAGCCTGCCTGGTAACAGCGGCTCGCTGGGAGCTATAAAGTTTTTGTGTACTTTGATTAGAATAAACTAGTATCTGAATTACTTCTCTAAATGTTGATTCTGTATGTTTGGTGGGTGAATATTGACAGCTGAATGTGGGTGAAGGTATTAGAGAAGTCACCTCAGTGGCCATTAGGGCTTACTTTCTCTTTGTTTTAGTCATGGCCCAATCCTGTAGGAATGGTCTGATGCATACAGGGTTTTACAACAGCAGAACAGAGTTCTGCTGTCATAAAGTGGCTTCCTGATTGGGTGGAGATTTTCCACCTACCCCAGACTATCTCATGTGGGAAGCCTCCCAGAATTGAGATGCCAGGACTGTGCTCTGCACACTGTCCATGTCCTGTGTTCGTGCCCATGTGCTGTTCATGTCCTGTCCCTGGCCAGCCTGAAGCTTAATCAGGTTCCCCCTTTTTCCCTGACTTGTCTCATGAAGAGCAGGACCAGGCAAGGAAAACCCTAATCTTAATTGTCTCAGCAGGGTGTGCACTTCTGTTGTCAGGGTAAATGTACAATAAGAAAGGGGGAATCAAAGTTCAAATGCAAATGAATTATGATCTGAAGGTTTCTTAAATGCACAGCTAAATCCTAAGCAGCCTTGATTGCTAGGTAGAATAGGAGCAAAGAGGAGATATTCACTTCCCAAGGAAGGAGAGAACACGAAGGCGCATCATGGTAGAAGGGAAAGAGACTGGGGGGGGGGAGATGTGGTGACTACCCCTTGGACCACTTCTTCTCCTCCATCAATAAGCAGCAACAATTAGGAATTAGAATGTTTTGATAACATGTGTCCTACTTCCAGTTGCTTCTGATTAGGAAACATAGTGGGCCTATTAGGAAAAGCAGGTCCTGATAACATACAGTGGTGTTGCTGGGGTTTGAACCACCCGGTGCAGGGGGCCATTGCGTCACGCTCATGATGGACTTCCTCCCATGCAGTGGGCATGGCACCGCTGACGGTAGACATGGAGATGTACCATCACCCCACCCCACTGGTTTTTTTGGTTATAACTTTTGATAGAACAGAGATACTTCAACACTGTTTGTTTCATTGCATTCTGCATAAAATTGCACATTGATCGATATATAACATGATGGAATTTTTTGAAAATGTCAGCATATTAAAAATTTGCGTCAGTAGTGGTGTCACCCCCTCCCCCATGCACCTCACCCGGTGCAGCCTGCACCTCCAGAACCCCCTATTGATGCAACTGATGACATATCCACATCTTAAGAACATAAGAACAGCCCCACTCAGGCCATAGGCCCATCTAGTCCAACTTCCTGTATCTCGCAGCGGCCCACCAAATGTCCCAGGGAGCACACCAGATAACAAGACACCTCATCCTGGTGCTCTCCCTTGCATCTGGTCTTCTGACATAGTCCATTTCTAAAATCAGGAGGTTGCACATACACATCATGCTTGTAACCTGTAATGGATTTTTCCTCCAGAAACTTGTCCATTCCCCTTTTAAAGGCATCCAGGCCAGCTGCCGTTAACACATCCTGTGGCAAGGAGTTCCACAGACCAACCACACGCTGAGTAAAGAAATATTTTCTTTTGTCTGTCCTAACTCTCCCAACACTCAATTTTAGTGGATGTCCCCTGGTTTTGGTGTTATGTGAGAGTGTAAAGAGCTTCTCTCTATCCACTTTATCCTTCCCATGCATAATTTTGTATGTCTCAGTCATGACTCCCTCAGGGTCTCTTTTCTAGGTTAAAGAGGCCCAAATGCCATAGCCTTTCCTCATAAGGAAGGTGTCCCAGCCCAATAATCATTTTAATCACTCTCTTTTGCACCTTTTCCATTTCCACGATATCCTTTTTGAGTACCGGAACCGGACACAATACTCCAGGTGTGGCCTCACCATCGATTGTACAATGGCATTATAATATTAGCTGTTTTGTTCTCAATACATTTTCTAATGATTCCAAGCATAGAACTGGCCTTCTTCACTGCCGCCGCACATTGGGTCGACACTTTCAAATGCTAATCCCCCCCATCTAATTTCTGATAAATACACTTAAAGTTTATTCTTTCTCCCATAGGCAACATAAAATATGTGAAAGGGGACAGAATTCTCAATCTTACGTCCTCTTCTGATTTTCTGCTACTTGAATTCTCAGAGGTCCGGGAACTACAGATCTTGCACCAGTCCTCTGAATGTCCCAGGCTGGGAGGCCAATATCAGCTGCAGCCAATGCAGCCCCAATCCTGAAAGAGTGCAGGTCGTAATCTTCTGCCCGAAACCCAAGGTCCGCCACTGCCCTGCGATAAAGGACCCTAAACTGAAAAAACGTAACAGGTGAGGCATCAACATGGCAGAACAAGGCACCCCGAACTGCAGGACGTGCAGCCAAATAAGACCGAAGTGTCCTTCCTAGGCACAAGGCTAGGATCTGTGCCAGGCCCAGTCGCACTTGAAAACCCACCCCCCGCTGGTCGGTTTTCGAACGACGGAGGGTGATAATGACCACATCAGCCTTAATATGTACATTCTGCAGCTGTAAGGCCCTTCCAGACTCGTCACCCGCTGAGGCATATAAAACCTCACTGGGGCGGAAGGCACCAAAAAACATAATGATGCTGATGGTTCTAAACAATAAGGACTCATAAGGAGTTGAGCACAGTACCTCAAAACGATTAATCAACCTGACTAAAATCCCAGGGGCTATGGGCTTACGCCGGTCAGGGGTAGGGGGACAGATCCGCTTCAAACCCTCGACCAACTTGTGTACCCTAAAGTCGGCAGTAGCATCAGCGAAACCTGAGGCCTTGGCAGAAAATGCCAATGCCGCCAAGTACACCGATAAAGACCTACAAGCTACATTAATGCTATGCAGGTATAACAAGAACCGCATCAGGTGTTCCAGAGGAACAGGCCAGACTTGGGGTAAGGCCAGGGCTGTCCAAAAGGCCTCAAATTCCCTTGCCTTACTTTGATAGCTGTGACGGGTAGAAGGCGCGAGTGCAAACCAAATTACATGTTGTGCTCTGCACAGCCAAGGGTCCAAAGCCAAAGTGGCATCAGGTCGGGCTCCCGCAGCGCCCCCATTGCCAGCTGATGGAAACGCTCCACCTGAAAGTGAGATAGGGCGTCGGCTATGCCGTTGTCAAGACCCGTGACATGCTTAGCCAAAAACAAGATGTTATTTTTAAGGCAGTGCAAAATGAACACCCTTACCAGCCTCATTACCCGTGGGGACCGGGATATCTGCTGGTTAACGACAAACACCACAGCTTGGTTGTCACACCACAAACGCACAGTGGAGTTGGCAAATTTCTCTGCCCATAAATGAACTGCCACCACAAGGGGGAACAGCTCCAAAACAGTCATGTCTGCTGTAACCCCCTCTGAAACCCATGCATCTGTAACCATGTTGCCAAATCTGCCTTCATGTCCTGGGTGATCCGCAGGAGGTAGTGAGACTTCTTGATACCCACCATGCAATCACACAGCCTCCTCAAAAAGGCTCGACCAGGGGCAACTACCCCGCAGGTGAAATTCAAATGCCCCAACAGAACCTGCAAATGTCTCAAGGACAATTTCCGAGCCTGGAGGCCAGCACGAATTAACTGCTGCATCCTAACCAACTTATTACCAGGCAGCCTACTGCACTGCTGTACCGTGTCCAATTCAACACCCAAAAACGTAAGGGTAGTCGCGTGGCCCTCAGTCTTTTCATGGACAAGGGGAACCCCCAACTCCTTGCACACAGTCACAAAGGTATGTAGCAGGTGCAGGCACTGATCAGATCCACCCGCGCCGACGAAAAGAAAATCATCAAGATAATGGACCACTGAGGCGAGTCGTGCTTTGCTCACCACTACCCACTCCAAAAAGCAGCTAAATTTCTCAAAAAGGGCACAGGAGATTGCACATCCCATTGGCAACACTTTATCCAGGTATAGGGAACCATTAAATTGAAAACCAAGCAAACAAAAATCATCGGGGTGGACAGGCAGGAGTCTGAATGCAGACTCAATATCCATCTTGGCCATGAGGGCGCCACAAACACGTACCATCCCAAAAGCTTGGTCCAAAGAAGTGTATCGTACTGAACAAAGGTGCACAGGGATGCTATCATTAACTGTGTCCCCTTAAGGATAGGACAGATGGTGAATGAGACGGAAGGTCCCAGGGACCTGCTTGGGAACTACACCTAAAGGGGACACCTGAACCTTGGGAAATGGAGGAGTCTTAAATGGGCCTGCCAAACAGCCAGCTCCCAGTTCCTTATCTATCTTAGCTTGAACTATCCCCTCCATACACTTGACCGATGGGAGATTCCTGGTCCAGGTAGATCTGGAGGGAGGGGGCGCAGGAATCCAAAATCCTCTATCAAAACCTTCCAATAACATTTGAGCATCCTGAAACTTTGGATACCCCTTCAAAAATGAAGCCAACACCTCTACTCTAATCGGGGTGGGCCAATTTTCCAGCTTGAGGAGGCTGGGACCCCTCTTGGCCTGCCCAGCTTGGGGCCTGGGACCCCTCCTAAAACCTGCCAGCTTGGGGCACACGGACACTGAGTGCTGGCTCTTGCACTGCCCACAGACATGTGCAAGCCTGCATTACCGCACCGCCCTGTGGAGTTAAACTCATAGCAGGAGTGGGGGGGTTTGAACCCAACGCACTCCTGACATCCTTGCCACTGGTCCGGTGGTGCTCCAAGCAATCAAATGCCTGCTATCAGATCGGTCACCCAAATTAGACCGGGCCAGCAGGACAATTTGGACCCACAATTCCCACTGTGGAACCCGCCAGTCAAGGGCGGGGTCATGGGAAGCACGTAAACAAAAATGTTCATCATATGTAAGCCAAGCCGTGCCCACATATTCGCGGAAAGCCCTGTGAATAATATCCAGGTACTTAAAAAGCGCAGTTGCCCATGCTGGCAGCATCTGAATAAATACTGCAGCATAAATCATGTATCCATTTAACCAGTTATTCCAATTCTTTTCAATTTTCCACCTTTGTGCCACTTGGGGATCAGGCGCTGGGTCACCCACCTTCAGGGCTGGCTCAGGTTCCTTATGTAATAAACTAAAAACATCAACAAACACGCCCCTCCAAATTTTCTCTTTAACTGCCAAGGCAAGGTGACCACCCAAAGGGAGGGCCACATCCCAATAAGCTACTCGCGGACACTCACCTGACCCTTCCATGGCTCCCTGAGAAAAAAACCCATATGGGACATTGGCATAAGGGGCGAAGCTATAAGGGACACCGGAGACCGGGGAAACCCCCGTAAATGGCAGAGCAGCAGCTATGGTCTGTCCCGCCTGTGATGCCAGCGCCCCTGGGGAGATCCCGGGTTGTTGCCATATTCCTGGTGAATATGGAAAGGGGGGGGCTTGCGGCACCTGAGAATAACCCCAAGCCGGCCAATACGGCAACGGAGCTGAAGGTGCCAACACTGAGGAATTCACACCTTCACGCTCATCCCATACTCCAGCCCAGGCTGAGCTATCCATCTGCCCGCTCTCACCCGTTGGAGGCATGGGTACTGTCTGGCAAGATGCTCCTTGCGAATGCTGCTGTTCCTCAGGGTCTGATGCCTGCACCTGAACAACTGGAGGTCCAGGTGGAGCCTGCCGCTCAGTGGGTTTCTCCAAAGCGGTTAACCTGGAAGAGAGGATTTCCATGAGCTTCGCACCATGCCGTTTTCTGGTAGACCTCCGACTGGGGGGGGAGCACCTGATGTGCTACCACCATCTCCCAAACCAGCATCACGCATTGCGTTCTCCTTCTCAAGCGCCTCCACCCGTGCAACTAGGGCCCGCAGCTCAGCTGTATCATTCTCCTCATCCGAGGAAGAAGCTGGTGCGGGATTGGGGGGGGGACACTTCGTGGCCTTCCCCCCGGATTTCTTGTTTCTCTTAGGCATAGCAACGATTGAACAACTGTGCGGGGGGGGGGGAAGCAGTGTTAACTAACCTATCACCCTTACAATACTTACCACTAAACTACTCTAATGTTTCCACTCCCTTGATCTTATTTTCATTTAATTTTTAATTTCAAAATTTTTTTTTTATTAATTTATTTTTAAATTAAAACTTCCTTAAATATGGGGTAATTTTTTTTAAATTTTGTTTTATCTCACCTTTTTATTTATTTATCCAATTAACTTCTAGTTTTCTTTCCCTCCCTTCCTTTTTCCCCCCTTAAATTTATTATGCAAAGGACACTGCAAAACTGCTACCAACTTTGAGGTCTCCCATCTAATTCAGGACCACAGCCAACTCTGCTTAGCTTTAGCCACTGTTAAGTGTAAACACCACTTAGCCATCAGGCCTCACACACAAGTGAAGGAAGCAAACTGAAGAAAAAAACACGCGTCCCCACTATGCACTGGGAGGAGGAATGCCCAGCGCAGACCCCAAAGCCCCAAACACAAGCAGGAGGGCGCGCAGGGAAGAAACCTCCTAGTGCTTCTGCCGGCAGGCTCAACAAGCAGCCAGCAGGAGCCCAGGCAGGGCGACTCCAAGGGCAGCAGGCACCAGCCCAAAAACACGCAGCCCAAGGGAAGCCAGGTACGTGCCCAAACACACCCCCATGGAGCACCTGCAAACCAAGCAGGCGAACCCGCTCCACACAGGCACCCCAACAACCGGCAGGGTGGAGGGCAGGCTGAAGCATGGACCTGACTAAGCAGAGCTGCCAGGTGCCCAAGTGCTGGCTGCCCAAACTGCCCTGGGTAGGTGGGGGGAGGTCAGGCGCTCAGCGGCTCCCGCTGCGCGCAGCCAGCAGACGCGAGTTGGAAGACGAAGAGTAGCCAAGCACGCCCAAAATCGGGAATTCAAGTAGTTAAGCTCAGCCCCAGGTCGGAAAATCCTGAGTAGACAAGCACCCAGCCCCAAAGCACACCGAGCCCACCAGAGGCGTGGGCACACCAGCCGCTCACACACGGCCAAAGAGGGGCGCAGCTGGATCGCTGCACCTGCAAGGCAGCCCCCCACAACCCAGCCAAGAAGCCCAACCCAGGCACCACCGCCAACAGTCGCTCACTGCCCAAAGGTAAGCCAAGAGGGCAGGTGGGCAGGTGGGCACCCACAGCCAAGTGGACTGCTGGGCTCAGGGCCCCAGCAAAGTGGCCTGAGTCGGGGAGCAGCGCGAAGGAGCCCTGACCGCTGCCTGGTCCCGACTGCGCGGGCTTCTCTGAGCAGCCTGCACGTGGCCCCAGACTAATTAACCCCCAGCCAATGGGCTGCAAAGCTAGTCCCTCCTGTGCCTCGTGCGGGGGCAGGGTAAATGCCGGTGGCGCGCTAATACACGTGCCACCGGAATTCTTATGAAGCCATTTGTGTGGAATTATCAGTCCACATGAAGCTTCTCATGATGTCTTTTATAGTCTACCCTCAGAAGTTTCTGTCCACTTGTCCAAATATGTGTACAGTTGGTTTTAGGTTGGAAACTATCATGAAGCAAATTAACCCTTTTAAAACCAGTATCCTCTGTACTCTAATCTTTCACATGTTTTTTGAGGAGAATTTAACCACCAATACTTCTGAACCTATAGATAACACATATAACATCACATTTTCTCTTCTGTTACATTTTTACTGCAGGTGTCCTTCACCAAGGGAGCTCTAAATCCTCTAGTAACCTCAGCATAGTGAGAAACATTATAGAAATTGTGAGTTATGGTTGTAGGAAAATGTCAATTTGCTTCACAAACTCAGATTATCCTCCCACTTCAGTGACTGCAGATCTGCTTGGCCCCTGAGAGAGAAGATAACATTCCTTTTGAACTTCTCTCTTGTACTACACACACACTTTAATTGTTATTAAACCATTTTTGTAGCATAATCAGTCTGTAGGATACTTCACAGAGTTACAGAAAACTAAGGCAGTTTCTTCCATTTCCCTCCAAGCAGTTCAGGAAATATGTTCTATAGGTGGGGTTGGTGGGATGAGGAAGGAGGAAGCACAATAAGAATGAAAGTCCTGCTCACGGACAAGTAAAAGTTTAACATGAGAATTAGAAAGTGGTGTGTGTCTTATACCTCAGAATAGCAAGATATTTATGTGTTGTCAAAAACATGAAAAGGGCTCTGTTCTCTCCCCACATGATATGGTTACTCAGCATTGTCAGCTTAGGTCTGTTCAAGACATTCCTGTGACACAGTAAGTCTCAATTTACAAGGTTTGACCATCCATTTTGCGTGTGTGTGTGTGTGTGTGTGTGTGTGTGTGTGTGTGTTCCTTTATGTTTCTTTTGTATCTTGAGTGTGCGCATTTAACTCATGATAAACAAATGATGCTTGATTGAAGGAGTAAACTCTTATGAACTTTGATTACATAGTGTCTTCTTCTCTAAAGTTTGCTACTGCATGTCTTTGCGTTAATAATCAACTAAACACCAGAAACAAGGGACCATCCATTTTGTGTGTGTGTGTGTGTGTGTGTGTGTGTGTGTGTGTGTGTGTGTGTGTGTTCCCTTATGTTTCTTTTGTATCTTGAGTGTGTGCATTTAACTCATGATAAACAAATGATACTTGATGGAAAGTGTAAACTCTTATGAACTTGGATTACATAGTGTCTTCTTTAAACTGTGCTACTGCATGTCTTTGCATTAATAATCAACTAAACACCAGAAACAAGGGATATCCACTAAAATTGAGAGTTGGGAGAGTTAGAACAGACAAAAGAAAATATTTCTTTACCCAGCATGTGAGTCTTTAGTGGATCTCCTTACCACAGGATGTAGTGATGGCACCTGGCCTAGATGCTTTAATACAGAATTTGACAGATTTCTGGTGGAAATGTCCATCACAGGTTACAAACCATTATGGGAATATGCACCATCCTGGTTTTAGAAGTAGGCTAACTCTGAATTCCAGGTGCAGGGGAGTGGCAATAGGATACAGGTATCTTGTTGTCTTGTGTGCTCCCTGAAGCATCTGGTGGGCCACTGTGAGATACAGGAAGCTGGACTAGATGCACCTTTGGCCTGATCCAGCAGGGCTCTTCTTATGTTCAGGCCCTAAGGGCACAATCCCAAACCAACATTCCAGCACTGACATAGCTGTGCCAATGTGGCATGCACTGCACCCTGCAGTGGGGAGGCAGTCAAGGGGGCCTCCTCAAAGTAAGGGCATGTTTGTTACCTTACCTTGGGGCTGCATTGCAGCTCGGTCAGTGCTGGAAATTTGGTTAGAACTGTACCCTAAGTCTAGGAGTGCCTTCCAGTGATGGAATTAGCATTCCATCTGTGGAAGGCCATCTTTGTCTTTGCTGCAGATACACCACACATGCCACCAGAGCACCCAGCTTATCCTGGAGGAGGTACATTGGTTATGGGTATGGGCATGGGGGCATAACAGAGTGTTTCAGAGGACAAACTTGTGGTAGTGTTGGAGGAGAGATGGGTGGATTGGGGAACAGTTGTGCATACTACAGCAGCAAAAAATCCCCCCGCAGGATGCAGTGTAGCCCACACCAATCCTACTGCATCACCACAAAGGGATTTAGTTAGCATTGGCCTGATAGTGTGAAACAGCTATTGAGAAAGTAAAGGTTGCTGTGCATCCTGAGGTAAGTTCAAGGGGGACGGGACGGGACGGAACCGATCTCCATGGGCTGTTTGGCTCAGGGATGCTGGCTGGGAACTTGCTCATGCCATGAAGAATTTCTTTCACGGGCCCTAAACATCTATGGGTGCCATTCTAACCCCTTATGTCAGTGCTTTCCAGCACTGGCATAGCAGTGCCAATGCGACATGTGCTGCATCCTGCTGTTGGGTGTCACTCAGAGAGGCCTCCTCAAAGTAAGGGAATGTTTGTTTCCTTACCTCAGAGCTGCATTGTCCTTATGTCAGTGCTGGAAAGCACGGATTTAAGAGGTTAGGATTGCGCCCTCTGTTACATCTGTTGCAGAAGTAAAAAATCTGAGCACACAGCAGACACAGATCTAGCTATCAGGGCAATGAGGTTTTCATGTCTTCAAGTGCAGCATGCTGGTGCCAAGAATCTTCTTAGGTTTGTTTTAAAAAGTGACAAAAAATAAGTTCAAGGTAAAAAGCCCCAACAGCGCTGTGTGCGTGCGTGCGTGCGTGTGTGTGTGTGTGTGTGTGTGTGTGTGTGTGTGTGTGTGTGTGTGTGTGTTTCATCAGCTGCTATGCTGAACTCTTGGGAGCAGGTCTCAAAGAAGTCAAAGGAGACATTGGGAGAACCTCTTTCACAAAGTTCTGCAGAAAGCCTTTTATTTCCAGTGATGATGGATGAATCATCTCTATAGTGCCAAGTTTCAATGGACATAAATGTTTCAAGGAACAGAGCAATGATGACACACCATGACCTAAAAGCTTCTGGAATTGGAATGTAACCTGCTATTGAATGAAAGCAACGGCAAAAAGTAAGTAAATGTTTCCCCATTTTTTCCTACATTCTCAGCTGTCTGTCAGCCCAGCCACCCACCCATCATTTTCTTTCCCAAATAGTATTTTGCCTTCTACCATTCTCTGAACTGTTCAGGCCAGTTTCATATCCAGCCTCGTTTAGGTGATAGCCAGACAAAAAATTGCCTTCATGAGACTGAAACATCACATTTTAGTTGCAAACTTATGCAAAAGCAAACTAGTGGCAGCCACTAGACTTCATGTTTTTTCCTCTCCCCAGTGTTAAGTGACTCCAGGTGATATATCAATTTCCCCCCACTCTCTGCAAATGTGGTTACATATTAGTTAGAGATCTTCTTCTCTCCTGTCCACAACCAGCTCGGGCAACCTTGTCATATGTTTTGGGAAGTGATGGTGTTATATACAAATTAGATTAGCAACTCAGGGACAGGATTGTGTCAAGAATAGACACAATCCTTCCCAGGCTGTACACTTGCAGAAGCCAGTTGTTCACATTTCACTACAGTTTTTAAAACAAAATGCTGAATTCTTGCAGGTTGGTGTGTGGAACAGATGGCTGGTTGGAGCCCTCTGTCTGAGTCCTTTGTGGCTGAAGAGTAGAAATAGTATCTTTTTTTCAGAAGTACAATGTATGTGCAACTGCTTGTGCTTCTCCACTCATCTGTCCTGGGAAAGATCATGTTCTGTATTTCTTTTGATAAGTTGGAACTTAAAAGAAAATGATTTCAGTTTGTAGGAAAAGCTATATTCCCACCTAACGCATCAGGCTTATATAATCTAGCAAGGATGCTTTCTGCTGTGTGGCTGATATTAGAACAGATGCAATGTCTAAATAGGTGTTCTGTAAGATAGCAGAGTATCTGGTGACTCACTTTATTCATTCAGATAAGTTACAACTAACATGAGTCACTTCGGAGTCAAACAGAAGCCATACAGACCACATTTTCTCCAACCATTTTGGACCAAACCATGGTCAGTTGAGACAGACTGGAAAGGATGGACTAGCCTAACTTGGGCAGATGACTTGATTAGATTTTTCATCCTGTCCGTGCCTTTGCAGTAACTGTATTGTATAGATCAACCATTTTCAACCACTGTGCTGTGGCACGTTGGTGTATCGCGAATGGTCTGCAGGTGTGCCATAAGAACATAAGAACAGCCCCACTGGATCAGGCCAATGGCCCATCAAGTCCAGCTTCCTGTATCTCACAGCGGCCCACCAAATGCCCCAGGGAGCACACCAGATAACAAGAGACCTCATCCTGGTGCTCTCCCCTACATCTGGCATTCTGACTTAACCCATTCCTAAAATCAGGAGGTTGCGCATACACATCATGGCTTGTACCCCATAATGGATTTTTCCTCCAGAAACTCGTCCAATCCCCTTTTAAAGGCGTCTAGGCTAGACGCCAGCACCACATCCTGTGGCAAGGAGTTCCACAGACCGACCACGCGCTGAGTAAAGAAATATTTTCTTTTGTCTGTCCTAACCCGCCCAACACTCAATTTTAGTGGATGTCCCCTGGTTCTGGTATTATGTGAGAGTGTAAAGAGCATCTCCCTATCCACTCTGTCCATCCCCTGCATAATTTTGTATGTCTCAATCATGTCCCCCCTCAAGCGTCTCTTTTCTAGGCTGAAGAGGCCCAAACGCCGTAGCCTTTCCTCATAAGGAAGGTGCCCCAGCCCCGTAATCATCTTAGTCGCTGTGCCGAGGGAGTTTGAGGGAGGGTCATTTATTAGTAGGGCTATTGGGGATGTTAGCCCCCAGCAGCAGTATGGTCTGCCTTGTCAATTGTCAAAAAACCAATGGTGTGCCTTGACAATTTTAGCACCTTTCCAGTGTGCCGCGAGACAAAAAAGGTTGAAAATCAGTGGTATGAATAGTGTAGCAGTTATACAGGAGATAGCATAGCAGTTCATGGGTGAAAAAAAACACAACCACAGTCTTTTCTCACTGCTTTAATTCAATTTTAGTCAAACTGTTGCCTTCTCCAAATGCAATACCAAATATTCCCAATGGAAAGGACTTATCTCAATCAATAAATTTCAACCACACTCACTACATAAGGGACCTAATTTGGTATAGATCAAGGCAATGGCCTAGCTGGGCTGAGACCAGGGGTCCATGCTGGGTTGGTGGTTTTCCACTGTCACTGTGGGGGTTACAGTGCCTACCTGGTGGTGCATGGAGGTATCATGAAATTGGCACACTCCATCCCTAACCTAACAGGGCATACTGCAAATGCAGCCATTTCCAGGGACACAGCCATGCATGGAGGGAGGGTGTCTGCGCAGGCATGGGGGTGACACAATGACACGAAGGTATCATTGTGTCACCAGGCCCTGGGTCCCCCCCCCAGCTATGCTGCTGGATCAAGATTATCCTGGTCCATCTCAGAAGTGTACTGGAAGAGTGACTGGAATTCCACCTTTCATTGTACATGGACTAAAAGTGATGTAATAGAAATGCATGTTTCAGTTGTCTTGCATATATCAGTTTGAATAAAACGAACTCTCCTGTTTCTTCCCCACAGGTAGCATGAAATTTCCTGTTTGGGATAAAATGCCCACTCTTAACTCTAGCTCTGACTTTCTGCTTCTGCAGTTCTCAGAAGTCCGTGAATGGCAGCTCATCCATTTCTTTGTGTTCTTAGCTCTGTATTTGGCAGGCATGTCCGGAAATCTTCTCATTGTTACTGCAGTCATCCTTGACCACCACCTACACACTCCCATGTATTTCTTCCTCATGAACTTAGCCCTGATGGACTTGGGCTCCCTTTCTGTCATTGTTCCTAAATCTATGGTTAATTCACTTGTGAACAGCATAGCCATTTCTTATTCTGAATGTGTGGCCCAAATTTTCTTCTTTGCATTCTTTGAAGGCACAGGCTTGGCTATCTTAACCATCATGGCACATGACCGCTATGTTGCCATCTGCAAACCACTTCAATATGAAACAATTATGAACAAAGGAGCCTGCATTCAGATGGCAACTGGTGCATTGATTTGTGGTGTTCTCTATGGAGTTATGCACACGAGTGGCACATTTTCAATCACCTTCTGCTCTAATGTTGTTGATCAATTCTTCTGTGAGATCCCAAAGTTACTGAAACTCTCTTGCTCTGACTTGTACCTAGTTGAAATTGGATTTCTTGTGCTTAGTTTTGGTATGGGGTCTGGATGCTTTATTTTCATCATTACAACCTACGTGTGGATCTTCATTGCTTTGCTCAGAATCCCTTCTGAGAAGGGACGTCAGAAGGCCCTCTCCACATGCCTCCCCCACCTCATTGTTGTCTCTATGCTGATATTCACTGCACTCTTTGTCTATGCAAAGCCCCCTGGCAAAATTTCTTCTTACCTGAATCTTGGATTTGCTGTCATATATGCCATCTTCCCTCCTATGCTGAATCCATTCATTTATAGCATGAGAAATAAAGAGATCCAGACTGCATTGTGGAGGTTATTAAATCAGCAGTTTTTGAATGGGTTTTCCAGACTTCTTCTGTGATTCCTGAGATTGTGACCTCTTTGAAATAATGAACATTTTCCTATAAGTTCTTAGCTCTTGTTGAATGAAATTTTACTCTGCCACACCAAGAGATCAGCCAGGCTCATAACAGAGAAGCAAACAGTCTTGTTTTGCTTTTCCCTTGAACTACATATATTTTGTCGTTGTTGCTATTAAACAATTTGTGTGTGTAGCTTTATCCGTGCACATGATACTTTATCAAATAAAATGAACTCAGGCAGATCCCTCTCTGTGCCCCAAGAGTACAGGAAGTCTATTCTTTTTGTATTATGGGAAGGGAAGATTCACAACAAGAATAACAGTGCTAACTTCTGCATATATTGACAATTAACTTTTGAAATATCTATTTAAAAAATTTCCCCATCCCCCACACTTTACTCTCCCATTTCCAGCAGTGATACTACATATGCTCATGAGAAATAATATGTTAGCTAAATCTTGAAATATTGTGGCGGGGAACTGTCCTCTCATGTGGTATGTCTGCAGACCTCTGATGCATTAGAACCAGTGCTTTTTTTGTAAAAGAAATAAAGTGCAGGAACTCACAACCTGTTAATATTTTATTTATTTATTTATAAACCATTTTTTATTGGAGAAATAAGTAATAAGATACAACTAGACAACATGTGATTAGCACGTACAGAAAGGATAACAAAAAGGCATTCAACACTATTGAGACATATAGCTCATAAAAAAACAAAATACATGGTGCGTATTCATAATATTAATACACTAAATATATAAAAAGACATATATTAACTGAATGCATAAGAACACAATTAGCATAACAATGTACTATAAAACTTCTTTGGGTGTATCCGGAGCCAAATAAAAAATCTGTTAACATCTGTTCAAGGGAAAAGAAAGCATAACATATCATAGCCAATCACATCATGGACGCAACTGTAGCAATGATGTGGGAAGCAAGCAAGACTCAGGAGTCAAGTTGTTTGATGTAGGGCAGGAGCAGAAATGAAGAGACGGCAGGCAGGTTTCAAAAAAAAAGATTCAGTTCTTAAAATGAATCAATGCATCACTCCTGGAGAGAGAGAGAGAGAGAGAGCGAGAGAGAGAGAGAGAGAGAGAGAGAGAGAGAGAGAGAGAGAGAGAGAGAGAGAGAGAGAGCAGGATGGGGTGAACAAAATATTTCTCAGAATCCCAAAGATGACAGTGCTGCTCCTAGAGATGGGGATCAAAGGAAGACCCTGGTGCTCTAAGGTGGTTGACATATCCTATATTTTCCTATGTTTTGGGGTGCCTGGTCCTCCTTGGTGGTCGAGACATCTGGCCACCCTGTGACTGCAAGGAGCTGAGGAACCAGTGACAGTCCGTGGAATAACAAATGAAGACGAGCAGCCTTTCCCACCAAAATCCTTGAAAGGCGAAGGACTCATCCTTGAACAAGAGGCTGCTTCTTTCTTGTACTCCCAACCGATCTGCTTTTCCCACAAGGAAAGAGTAACCCGCATGCTCCGCCACGCAGTCTTCTCCTTGGTGATCTGGATGAGGAAACTCCAGAGCCAGCTCTTTTCCCCCAAAAAGTGATTGAGCTTTGGAGCCAGCCCTGGTGGAAGGAAAACAACGACACCTTTTCAGTAGGAGTTGGACCCACCCCAGAGCCCTGGATGGAGCCATCTGTGAGCCTAATCCTATGCCTGTCTACTTAGAAGTAAGTCCCATTATAGTCAATGGGGCTTTCTCCCAGGAAAGTGTGGATAGGATTGCAGCCTCAGAGCCCAATCTCTCAAGCTGTTCTTCTTTCCTTCTCAAGCTGTTTTCTGTTCCTTTGAGTTGCCAGCATGTGGTCCGCAGGGGAGGAGAAATCTCAACCCCCAACAATCAAACTGCTTCCTGCTACTGACCTACTCCACAATCTGAAGCCGTCTAGCAGCCTTTGTCCTTATAGAAAGGTCCCTTGAAGGCAGCAGTGCTGGGCACAGTGACACTAGAAAGAAGCCCCCCCCCCCACACTTACTTATGAGTAAAAGTTGCTTGGGATCAGGCTCCATCTCCTGTGTTGTCAGACACTACTTTATGCAAGACACTTAGGCTGCAATCCTATCCACACTTTCCTGGGAGTAAGCCCCACTGACTATAATGGGACTTACTTCTGAGTAGACATACATAGGGTTAGGCTGCAATCCTGTTCACACTTTCCCCCACTGAACACAATAGGACTTACTTCTGAGCAGACAGGCATAGGAGCGGGCTCTCAGGCTGCAGTCCTATCCACACTTTCCTGGGTGTAAGCCCCACTGCCTCTAATGGGACTTACTTCCGAGTAGACAGGCATAGGTTTAGGCTGTTAGGCTGCAATCCTATTCACACTTTCCCCCATTGAACACAAAAGGTCTTATTTCTGAGTAGACATGTATAGACTTGAGCAGAGCCTACAGCACCCGGTATTCCCAGGCGGTCTCCCATCCAAGTACTAACCAGGCCTGACCCTGCTTAGCTTCCAAGATCAGACGAGATTGGACACATTCAAGGTAGTATGGCCATAGACATGTTCAATTCTATTAATAGGGCCATGTTGTGGTACAAACTGGCCAGTTGCCAGTTCGTTGCCAGAGATGCCAGATGCCAGTTGCCAAAGATGTTCGATTCTATTAATAGGGCCATGTTGTGGAACAAACTGGCCATTTGCGGGATAGATCCCCGTCTACTTTTTCTAATTCACCACCTCCACTCATCTAATTCCTGTAGGGTTCGCCCTAATGGCAGAGGTACTACATTCAATAAAATTTCCATCAATAAAGGAGTTTGCCAAGGCTGCATACTCGCTCCTCTCCTTTTTAAATTATTCCAGGCAGATTTACCTCCTTATCTATCTAGCTGTAAGAACTCCCCTCCCTTCCTCAATGATGTCCCCCTTTCTATCCTTCTTTATGCAGATGATGCAGTCCTGCTGTCTGTTACAAGATCTGGCCTACGTCACTCATTATCCTCCTTCCAAAATTATTGTCTACCCAACGATTTAATAATTAATTCTGAGAAAACCAAAATTTTGGTTTTCGCTAAATCTTGGGCCCTGCTCCCCTGGAAGATAGGTAATCTCTCTTTCCAACAAGTCCAAACTTTCAGATATCTGGGGATTACCTTTCACTTCCGCCGCAGCTGGCTCCCTCACAGAAAAACTTTTATCTCTTCATCCTCACTCCACCTAAATGCAATTACCCGTTTTCATTACTCTAGTGGCAATCAGTACGTCCCCGCTGCCCTTCACATATTCAAAACCAAAAATTTTTCCCACCTGTTGTATGGTGACCCCATCTGGATAGAGGCTGCAAATCAAGATCTGGATCAAGTGGCAGCCTCTTTCCTCAGACGAATTCTGGGGGTTCCCAACTTAATTAGACTATCTACTATTATGCTTGAACAGGGCTCCACCTCCCTTCTACCATAGCGTGGTCCCTTACTTTTAAGTTCTGGCTTTGTTTCCATCTAAGTGTTCACTCTGAGTCCCTCTTAAATGATCTATTAAAGGACTCTTACCTTTCTAAGTGGTTTAAACTTATCAACTCCAAGCTTCTTTCATTAGGCCTCTCTTCTGAATCCCTTGCTGATATCCACAGGGCCCACTCAATTTTCAAATCCAAACTTTGGGAATCTCAAATCTTAATCCCACTTGTTCTCCCCAATTTTTTGGCCTTTTCCCCTCACTTGGTCGCCCTTGCAACTACTTTAGTAAGTTGCTTAACCCTTTCAAGAGGAGAGCCTTCATGCTCACGAGATTCAATATCTTCCCCTCAGCTGTTCATTTTGGCAGATTCTCCAATATCCCGCGTGATCGTAGATTATGTCCTTTTTGTTCCTTAGAACCGGACACAGTGGATCATATATTACTCTGTTGCCTGGCCCACCAATCTCTTCGAGATATACACTTGGAACCCTTGCTGTCCTCTTTTTCAGGTCTGACCCTTCTGACTTCTTCTGACCCTTTATTTGTCCTTACCAATGCAGTAGCAGAATTTCTTTTCTCAGTTTCTAAGCTAAAACCCTCACCTTGATCCTATCCCCCCCCACTTCCCCTCCCTCCTCCCTCATTAGTCTCCTGCTTCGATGGTCCCTTTTGGCAACATAGACACTGTGTTGGCTACTGTTACTGTTATCTATTGTTTTAATGCCAATAAAGGTCTATATATGTGACTTGAGCAGAGTAAAAAAAATCTTGGGGGTTTTAGTGGGATCCTAATTAGAAACTACTCTGGAGTAAAGTTGTAGTATAGCCCAGTGGCACCTTACGCGACTGGGGGGAAATACAAACTTAGCTAATACACAGAAGAAGTCTTCGTAGCAAACTAGTTCGAGGATCGCCCCGGGGCACTGTGGGTTGAGTCACCACAGCCATTTCTATTGGAGCCATAAGTTGTAGTGATCTCCAACGAAAACAGGATCTGCAGCAGCTGTCACTGCCGTTGCTGCTTCACTCACTCACTCACTCACTCACTCACTCACTCAATCCCAGTTTTTTTTTGAAGTATGACAGTATGACTTTCCACAGCGTGCCAGGACTTCTTGAAACGGGGTCACTGACAGCAAGAGGCTCAGGCAACTCCTGCAGGAAAAACACCCTCCTAGCTACCCTGCCTGGAATCCTCGCCACTCCTACCGCCCAAGGATCTGGGAAGGGAGGGCAGGAGGGAGAAAATGCAAACCAGGAGGACTGCAGTTCTGAAACATGGAGCACCTGGGCTATGGAGCAAGCCCCGCTGACCTCATTGACTTGGAGCCAAATCCCATGCATGGGACTCAGAAGGAAGTCCCACCATAGTCAGTGGGGCTTGCTCCCAGGAAAGGTTGGTTAGGATTCTAGCCTTACTCCCGAGTAAACAAGTTTTGGATTGGGCACCAAGCCTTTTCTTTCTTTCTTTACAGCCCCCCCCCTCAGTTAAGGCTGCAACCCTACCCACGCTTACCTGGGAGTAAGCCCCATTGACTCTAATTGCACTTACTTCTGAGTAGATAGGCAGAAGCTTGGGCTCTAAGGCTGCAACCTTACCCACGCTTACCTGGGAGTAAGCCCCATTGACTCTAATGGGACTTACTTCTGAGTAGACAGACAGAGGCTTGGGCTCTCACTCCCAACAGGCAGTGGGGAAACCCTAGGAAAAGACCACGTAGGAGCTTTCTGAGATTTGTGAAACAGAACTAACGGTATCCTACTCAGAAGGAGTTAACCTGCAAGTGGGAACGAGGAGACTTGCAGCGTCATTTAAGCTGGCACTGTTCAGGAGTGTGAGTGCTTCTGACCCCCTGGAGCACCGCCTGTGCCAGAGACTGGAGCGCTGCAGGGGCAGCAGGCAGCCCCCTTCCCAGTCCCCCCCCACCTTAAAAGGTGCCGGAACGCCATTCCGGTGTGTTCTAGTAGGAAAAAAAGCCCTGAGTAGAATCATTTGTAAGGATGGTTTTGTGATTATGTCTCAACCCTTTCCCCTGTACAGTATACATTTTGTAAAAATCTGTGTGTTTCTTTTGCATCTTGAATTTGGCCATTTATATAATGCAATTTCTAGCATTATAAAGAATACATCTATGCCTAATAAAGGTTTATTCATTCATTCATTCATTCATAAAGAATACTCATATCCTGCTTTTTAACCAGACAATTTCACTAAGCATTTGATATAGCAAAACACATTAATAAATGATTCCCTGTTCTACAAGGACTCAGTAACTAAACTGAACACTGATTTTTTTTTAAAAAATGCCATTTGTTCAACCATTGATTAGACTAAAGATCACTTATCTAAAATTTGATACCGTATGTCTATCTTCTTCTTCTGATGATGATGATAATGGGTGGTTGTGTTTTTCTTTTATTGTTTGTATAGACCTTAAGGAACCATGCACACCACCCTGAGCTGCTTAGAGGAAAGATGGTATAAAAATGTGAATGAATGAATGAAAGAATGAAACCCCTGCTAATTGGGTAAGAGGCACTTTTTCAAGTGGGTGCTCCTCTTTTTAGCAGGGGGAGAGTAACTGGCCCACCTCACCCCAGCACTGTCTGTTCTAGTGGCTGTCTGCTGGTATTCATTTGCATCTTTTTAGATTGTGAGCCCTTTTGGGACAGGGAGCCATTTAGTTATTTGATTTTTCTCTGTAAACCGCTTTGTGAACTTTTAGTTGAAAAGCGGTATATAAATACTGTTGATTGATTGATTGATTGATTGAATGAATGGATTAATTAATTATGTCCTATAGGGTGACAAAAATTTATGGGCCCCGGGTGTCAAATGACCTAGCTACGCCACTGGCTATGGGTTCAGGAATGTTAGATGATGCCTTTGCTCAAGTCATAAAGAGCTTCTGTAACTGCTACTAAATATCTTAGGCAGGTTCTGGAGGAAAAATCGGAGCATATAGCAGACACAGATCTAGTTCTAAGTACAGTGTTCATGTCTTCAGATGTAGCTTGCTGGTGCCAAGAATCTTGTTAGGTTTGTTAAAGGGGGGAGGGGCACAAATCAGTTCAAGGAAAAAGTCTCAGCATCTCTCTCTCTCTCTCTCTCTCTCTCTCTCTCTCTCTGTGTGTGTGTGTGTGTGTGTGTGTTTCATCAGGTGCTATGCTGGGCTCATGGGAGCAGGTCTCAAAGAATTCAAAGGGGACATTAGAAGAACTTTTACAAAGTTCTGCTGAATGTAGAAGGTCTTTTATTATGTATGATGACAGGATGAACTACCTACATAGAGCCAAGCTTCAATGCTTCAAGGGACAGAGCAGAGCAATGCTGACATTCCATGACCTAAAAGCTTCTGTAATGGGAATATTACCTGCTACTGAATGAAAGCAATGGCAAAAAGTAAGTAAGGCTTTTCCTTTTTTCCCCCATTCTCAGTTGCCTGTCTGTTCACCCTTCCTTCCATCCATCCATCTTCTTCTTTCCCAAATACTATTTTGCCTTCTACAATTCTCTGAACCATTCCAGCCAGTTCTATACACAGCCTCATTTATAGGGTAGCCAGTAAAAATTGCCTCCATAGCACTGACTGTGCAGTCCTAACCCCCACCCAGCCACCACAGTTGTCCCTGCACCAACTCAGAGTGTTTGCAAACAAGTTGTAAAGCACATTTGTGACTACATCTGAGCTACCAGTGATGTAGCTGGCAAGGATCTGAGAACCCCATAGGGTGACTGAGGCTTTACCTGGGGTGAGGGGGGAATATATCCCTTTACCACAAGGAGACCTCCAGCCGACTCCTAACCTGTGCTGGATACACACAGTGCATAGTTTATGTGATAGTCAGAAAAAAATTGCCTTCATGGGACTGAAACATCACATTCTAGTTGCAAACTTATTCCAAAGCAAAATATTGGCGGCCACCAGACTTCATGTTTTCTCCTCAGTGTTAAGTGATTCCAGGTGAGACAACCAATTACCCCCACTGTTTCTTTTGCAGATCTAGAGGGCTATATATTAGTAGATATCTGCTCCTCTACTGCCCATACCCAGCTAGGACACATGGGCAACCTTTTCATAAGTTTCAAGAAGTGATGACATAACATACACATTCACCTTAGGGCACAATCCTAACCATGTCTACTCAGAAGTAAGTCCCATTTTGTTCAATGGGGTTTGCTGTCAGGAAAGTGTGATTAGGATTGTAGCCTTCGATTGTCAGCTCAGAGAGCAACTCACTACATATACACTACAGCAATTCACTACTGCATTTCACTACACTGATTTTTTAATGCTGAATTCCTGCAGATTGGCATTTGGAACAGACGGCTGGCTTGAACCTCCCGACTGAGCCGTTTGTGACTGAACTGTAGAAATAATGACTTCTTTTTTTCTGTTGTACAATGTGTGTGCAACTGTTTGTGCTTCTTCAGCAGGTGTGTAACTGCTTAAGATTTTCCACTCCCTGGGAAAGGTCATGCTCTGTGTGTCTAAAACTTGAATGGTTGCAATGTGAAAGAAAATGATTTCAGCGTTGTAGTAAAAACTATATTCTCTCCAAGCACATCAATCTCATACTCTGGTCAGGATGCTTTCTGCTGTGTGGCAGACTGATATTGGAATTTGATGCAATGTCAAGGTGGGACATTCGGGAGACTGTCTGGATCTGGACTGTCTGGATCTGGATCTGGATCGGGAGAGTATCTGGATGAGATACTCAGAGATCTCAGAGATCTGGATGAGACACTCAGAGATGAGCTGAGTGTTATTGTGTTTATTTTGTTTAATAAATGGTGTTATTTATTTTACTGTGAAGAAGTAAGTCCATTGTTTTCTAGTAAGTCAGTGGTATTCAAACTGAGGTGTCGCGGGTCCTGGCCTTTGCCCCCTTAAGGGGCATGGGCAGCCAAGAGACAGGGGGAAGACAGCAGTGCAATCCGCAGGATCATGTCGCTCAGGGGGGCTGCAGGGGCTTGGGTTCACTTGCCCAAGCCTCCTGTAGCCTCCCGGGGGGGGCGGGGAGCCCTGCGCAACCTTCGGCGCAGGGAAGCCCTGCGCAACCTGATATTGGAACTTGATGCAATGTCAAGGTAGGAGGTTCGGGAGACTAAAGAGTATCTGGTGATTCGTTTTATTCACTCAGATGAGCTATAGAGATGTTTGAAAATGGTGTTATTTATTTTAGTCTGAAGAAGTAAGTCCATTGTTTTCAAGTAAGTCAGTGGTATTCAAACTGGGGCGTCATGACGCCCCAGCCTGTGGGCCCTGGCCTCTGCCCCCTTAAGGGGTGGGGGTAGCCAGGAGACAGGGGGAAGGTAGGGGGGCTGCAGGGGCTTGGGTGCACTTGCCCAAGCCTCCTGCAGCCTCCCTGGGGTGCGGGGAGCCCTGCGCAAACTTCGGCAGGGCTCCCCAGGTCAGGAAAAGTGAAAGCGGAGCAATCGTGCCCCGCTCCGCAAAACCGGAAGCAGAGCACGATCGCTCCACTTTCCCTTCTGACAGGGCTGCAGGGACTGTGGTGCACCCTCCAGTCCCTGCAGCAGCTGCCCCTGTGTGCGTGGAGACCTGTGCTAGCGCCTGCAGGGCTCCCCAGGTCAGGGGAAGGGAGAGTGGGGTGATCGTGGTCCGCTTCCGCTTTTGTGGAGGCAGAGCAGATCGCTCCACTCTCCCTTTCCCTGACCTGGGGTGCCCTGCAGGTGCTCACGCAGGGCTCCCCACACACAGGGACGGCTGCTGCAGGGACAGGTGAGTGCATCCCAGTCCCTGCAGCCCCCTGAGCGAAGCAATCCTGGGGATCACGTCGCTGCCTTCCCCCTGCCCCTGCTGCCTCCTCCCACCCCTGCAAAGACTTACTGCACGTTCCAAACTCCTGGAGAGTTTGAAAACCGCAGAGTTAAGTTATAGGCTGTAAAGCTATCTTACTAGAAAGACCTCTAACTGTAGCTAGTATGAATTGCTTTGGAGTCCACTAGAAGCCATTCAGATCAAATTTGGGATCAAAATGTAGTCAAGGCAGTCTGAACAGTCAAGGCAGAGTGCAAAAAGGTGGACTGGTCTTGATTTGGGTGTATCACTGTACCCAATTCCTCATCTTGTTTGCCGTTGTTCATGGAATTCAGTGAGCCAAGCACATGTCTCTCTGTGTGGTGGTAGTGAGGAAATACATTATGGCAGTGCAAAGGTGAAGAATCACAGCCTCCGTCTCCCCTACAGCGCTTTAGGCCCAAATCCTAACCCACTTATCTTCACTGGCATAGCTGTGCCAATGGGATGTGTGCTGCATTCTGCAGTTGGGGGGCACTCATGGAGGACTCCTCAAAGTATGGGAATGTTTGTTTCCTAACCTGGGAGCTGCATTGTGCTTAAGTTGGTGCTGGAAAGTGGGTTAGGATTGCGCCCTTAATTCATTCTGTTCAAAACATTCCCTGATGCAAAGCTATCAGTGCAAAGGTGGATAGCAATATAGTATTCATTCACTTAACAGCACTTCATACCATGAACACTATGTTGGAATTGTAGGGTATAATTGCCACAGTACATTTCCCTTAATGCAACAGAAGCTTCCTGGGAGAGTGACCTGTTCTGCTTATTCTCCTATATTTGAAATAAAGTAATCTAAATGCAGGCATTCTTGTTCAATTAATGGGAAAATCAGTTTTTAATGGAAATTATTCTTTGAAAAGTGGTATATAAATACTGTTAATAATGATAATGATAATTATATTCTTCCTCCCACAGGTAGCATGAAATTTCCAAATCGAGACACAATACATAATCTCACCACCACCTCTGACTTTCTACTCCTCGGATTCTCAGAGGTTCCAGAACTACAGATTTTACATTTCTGTCTCTTCCTAGCTTTGTATTTGACAACCTTCATTGGAAATCTTCTCATCATCACTGTAATAGCCCTCGATCATCACCTGCACACTCCCATGTACTTCTTCCTGATGAACTTGGCCCTGATGGACCTGGGTTCCATTTCTGTCATTGTACCCAAATCCATGGTGAATTCACTCATGAGTACCCAGCTCATTTCTTATTCTGGTTGTGTTGCTCAAGTTTTCTTATTTATGTTTTTTGATGCCACAGACTTGGCTATCTTAACCATTATGGCGCATGACCGTTATGTTGCCATCTGCAATCCACTGCACTATGAAGCTATTATGAACAAAGGGGCCTGCATTCTGATGGCAACCAGTGCATGGATTTGTGGTGTTCTATATGCTGTTATGCAGACAAGTGGCACTTTTGCAATTACCTTTTGCTCCAATGTGGTTGATCAGTTCTTCTGTGAAATCCCCAAGCTACTAAAACTCTCTTGCACTGATTTGTACTTAATTGAGGTTGGTCTTCTTGTGCTTGGTTCTAGTGCAGGGTTTGGGAGCTTTATCTTCATCATTTCAACTTATGTGTCTATCTTCACTGCTGTGCTCAAGATCCCTTCTGTACAGGGACGTCAGAAAGCCCTCTCCACTTGCCTCCCCCACCTCATTGTCGTCTCTGTACTTATATTCACTACAGTCTTTGTCTATGCAAAACCTCCCAGTGATATTTCATCTGGTTTGGATCTTGGGTTTGCTGTCATTTATGTCATATTTCCTCCTATGCTGAATCCATTCATTTATAGTATGAGAAATAAGGAGATTCAGACTGCATTGTGGAAGCTATTACACCAGAGGTAGTTTTCTAACAGATTTTGCTGACTTACAGCTCAGTCCTATGAGGGCCTTACATTGCCAGAACTAGTGTTCTGGTAGCATAAAGTGCTTTACGGCTGTGGCAAAACATGATACCACCCCATTTGGTGAGTAACGGTGGCAGTGTGACAACCGTCCATCCACGTCCCCCAGATCCAATAAATTGATGCAGGGGACAGGTAGAAGGCAGGGGGTGAGCAAAATGGGGCTGAAATGGGAGGAATCGGGAGGAGATTTGGCTGGAGAGGAGGGCAAATTAAGGTTGTGAAGGGTGCAATTTCAGAAGTACCACCATTCTCATAACTCCCTGCCTGGTTTCAGTCCACTTTCCCAGTCCAGCTAAATCACTGGCACAATTCCATTTAGACAAATATAGGCAATGGAAGCTTACCCCCAGATAAGAGATAAATGCTACCTTACCCAGATAAGACTCTGGAACTGTCTCCCCACAGGATGCAGCGCACACTCTGATTTGATAGGATTGGACTGAATTACTGAATAATTCCTGAAGTACTTTTTATTATAATAATGGGGAGTATTTTTGAAAATATGAACTCTGTATGAAATTTTAGTTTGCCACACCTTCTTGGACTGTCTTTACTCTTCACCCACTGTACAGATCCACTAGGCCAGTGGTTTTAAAACTCTCAGGGGAATTTGAGCCACTGTAAGTTCTTTCGGGGGTGGGAGGGCAGTGGGGGTGGGTGGAAGGCAGCGGCGCGATCCCCAGGATCGCGCCACTCAGGGAGCTAAAGGGGCTTGGGTGCACTTACCCAAGCCTTCTGCAGCCTGCCCAGGGTGCGGGGAGCCGGTGCGAACCTTTGTAAGGCCTCCCCGCAGCAGTGAATGTAAAAGCGGAGCGATCGCACCCCGCCTCCACTAAAGCGGAAGTGGAGCGCAATTGCTCCACGCTCACTTTCACTGCTGCGGGGAGCCCTAACAAAGGTTCGCACCTGCTCCCCTGACCCTCTTCCATGCCTCCAGGCGATCCTGATCCTGGCGATCGCGCTGCTGCCTCTTCCATGCCTCCAGGCTTCCCCTGCCCCTTAAGGGGGCAGAGGCCAGGGCCCACAGGCTGGGATGTCGCGACACCTCAGTTTGAAAAGCCCTGCACTAGGCTACAGCAGAGAGGTTAACATTCCTGTTTGACACTCACCTTGCACCTCACTCACGGTTTTATTGTTTATATTTATTTATGCTGTGTTATCAGTCCAGAAGATACTTGACAGAGTATATAAATAACCAAAAGCAAATCCCTGTCTCGCCCCAAGGATTTTAGGAAATCTGTTCTATTGGCAAAGTTGGTGGGATGAGGATAGACGTTTCACAAGAAAAATGAATGACTTCATCTTATTCAAGATTAACTTGCAAAATACTGTGGAGGGCATTTGTTATACCTTATACCAGTGTTTCTTAAACTGCGGGTTAGGACCCACTAGATGGGTTGTGAGCCAATTTCAGATGGGTTCCCATTCATTTCAATATTTTATTTTTAATATATTAGACTTAATGCTACCAAGGTATGTGACTGCATTTCGGGAAATGTTACAGATCTATACTTTTAACAGGCTACTATGAAGATGCTTTTAACAACGATAGTAAATGGGACTTACTCCTGGGTAAGTGTGAGTAGGACTGTAGCCTAGGGTTGCTAACAATTTTCCTGCTTGATGATGTCACTCCCGGTCATGACATCACTTCCAGTGGGTCCTGACAGATTCTCATTCTAAAAAGTGGGTCCCCGGTGCTAAAGGAGTGAGAACTACCACTGCCTTATACCATAGGCGATCCTGCAAAATAACTACACAATCTCTAAAACTTGACAGTTGGGGACTGGCAATGAAACAGCTCTCTCCTTATGGCCTGGCTGCACTGTCTTGGCATGTCAGGGCTACTTAACAACAACAACAGTATTTATATACCGCTTTTCAACAAAAAGTTCACAAAGCGGTTTACAGAGAAAATCAAATATCTAATGGCTCCCTGTCCCAAAAGGGCTCACAATCTGAAAAGATGCAAAGGAATACCAGCAGACAGCCACTAGAACAGACAGTGCTGGGGTGAGGTGGGCCAGTTACTCTCCCCCTGCTAAATAAAAGAGGACCACCCACTTGAAAAAGTGCCTCTTACCCAGTTAGCAGGGGTTAGGACATCCTTGTAAATCAAATTTATAAGGACATCCTTGTAAATCAAATTCGCAATTCACAACCCTTTTCATGTAAATATTTTTTTCTTTTGAGTTTCTTTTGTATCTTGAATATAGACATTTGTAGCACGATCAACTATATGAAATGGTATGATAGGTAATATGATCAATTTTTATGACATAAATCATTAAATTATTTCCCATCCCCCCCCCCCCAATGCACAATTAAAGTGGAAGGCTGCTTGGTGAAAGCTTTAAAGTTTTTCATATTTTAATCGGAAGAATATCTCCAACAGTACAATCCTCTGCATTGCTTACTCAGAAGTAAACATTCAATGGGGCTTACTCCCAGGAAAGTTTATATAGGAAAGTTGTTGGGCAACCAAATCCTATGCCAGCCTCTGCTGGTGGGACAAGTACATACACTGTCACAAATATGCCATAAGGCACATTGTGCTAACCTTGTCGCCTGTCCCACTGGTGGAAAGGCCTGCAACAGCCTCCAAACAGCAGTTGAAGGCCATTGCCCTCTGGAGCATGGGTGGGGAGGGGGTGTAATGAGGCATGGGGAAGGTGGGGAGGAGGGTTGATCAGGCCTGGAAAGGGGCAGGAAGAAGGCCTCTGACATATTCTACCCCCCTCCTGACCCTGAAAGCCCATTATGGGGCAGCCCAGCTTTGCACCTGCTATAGAGCTGGTGTAGATCTGAGTAGCCCCATAGAGGCTGTTGACACTTTGCCCAGAGTAAGGAAACAAAGGCCCCCTTATCTCAAGGAGACCTTCAGCAGCCACAATTCCTATGCTGGAGGCAGCAGAGGTTGCATTAGCCCCACTGCAGTGCAACACGGTTATTTGGTTATGATTAGACTCTTAATTACAATCCTGTGGCTCTTGCAGACATGGGTGGATCCAAGAGTGCTGTGGGTGTATGTTCCCCTCCCACAAACTGTTGCACCAGTGGAGAGCAAAGTTGGGAGCCAGGGTGAACACAGGGTGAACCCTGTGAACACTCACTGGGCAGGGCATTAGTGGCTGATAGAGCTGAGTTCGAATGGGAAACCCAGGTCTACCCAGCAGGTAGAGCTGGGCTCCATGTCCAGGCAGGAGCCCAGGTCTCCCTGCCCAGCAAACGGCTCACAACACAAACACTGGATCTGCCCCTGCTTGCAGAACATGTGTTCTGCCAATGCTGGCTTCTGAAAAGCAGCTGTAAAGCATGCTGCAGCAGTGAGCTGATTAGCAGGCTTCCTGAGCACCTGTGGGAAGGCCAGAGCCTTCCTATATGCATTGCCACACCTCTAGCTAGGCTGCCAGGTAAACCAGATGGGGAAGCAGGAAAGGGTGGAGGAGGGTGGAATGGGAGCAGGGGAGACAGAACAAGATGGTGATGGGTGAAATGGGAAGGCAGTGGGGTAGGTGATGAGCCAATCAGGCCCTAGAAGGTGATGGTTCCTGCAGCAGCCAGATGGGCCTGGTCCATCTGCATGAATCAACTTGGACTTGCAATCTATGGCAGCAGGGCAGTGACTCATTGCTGTAAATTGGCTGTCAGTGACATGTGGAGTGTGCCACCAGCCATCATTTTAAAGCCGCTGTCATAAAGGGGAAGCAGCATCAGAGACTCACTGCCATAGATGACAAACGAGTCAATGAAAGTAAGCCAGTGTGGCGGGTGAATTCTGGGTAGAGTGACTGAGATCAAGAAAATAACAATCCTGATTTATATTTTTAAAAAATGCTAGTTTCAGCATTATGCAGATAAATTGTTTGGATTCGCAACTGGGAGAGAGAGAAATGTAAAAAGAATTTCACAGATGCTATCTAGTGAAATAAACAACAAAAATATAATTTTTATATGGACCTTAAAAAGGCAATAGTGCCATAGTAAGATGATAGGGCACAATCCTAACCAGGTCTACTTAGATGTAAGTCCTATTTTGTGCAATGGGGCTTACTCTCAGGAAAGTCTGGTTAGGATTGCAGCCATAGAAGGAGAATCTCTGTCTCAAACCCAGTCCCACTGATTTCCTGACTCACAACGTAAGGGTTGGAAACCTCAGATTCTATGTGCTACTGGAATCATTTCCTCATGTCATGAAGAACTTGTCTGTTTAACCTGACATCTCAGGGCTGCTTCTGGCATGCAGTCATGAAAAAGAGTCTCATGTACTTTTTTTTTTTTCCTTAGCTGTGCTGGACTCCTGGGAGCAGGTCTCAAAGCAGCAAAAGGAACCATTAATAAACCTACCCATGGAGAAAGCTTTTCATTGTCACTACTGACAGAAAGATCTGCACACATAGGGCCAAGTTTCACCAGGGAGAGAATGTGTCGAGGAATACAGAAATGCTGGCACACGATTACCTGAAAGCTTCTGCAAAAAGTGAGTTAATAGGTTTCCATGAACTTGTTTTGACTTTCTCAGCAGTCTACTGACCAACACTCTTATCCATCCATCCAGCCATCCATCCAGTCATCCATCCATCCATTCCTTTTGTGTTTTTTTTTTTCATTTGGGTTTTTTCCTTCACAAATACCATTTTGCTTCCTATGATTCTCTCAGCCATTGACATCAGGCCCAGCTCATGCACTGACTCTTTTGTGTGGTAGCCAATTAAAAAAAATGCTTCCACATGTCTGAAGAGCTACACTGTGGTTGCAAACTAATGCAGAAAGGAAAGAGTTGGGTCCACCAGACTGCATGGTCTCTCCTTTCACGATTGCTAAGTGACTCCAGAAAAGATGCCAATTCCCCTCTCATTTCTTCTACAATTATAGGGAGCTGCTTATTAATAAAACCTTCTCCTTTCTGACTGAAACCCAGTTAGGACTCCTGAACAACCATTTCATATTTTTAAGGAAGTGATTTTATAACATGTGATTTTATCCTTACATAGGTAGCATAAGGATAATGATAGACAACATCCTTCCCGGATAGTAGACATGCAGAAGGAGTGGTTCACATTAATGACAGGTTTTTGTGTGCATGTGTGTGTGAGAGTTTTTAAATGCTGAATTCCTGCTGATTTACAGTAGGAACAGAACGCTGACTGGAGCCAAAAGGGAGACAGATTCTATACCCAGTATTCTGTCTGTCGTCCACTTTACAAGAAGAGGCTGAGGAGCAACAGGTTCCACACAAGGATGAGTCAGCTGAAGAGGGTGAGATAAGAGCAGGAGGAGCGGAGACAGGAGCTGGTGGTGTACATAATATAAGTGGACAGTGGTTTCAGGCAGAGGGAAGCATTTACAGGATAATCTATGCATATTTACTCAGAAGAAAGTCCCACTGCGTTCGGTGGGGTTTGTTCACAGGCAGTTCTGCATAGGAATACAGCATCAGTTGTATTTTCAAAAAAGCTTAACTCCTGCTGATCAATATTTGGAACAGAGGGATGGAATGAGTCTTTCACCTAAACTGATCTATGGGGGGGGGGGGGATCAGTGGAAACCAGGATAACATAGTTTTATGTTGGGCTATGTGTGTACCACTGTTCCTATTTCTGCACTCATCCATCCTGGGAAAGATTATGTTCCATAGTAGGGGGAAAAAAGTGAATGGTTAGGGGGAAAAAACCTGATTATACTATTAAAGGAAAAGCTGTGTTCCAGTTCCATCCCAAAAGATCAGACCTATAAATTCATAAATTTTGATTTGTGTGACAAATCTGCTTCCATCTTGATGCTTTGTGAAGGGGGGGGGGAAGGAGGTGTATCTAGTGAGTTACTTTTTAAATTCATGTGAGGTACAGCGAACACATATTTTTATTGGGTCACTCAGATCATGTTATTCTCATGAACTTAAGGCCAAATTTTGATCTGTCTCTGCAGACTGAAATGAAAGAACTGCAGTTATTACACACAGGCAGAAAACAGCAAGACAGAAAAAGAAGCCCAAGGAGCGATCCATCAAATGTACTGATGAAGTAACCAAAAAGAATTTTAAAAAATATATATACTGGTGAAGACGAACATTTGCATGTTTTCCCACTATATACAATTGTTGGCTCAGTTCACATGCTTCCAACAAAGGCCCTTATGTATCTTGGAGTGGTAAGAAAAGGATTTATTGACATGAAGAAACACATACACACCCTTTTTTACACTAATTATATTCTTGGCAAGCCACTGCCTTTTGCAAACAATATCCTAAAATATTTCTGATTGGAAGGACTTATTTCACTGAATGTCACTGACCAGAAATTTGTAGCATGAAAACTAGTTACATGAAGACAAGGATTCTTTCCTTCCATTTCCCCATATAGAGCAGACACTGCCTTGCAGAGTGCATTATATCACTCATTTCACTGTCCGGGGACTAAAGGAGTCTATTAACTCAAGCAATTCTGGTTCAAGACAGAGAGGAACTGGTTTTAATATGATTCAGTTTATTCTCCCACAGGGAGCATGACATCTCCTGTCGCAGACAGAAGACCAAATCTGACCTCCAGCTCTGATTTTCTGCTATTAGAATTGTCAGAGGTCCGAGAACTACGGATCTTGCATTTCTTTCTCTTCCTGGCCCTGTATTTGACCGCCATGATTGGAAATCTTCTCATTGTTACTGTAGTAGTCCTTGATCATCACCTGCACACTCCCATGTACTTCTTCCTCATGAATTTAGCCCTGATGGACATGTGCACCATTTCAGTCATCATACCCAAATCGATGGCGAATTCACTCATGAATAGCAGGACCATTTCTTATTCTGGATGTGTTGCTCAAATGTTCTTTCTTTTCTTCTTTGGAGGCTCCGACTTTGCGCTCCTGACGATAATGGCACATGACCGTTACGTTGCCATCTGCAATCCACTGCAATATGAAGCTATTATGAACAAAGGAGCTTGCACTCAGTTGGTGATACTCTCGTGGATTTGTGGTGCTATCAATGCTATTATACACACAAGTGGCACCTTCACCATGACCTTTTGCTCTCATGTGGTTGATCAGTTCTTCTGTGGAGTCCCTGAGTTAATGAGACTCTCTTGTGATGATTTGTACCTAGTTGAAGTGGGGCTTCTTGTGTTTAGTTGCAGTGTAGTATCTGGGTGTTTTGTCTTCATCATTACAACGTATGTGTTGATATTCAGTGCAGTGCTCAGAATGCCTTCTGCACAAGGACGTCAGAAAGCCCTCTCCACTTGCATCCCACACCTCACTGTTGTCTCTGTATTTGTGCTCACTGGACTCTTTGCCTATACAAAACCTCCTAGTAATATTTCATCTGTTCTGGATCTTGGTTTTGCTGTCATATATACCACATCCCCTTCTTTGCTGAATCCATTCATTTACAGCATGAGAAATAAAGAGATCCGAACTGCATTGTGGAAGTTATTTCATCAGAGGCATTTTCCTAACATAATCCCAAGTTTGTTGTGAGTTTACCTTCTTCTCTAATGGAACAGTGGGAAAGACTCTAAAAATAATTAGCCCCGATTGTATGGAAATGTTAGTCTGTCACATATACTCAGGCTTTCCTTTATCTTCACCTGAATTTGCCTCATTTTCCCAGCTATACTAGTGATCATCCAGAATTCCTTACGAAGTAGTAGACATTCTTGTTTGACTTTCCATGTGCAGACACATACATCTATTTTGTTTTGATTAAACTAATTTTTTTAGGAAGATTCTAATGAATAATGAAACTTGCTCTTAGATGTAGTGGTGCTTAACTTGTGAAATGTAATATAGAGCATGTGTCATATCTCCTTTTATTCAGAGATCTGGTACCATGCACTGTAATCAGTGTGGTGCAGACCAGACATCAGCAGAACCCCATCCTGGAATGAGATGGGATGCAGCAGAGCTAGTGGACGCATGATCTTTAACCCCCTTGCGTACAAGACATGTCCCCTGCAGTTCCTCAGAGTTACACCAGCAAGGGATCTGGCATAGCCCTGAGGGGTTCCATCAGGGACCATGTGGCAGCTGATGCACAGGTTAGTATCTTGAACCTAATCATATAACTTGGTAAATGAAGGCTGCTTCATGGAACTGCTAAAGTCTTGCATACTACACCTCAAAAGAAAAGGCTCCTGATTACTTCTGCAAATTCTGTATTTGTTTGTTTTATTCATTGGCTGGGTGTATTTCTTCTCAGTTTTGTTTGGAAAGTCTGCAAGCTAGCAAGGTGATGTCACAGTTAAAATGATGTCATGATGCCATGATGTCATTCGCTAAAATTGAAAGGATAAAAGATGTAACAACAGACCAACATTATTAAAACATGTTTTCTGTAACATTTATAGTCCCAAATAAAAGAATGCTTTCAGGAATGTATCAAGTATTTAGCAGTGATCATTCAGGGTGTCTTGGATGGAGCTTTGCCTGCTCTTTGGGAAATTCCATGAGAGAACACACCTTCCTTGAAGACATTTGGCCCTGGTATTTTGCCTGTCCTCACCGACTCCATGGTCAAATTCACAGCACAATCCTATCCTTTTCCTCCCCTGCCTATACAGAGGTGTCACAAGAGCATGTACTGCATCCTGTGGTGGATGGGCAATCCTGGAGTTCTCTTCTGGGCAAGGGAACATTTGCTCCCTTACAAAGGACTAGCCCTCTGTTGCTGGAATAGATCTACTTGGGGCAAAAAATCAAAACTTTAGGTATAGGCTGATGGGTTCTGAGCTGTCTGTGACAGATCAGGAGAGAAATCTTGGGGTGGTGGTGGACAGGTCGATGAAAGTGTCGACCCAATGTGCAGCGGAAGTGAAGAAGGCCAATTCTATGCTTGGGATCATTAGGAAGTGTATTGAGAACAAAACGGCTAATATTATAATGCTGTTGTACAAATCGATGGTAAGGCCACACCTGGAGTATTGTGTCCAGTTCTGGTCGCCGCATCTCAAAAAAGACATAATGGAAATGGAAAAGGTGCAAATGAGAGCGACTAAGATGATTACTGGGCTGGGGCACCTTCCTTATGAGGAAAGGCTACGGCGTTTGGGCCTCTTCAGCCTAGAAAAGAGACGACTGAGGGGGGACATGATTGAGACATACAAAATTATGCAGGGGATAGACAGAGTGGCTAGGGAGATGCACTTTACACTCTCACATAACACCAGAACCAGGGGACATCCACTAAAATTGAGTGTTGGGAGAGTTAGGACAGACAAAAGAAAATATTTCTTTACTCAGCGTGTGGTTGGTCTGTGGAACTCTTTGCCACAGGATGTGGTCATGGCGACTGGCCTGGACGCCTTCAAAAGGGGATTGGACAAGTTTCTGGAGGAAAAATCCATTATGGGGTACAAGCCATGATGTATATGTGCAACCTCCTGATTTTAGAAATGGGTTATGTCAGAATGCCAGATGCAAGGGAGGGCACCAGGATGAGGTCTCTTGTTATCTGGTGTGCTCCCTGGGGCATTTGGTGGGCCACTGTGAGATACAGGAAGCTGGAGTAGATGGGCCTATGGCCTGATCCAGTGGGGCTGTTCTTATGTTCTTATGTACTTGGATTTATGGCAGTGAGTTTGCTGGTGCAAGTTCAAGTGGATCCAGGAAAGCAAATTGAGGATGGAACAAGCAATAGGATATTGGCGGTGCTGCCACCCCTAATACTGCCCCATTCCAGGCTACAATTTGCTTCCATTCTTCTCCCTGTCTCCCTCCCACACCCTGTGCTGACTTTCCCGAGCCAGAGGATATGGAGAATCCACTGGCAAGGTGCTGTGGCTGCTTGCCACATGCAGTTGTGGAACAGCTGCACACATTAGTGTGTCTTGTTTTGCAATCACCCTAAAAGCTGTTAACACACAATCTGCGCTAACGGTGCATTGCCCCATCCCACCTCAAGCTCCACGATGGGGCTTCCCCCTGATTGGTGGAGCCTTGCAGGGAGCAGGACCAAGCTCTCTTTAGGTGATCGGCTTCCCACCTGAGCTCAGTCTCACCTGAGAGCTTCAGCAGGAGGATGCAAACTCGGAGTGATGACAAGGATCCTCACTATGATGACCAAGAGCAGGCCAGGAACAGTGCCTAGGCAGCCAGTGTTGGGGTGGGGCTAAACAGGGGGAAGGGACCATTGGCAGTCCAATGCAGGCGGCAGCACTGAGGCCCCTTTGCAGCCCACTCTGCGAGTTTTCCCAGTGACTATGGAGTCAGGCCTCTTGGCCACTGCAAACCCTTAGCAGTTCATTTGATGGGCCCCTTCTCAGCATAGGCAGCCTCCACGTGCCATTTTCTTGCCCTTGAGAGGGCTATTATCCCAGCTGAAAGTTTGGGAGGGGGTTGTTAGGGCCTAGTAAGGCCAAGTTTCCACTGCCTGCAAGGCTCATCTGTGGAGCACATGGTTAACCCCACCATATTACCAACATAACTCCCTCCCTCTCTTACCCAGGAGTGAGTGCTAGCTGAAGGACCTCAGGTGTAGCTCACTCTCACCACCTTCTTGGTTCTAGGGTGTTCTTCGACCCTCTCCCGACAACCCCCATTTACACCCTCCCAATCCCCTCCTCACCTCCCCCATGACCTTACCTTCCATGGCTCTAACTGAGCTATTCAACGTGCTGCCAGAGTGCACTTTACAGCCATTTTTCAGCAGTTGCCACCAGCAGAATGCACATTTCTCAGGAAACAAGGCCCAATAGGACTGGGCAGTTAGTTTCAAACTGAAACAAGATGATTTAGGGAGCAATCCTAAACCCTTATGTCAGTGCTTTCCAGCACTGACAAAAGGGCAATGCAGCTCTGAGGTAAAGGGAATAAACATTCCCTTACTTTGAGGAGGCCTCCATAAGTGTCACCTAACTGCAGGATGCAGCCAGTGGCATAGCTAGCTGGGGGTGATCCACCCCGGATACCACCCTTGGGGGGGGTGACACCACAAATGACCCAACATCGCTAACATTACGAAGGTTCGGAGTAACCCCATCATGCCATATACCATTGGATGCAGAATTTCCAGCGGAATGCGATGCAAAAAACCAGAGTGAAATATCTCCTTTCTACCAAAAGTTATGGCCAGGAAACCAGAAACCCAAAAATGCATGGAGCCCCATAGAAAGTGAAATGGAGCTGTATCACTTGTTTACTCGTGAGTAGGTGGACATGCCTTAGTCCGTCAGAAAGGGCAGACTGAGTGGATTCCAACAACAGCAGAGTGGTTCCTGTCCAATGAAAGCAGCCCCCCCCCAAAAAAAAACACCCAAGAAGGAAGTCCCTCCCTCTAAGCTGAAGAATGTATTGAGCGCTATGGAAAGCGAAAGGAAGCTACACGGCTACGTTTACTCAAAAGTAGGCAAATGTACCTTGGTTCCTGGTCAAGTTGGGCACAGAGGACTGCAAGGCTAGCTGCATGGTCCCGATCTGATGAAAGTGGGGCTCAACAAATGTTCCTTGAAGGCAGCACCTCCCCCCCCCCGCCCCAAGAATAAAACAGAGGCTTCAGCTGTAAGGTGAATTTTTCCTTGTTTTTAGACTTGCAAAGCTGGATGAGTCCTGATAGTGATATGCTTACTCTCACCCCCCTCCAAGCCTGGATCCCCCCACAATCTCCCTTTCTCCCCCCCTCCAAGCCTGGATCCCCCACAATCATCCTTCTCCCCCCAAGCCTGGATCCCCCCACAATCTCCCTTTCTCCCCCCACCAAGCCTGGATCCCCCACAATCTTCCTAGTGACCAAAATTCTAGAAATTGTGGCTTTTCGGATTAATACCATCATGTTATATACCATTTTATGCAGAATTTCATCCATTGCTTGTGGGGAAAGATTCACTGCATTTATTTTCTGGCCATTATTATTATTCATTTCATGTCATGACTATTATTATCTCTGTCTCACCTACCTCACAGGGTTGTTGTGAGGACAAAATAAGGGGAGAAACCAGGTACACCACCCTGAGTTGCTTAGAGGAAGGTGGTATAAAAATGTGAATTAATTAATTACGTTGTATGGGGTGACAAACTTTTATGGGCCCCCAGGTGTCAAATGACCTAGCTACGCCTCTGGATGCAGCACATGTCCCATTGGCACATCTATGCCAGTGCTGTAAAGCACTGACATAAGGGGTTAGGTTTGCGCCCTAAAAGTCTAAACCAAAAGAGAATTAAACAATATAGGAAAGAAAGGTTGGCAGTAAAAATACAAGCATGCAAATGGAGAAACAGTTAGCTTAACGGAGTACCCAAAGAAATGTTTTCCAAAACGGCTGCAGTAACCTTCTGCACTAATGCACAGCAGATGGAGCTGGTTTGCTCTTTGAATTCTCATCCCAGAACTCATCTCCCAACATTGCCCTACATTAAACCGGGATCATTTGCACTTTGGGTGGAGTCACTTAGTAGACAAAGCAAAAAAAGTCATGATCTAGTTAGGTTACTTCTAGCCTAAGTGAATGAAGGTCTCTCCAGTTATTGTACTCACAGATGAGCAAGTGGGTGCTTCTTTCCAAGCTCCAAATGAATGGGTCACTCAGGTATATGGCAGAGAACAATCCCCACCCCCTCTGGGCTTGAAAATATATAACTTTGCTTTGATTATGTCATCAAGTAACCTGATTGGAGGAGTGGAACCCACCTGGTCACTCCATCCCAGCCCCTTGACTAGATGAAGGAGTTTGGCTTTCCAATCAATAAGTGCATGTCAAACTCGGCACTCCTGATATGGAGGAATTTCCCAACCCTACAAACAAATCTGTGACTGGATAATGGAGTTTCAGACACAAGAAAAAGGCTACTTGCAAGGCATGGTCCAGCAGCTTTTTTTTTGCAGAGGTAAGAGTGTGAGAAAGCACAAGAAAATAGGCCAAAAAATTGGGGGGGGGGGATTCGTCACAATTAGATTCTGTTAGCCAGCTGGGTGGAATTTTCTTATCTTTAGATAGTTCTTTACTCAGCTTAGTTATGCCAATGATATTTTTCGGCTTGTTAAGCAAACAGAAAAACAAATCAGACCAAGAAGAAAAAAGTCTCAGCAATTTATTTTTCAATTTTTTGTAATGAGCTGTGCTGAACTCCTGGGAGTAGGTCTCAAAGCAGTCACTGGAGATATTAATACAATTTCCTTCCCACATAGAAAGCCTTTCTTCGGCAAAGATGTTAGAAAGAACGACACACAGTGCCAAATTTCAAAGGAGGGGAAGCATTTTAACAGATACAGATACGCTGACACAAATGGACCTAAAAGTGTTTGGAAATTATATCTATTATTGAAAGGCACCAATGGAAAAAAAAATAAGTATAATTATACACAACCAAGATATGTTGACATACAATCACCTCACAGGTTTAGAAAAGGGAATATACCTACTATTGAAAAATACCAACGGGAAAAAAGTAAGTACATTTTTCTTCAACTTTTTCTCCACTGTCTATTGCCCCCTCCATCCATGGATAACTGAATCGGTAGATACTGGATACTCCTATACATGTCTACTCAGAAGTAAGTCCCACTGTGTTTACTGAGGCATACTCACAGACAGTTCTGTACAAGAAAACAGGCATGCTTATAAGTTTAAAAAGCTGAATTCCTCACGATTGATATTTTGAAGGTCAAAATTTGCACTTTTTCTCACTATATATCAGAGCTATTAAAACTGGGGTGTCACAATGCCCCAGCCTGACAGCCCTGGCCTCTGCCCCCTTAAGGGGAGGGGGCAGGGAGAAGGCAACGACACGATCCCCAGGATTGTGTTGCTAAGGGGGGCTGCAGGGACTGGGATGCACCCACCGGTCCCTGCAGTAGCCTGTGGGGGTGAAGGGAGCCCTGCGTGAGTGCCTGCAGAGCTCACCAGACTTCTAAAAGTGAAAACGGAGCTATCGTGCTCCACTTCCACAAAACCAGAAGTGGAGTGCGATCGCTCTGCTTTCACTTTTAGAAGGCTGGGGAGCCCTGCGGATGCTCGTGCTCCATCAGGCATCCCAGTCCCTGCAGCCCCCTTAGCGACGTGATCCTGGGGATTGCATCGCTGCCTTTGATGGAAGGTGACAGAATAACCAGGGTAATATGCCATTGGGGCAAAAAGCTTAAAAGCTTAAAAGCCACACTGCTAAAGCATAAAGGCACATAGAATAGTGAAAGCCGTTTTCATCTAAAAATCATAGTTAGTCTCACAGAAAAGCTGGTTGAAAGACTCATTTTAGAAGCTGTTTTCACAGAAGCTGAGACCTTGGGCTTCAAAGGCTGTGATACACTTTAGAATTTGGAAAAGGGAGTCGTATCTAAGGCAAAGATAGATAGGTGACATCTTGGCAGAAGTATACGGCCAGCCAAGATATCACAAGCTGAGTAAACACATATATGCAACAATTGTAGTCATTAGAAGTAAGTTTTAGCGGCTGGCTTATCAGTTGGCAAGGTTCTTGGCAAACTAATATAGTGTCTAGCTAGCTGGTCACAGATACCTGCAAGAGACCAATTTAGAAAAAAGAATACATTTAATTAGATAAGCAAGAACATCCTTGAAAATCAGTCTTTGTTTGAATTGCAACTGAAATGGAGAAATGAATGTTTAGAGGGGGTTGGTGCAGGGTTGCTTCAAGCAGTTTGCCTGGTATGTAATGTCTGAGTAACTTGTTTGAAGGTAAATAGGAGAAGGATTTAATAAAAAGAAAATGTGGTGCAGTGAAAGTTTGGCTAGTTTTATGTTAAAATATATGAAAAATCACAAGAAGCTTAGCCAGCCACTAAAGGGAAGAGGTCACTTCTAGCAAAGATATACACCACTATAGATCCCTCAGTACCAATGTACTCAAAGTAACTGGTCACAAATAGAATTAAGACATAGAGTAAAACTGTTAAACGGAAGTTTAAAGGACCTTGCTTAACAGAGGTTGGCAGAGGGCCCCACAGTGTTTTGCTAAAAACAGGAGAAGGAATGCAGGAGAGATAAGACAGGTGGCTCAAGCAAGGCCATCCAAGAGTCTGAAGGGAATGTATGCCAAGAAATGGGTTTGAAGTTCTGCCAAGAAGGACAGTCCTGGATTAAATAATGTTATAGCATCCCCTGCTGGTTCTTGAAAACTTTGTAATTCAATATGTTTAATTGTTTAATTTTACCTTATTTAGAAACCTGTAACTTGAAGCTCACCTATCAAGTGTCTCTAAGGCTATCTACAGCCTATTAAGAGTTAGCCCCATCTATGATGTCAAACTTCAGCCAATGGGAAGTTCAAATCTTCAAACAAAGAACCCAGAATGTTATAAAGGGTCTGGTTAACATTGATACTCACTCTCAGTGCTTTGGATAGTAGTCCCATGAGATGCCCATTGCTGGCAACGAAATAAAAGCTTGCAAACGATCACCCTTGACTACTGAGTCTTGCTTTTTGGACCTTGCAACACCTTCACCCGCCCCCACCCCCACCCCTGCCTCCCTCCCCTCCCCTTCCCTGCAAGGACTTACTGCGGTCCTCAAACTCCCTGAGTTTGAAAAACGCAGCTATATATAATTGGTGGCTCAGCTCAAACACTGCCACTCCTCCAACAAAGCCCAATATTTGTCTGTGGACAGTGAAGAAATATGGTAGTTCTGGCATGAAGAAACAAATACACAGTCTTTCTTACCCTGCTTTGATACTATTCTCAACAAAACGCTGCCTTAACCAAATGCTGTACCAAAGTACTCCTGATAGAAATAACTTATTTCCGTGAACATAACTCACCAGCACTTTGTACCATGAAAACTAGTCTATTGAGGACTAGGATTATCCCATACCATCTCCCCTTATACAACAGAATTTCTTGAAGAGTTCATTCTATTCAAGGACATGTGTTGGGGGGGGCAGGTGAGGCAGAACTGCCCCATCGTTGTCCATGGAAAAGCATTGCAGCTACCCTGCCTGCTTACACCAAAAAAATGCTCTCCTTATACCTGAGGAGGCTCTTCGTACATCTGCTTTCTCAAGTATAAAGAGAGCCTCCTCAGGTGTAAGTGGGTGGGGTGGCTATGGTGCTTTTCCACAGACTACAATGGGGCTGTTCTGCCTTGCCTGCTGCCTCCACACTGCATGTCCCTGATTCTATTAGTCATTTCATATTCTATGAACCAAAGTGGTCTAAGCTTAAGTAGCTCTGCTTCATTACACAGGGACATCTGTTTTAATTGAATTCAGTTTATCGTCTCACAGGTAGTATGAATATTCCTGTTATGGACAGAAGACCAAATCTCACCTCCACATCTGATTTTCTGCTTCTGGAGTTTTCTGAGGTTCGAGAAATACAGATCTTGCATTTCTTTCTCTTCCTGGTTTTGTACTTGACAGCCATGGTTGGAAACCTTTTCATCATTACTATAATAGTCCTTGATCATCACCTGCACACTCCTATGTACTTCTTCCTGATTAACCTGGCCCTGATGGACATGGGCACTATTTCTGTCACCGTTCCCAAATCAATGGCTAACTCACTCATGAATAGCAGGACCATTTCATATTATGGATGTGTTGCTCAGGTGTTCTTTTTTTTCTCCTTTGGAGGCTCAGATTTTGTGCTTCTGACCATCATGGCACATGACCGATATGTCGCCATCTGCAATCCACTACAATATGAAACTATTATGAACAAAGGTGTTTGCATTCAGATGGCAATGAGTGCATGGATTTGTGGCATTATCAATGGTATTTTGCACACAAGTGGTACTTTTAGCAGGATCTTTTGCTCTCATGTGGTTGATCAGTTCTTCTGTGAAGTTCCCAAGTTAATCATACTGTCCTGCAATGATTTGTACTTAGTTGAGGTTGGACTTCTTGTCCTGAGTTGTAGTGTAATGTTTGGTTGTTTAGTCTTCATTACAACGTATGTGTTGATTTTCAGGGCAGTGTTCAGAATCCCTTCCGCAAAGGGACGTCAGAAAGCCCTCTCCACTTGCATCCCACACCTCACTGTTCTCTCTTTGTTTGCATGTACTGGAATCTTTTCTTATAGTAAACCTCCTGGTAATGTTTCATCTCACCTGGATCTAGGCTTTGCTGTCATATATACCATAATCCCTTTTATGATGAATCCATTCATTTACAGCATGAGAAATAAAGAGATCCAAACTGCATTGTGGAAGTTATTTCATCAGAGGCATTTTCCTAACAGAATCCCAAGTTTGTTTTGAGTTAACCTTCTTCTCTAATGGAACAGTGGGAAAGACTCTAAAAATAATTAATCCTGATTGTATGGAAATGTTAGTCTGCCACATATACTCAGGCTTTCCTTTATCTTCACCTGAATTTGTCTCATTTTTCCAGTTATTCTAGTGATCAGCCAGAATTCCTTAAAAAATAGTAGACATTCTTGTTCGACTTTCCTTGTGCAGACACATACATCTATCTTGTTTTTTATTAAACCAATTTTTTTAGGAAGATTCTAATGAATAATGAATTACTTGCTCTTAGATGTAGTGGTGCTTGTGAAATGTAATATAGAGCATGCGTCATATCTCCTTTTATTCAGAGATTTGGTACCATACACTGTAATTAGTGTGGTGCAGACCAGACATCAGCAGACCCCCATCCTGGGATAAGATAGGATGCAGCGGAGCTAGTGGACGCATGATCTTTAACCCCCTTGCACACAAGACATGTCCCTTGCAGTTCCTCAGAGTTACACCAGCAAGGGATCTGGCATAGCCCTGAGGGGTTCTGTCAAGGACCATGTGGCAGCTGATGCACAGGTTAGTATCTTGAACCTAATCATATAACTTGGTAAATGAAGGCTGCTTCATGGAACTGCTAAAGTCTTGCATACTACACCTCAAAAGAAAGGGCTCCTGACTACTTCTGCAAATTCTGTATTTGTTTGTTTTATTCATTGGCTGGGTGTATTTCTTCTCAGTTTTGTTTGGAAAGTCTGCAAGCTAGCAAGGTGATGTCACAGTTAAAATGATGTCATGATGCCATGATGTCATTCGCTAAAATTGAAAGGATAAAAGATGTAACAACAGACCAACATTATTAAAACATGTTTTCTGTAACATTTATAGTCCCAAATAAAAGAATGCTTTCAGGAATGTATCAAGTATTTAGCAGTGATCATTCAGGGTGTCCTGGATGGGGCCTTGCCTGCTTTTTGGGAAATTCCATGAGTGAACACATTTGGCCCTGGTAAGAAGAAGAGGCACCTCCTAGAAATGTCTTGGAGCCAACAATTGTTGCCAACACAAATTTAGGGTCCTCAATTTTGCCTGTCCTCACCGTCTCCATGGCCAAATTCACAGCACAATCCTATCCTTTTCCTCCCCTGCCTATGCAGAGGTGCCACAAAAATATGTGCTGCATCCTGTGGTGGATGGGAGATCCTGGTGTTCTCTTCTGGGCAAGGGAACATTTGCTCCCTTACCAAGGATTCACCCTCTGTTGCTGGAATAGATCTACTTAGATTCGTGCAGGTGAGCTGGTGCAAGTTCAAGTGGATCCAGGAAGGCAAATCGGGGTTGGAACAAGCAATAGGATATTGGTGGTGCTGCCACCCCTAATACTGCCCCATTCCAGGCTGCAATTTGCTCCCATTCTTCTCCCTGCCTCCCTCCCACACCCTGTGCTGACTTTCCTGAGCCAGAGGATATGGAGAATCCACTGGCAAGGTGCTGTGGCTGCTTGCCAGATGCAGTTGTGGAACAGTTCCACACATTAGGGTGTCTTGTTTTGCGATCACCCTAAAAGCTGTTAACATGCAATCTGCGCTAACGGTGCACTGCTGCATCCCACCTCATGCTCCACGATGGGGCTTCCCCCTGATTGGTGGAGCCTTGCAGGGAGTGGGACTGAGCTCTCTTTAGGTGATCACCTTCCCATCTGAGCTCTGTCTCACCTGAGAGCTTTAGCGGGAGGATGCAAACTCGGAGTGATGACAAGGATCCTCACTATGATGACCAAGAGCAGCCCAGGAACAGTGCCTAGGCAGCCAGTGTTGGGGTGGGGTTAAACAGGGGGAAGGGACCATTGGCAGTCCAATGCAGGCAGCAGCACTGAGGCCTCCCTGGCGTGTTAGCAGGGATTGCCGGGCTTTCCCCCTTTCCAGCCAGCAACAGTGAGTTGCTGCCAGCTGATTGGCTGGCTGGCTGAAAGGGGGGGTGGGACGGGAGAGCTCCTCCAGCGTTCATGCACTGAGGGAGCTCAGTCCGTTCCTGGCAAGTGACCGGTGTGGATGCATAGCCAGGAGCAGGAGGCTTCCCAGAGAATGGGGCTTGAGTGGGCTAGCCCGCTGTCAAGCCCAGTCAGTGCCGGCAACCTCCTAGCCCCATGCGTGGGCGATGGCAGCCCCACGGGTGGCCCGGGTGACACAAGCCAGGGGCAGGTAGAGCTGCAGGCTCCAGTCGCCTGGCTGGTGGTGGCAGTGGGAGCCTCCTCCCAGCCGCACCAAGCAGCTGGGTGCCAGGTGGGGCGGCTGCCCGCCAAGCGGACCAGACGACTGTCCCCTCTGGCAGCCGAGACCATAGCCTCAGTGCACCCCATATTGGGCGGTGGCGCCACACCAAGTGGCTGGGTCCCGGGGGGATGGCCGCCCGCCGAGCGGGCCGGGCGGCTGGTCCCTCTGGCAGCCGAGGCTGCTGCCTCAGCACACCCCATATTGGGCGGCAGCGGGCGCTCCTCCTGCCGTGCCAGGTGGCTGGGAGTCCAGGGGTGAGCGTCCTGGGTGGCGGCGGCCATTTTGGGGGACCGTGTGGCGTTGCAGGGCCCATAGAGCTCGGCGCTATTTTCTTTTCCCGTGCTCCCCCCAGTCTTTGAGCTGGGAAGCCAGAGTCCCTGTTAGGGGCTGCTGGGGGGGGCTTAATTAGAGGGGAGGTATTTCACCCTCCCATTGTGCATTAGTCTAAGGTTGAATCCACCTCCCTCAACTGGCTATGAGGCCTGGTGGCTGTGTGGTGCTGATGCTCAAGCATAAACGAAGCTAAGCAGGGTCCTGGCTTGGACAGGAGACCTAGATTTGGAGCTGCTGCATAAGGGTTTTTCTCAGATGGCATCAGCTCCTGCTGGCCGCCCCCTCCCCCACTTTTTTGGGGGGATATTCCCTTGGCATCTTCATTGCCAGCAGGGTGATCCCTGAGCACAGGTGACAGCAGATAAGTTCTTCAGCAAAGCTATCGTGCCCTCCTCACGGGGCTACTGTATCCTACTGGTTAAAGCAAGAACACAGGGGTGGTGGGCCCCAGTCTCATATACTACATTGGGGGGTAAGGACATGGGGAAAAAGATGCAGAAGTCAGGTGGTAAGACTGCCAAAAGGCCTGCCCTGGTGCAGCCACCCTCTTCCCTCCTTCTTCCTCAGACGAGGAGGACCAGATGGCGTAGTTTCATGCCTTTATGGCCCATTACAAAGCCAGACAAAAAGAAAAGGCACTCAGGAATGCTGGTCGGGACGATGGGGGCTGGAGTTCCAGTCCGGCCCCTGGTCCTCGCAGGCCCGAGAATGAATGAATGAATGAATGAATGAAGGTGCATTGATGGGTGCCTCTCCCCCTCTAAGCAGGCGCCGCCTCAGCTGGTGCGCTGGTCACTACCAAGGAGGGTGGCCCACAAGAAGACAGCTCCCCTGAGGTTGAGGTGGGCAGCCCACAAGAAGCCAAGACCGCAGGCCTATAGAGGCAGCGGGGAGCAAGGTGAGCCAGTGTTTGACTGTGACCAGAATCTGGAACCGGTTTGGGATGCACGGGAGGGCCAAAGCTGGACTTCTGGCCAGACTGTCCTGGTGCAACCCTGGTCCCCTTGGGGGCCCCCCTACTTTTTGGCATGGTCCTAGCTATCCACAGTACCCTTGGGCATTAGGCTGGACATATCCATATACCAAGGCTAGATCAGTGGCAGGGAGGACCCCTCTGACTTATTTGCAGTACCTGGCTGTTCGTGAGCCTGATTTTGAACAGCAGGATGTGGATTGGGGGGTTGCTTCTCTAGACCTTGTAGAGGAGAAAGAAAAGCCTAAGATTTCATATGGCACTATTGCCATCCCTTTGTGTTCACACCTCGCCTTGGCAGTTAAGGAGAAGATATGGCGAGGTGACTTTATAGACATGCTTAGCCTTTTACACATTGAGCCAGAGCCTATCCCCAAAGTGAGTGATCCCATGCAAGATGTTGTAACCGTTAGGCAAAGAAAATTGACAAAAATTGGACTAATTGGCTCAATGGTTTCATCATATAGGCAGGGGTCACTGTCCAGATGTACCCTAAGAAAGCTGGGAAACTCTTTAAATACCTGGACATTTTTCATCGCGCTTTTCGCGACCACGCTGGGGCGGCTTGGATGGCCTATGACCATAATCTCAGTAATCTTTGCTTGGTATCGTTTTACTGCCCCCCCATATCCCATTTCCTCACCTGCTGGGGAGAATGAACTCAAGAGCCCACTCTTTTGCAGGTATTCTGGGAAGAGGGCTCCGTTTTGGTCTGTGACACTTGCTCACAGTAAAGGGCATGATATTGGGAGCCTCAGGGCCTTGAGAGCCTTTTCTTAGTTATCCAGGCATCGCCGGTATCAGATGGGTTATGAGCACTTAGCAGTAATTTCCTCCCTCAGGAAATACTGGGAGCCTTGGTTTCCCATAATTCCCCAGTTTGCGGGTTGACAGTGCTCCTGCATTGCCCCTCCCATGGGGTGATAGTTGTTGGGTGGGAGGACAAAGATAGGTGCAGCAGCTGGGCAATGGTGCATGTTATTGTCCAAGCCTTGTTACTCTTTGTACTTGGCTATAGTCTTAGAGGTTTCAACCCAGCTTGTTCTGGGACTTCATAATAGCAATAACAACACCCACTTTTAGGAGGAGCGCTGTTTTTAGTTGATAGCTACAGAAGCCCACCAAAGGTATCGAGTGCATGTCTCTGAGATTGGCCCAAACAGGGTCCAGATGCTACCTGGCCATTTTAAAGTTTCGTTCGCGTGAGTCAGCTACCTGAGTAAATCACTGACTTCAGCACATTTGATAGTCTTCTTCCCTCCTGGGAAATGGAGCATTAACTTCTCAAACCATCCCTACTTGAGCAAAGGGAAAGGGGACTGGTAGTTTGGTCAAATAGTGCCCACCTGGCTTCCACATCCTTTGGCTTGTAACCTTAGGGGACAGGCTACACCAAGGGTTTTTTGGGATTTGAAAGATGCTTGAGGGTTAGAGGAAAGATGCCCCCGTGGACTAGCTCTTACCTGCCTTGTGTTACAACAATGGTTGCAGGTTGGGCATTAATGCTCTTTAACTATGGTCCACAAATTATAACTTCCTGACCCACAATAGGTGCCAACCCGCTTTTGATTGGTCATAAAACTGACAAATGGCTAGGCTATATGCATTTTTTTAAAAAAATTGAAACAAACCACTATTTGGGGGAAGAGCAAATAACCGTTATGACCACGGAGGCTTGAGTGGTTGATATAGCCTTAATTTTAATTGGGTCCTGATCCCAAAGTTGGGGTATCACCACGCTGTATAGGGTGCACAATCGGCACTTGAGGACAAGGTATTCCCTATCAGTATAGTTGCCTAGTCCATGCTAGGTCAGCTTTTGTCTAATGGCTGCACATTGGCACTTGGACTTCTACCCACTGTCATTGGTCTCTGACACAGGCCATCGGTTCCTGCCAGTAGGGAGCATCAGGATGGCAGGACTTCACCAGGGATTTTCAAATTAATGTGGCATGGGGAATTTATTAAAGCTGCCCCTGTGGGGGCTGATCACCACAGGCTTATTGCCCAATATCAGGTACTGGGATTACCAGGAAGTTTAGCCCCCTCTAGTGGGGGGGCATCTCCCCCAGCAGGGTTGCTATGTGTTTAATATTAGGTGTGGTAGCCCAGTGCAGATAGGCACAGATGCAATGCCTTTGGTTAAGATTAGGATCTTTGCAATTATTAACCCACCTAATTGGTTGCACTGCCTCTGCTCCTTGAAAGTGAGGGGGGGGGTGTTCGGTTACCAATCCCGCCTAATGGGTGTGGTTGTCCCTAATCCTCAGTAGTGGGGTGATGCCTTTACTAACCTGCTTAACAGGTGTGGCGGTACAGCCACGCATTTACCAGGTGCTGTAGCCCTGTGCCGATAGGCACAGTTGTAATGGCCTGTGTCAAGGCTAGTGTCTTTGCTTATTAACCCACCTAATGGGTGCCCTGCCTCTATTCCTTGAGAGTGTGGGGCTATGTTCTGTTACCAGTCCCACATAACGGGTGTGCTATCCCTATTCCTCATTAGTGGGGTGATGCCCTTAGTAACCTGCTTAACAGGCATGGCGCTGCAGTCTGATAGAAAGAATTTGGATTTCTTTGTTTCCAATTAGAAGCCGAAATGAAAAAATCAAGAGTTGCTCTCTTTCAGATGGTTTATTTTCTAACAGGCTCGAACAGACTGGTCACGGATAGGACCATACCCCCTACTGTACCTCCCGTTTGTAATCACTTTTATAACAGTAGAAACAAACTGTCCATAACAACCATGACGCATTTTGGCTTCTCGGGACTTTCCAAACTTCCAGAACTCATCGAAACTCAGGTCAAAGCGCCCTAGTACAAGTTGACATGATCTTGGATGTTCCCTTGCAAAAGTCCCTGGCTGTCAGCCACAGTTTAGAGCTGAAAAACACATTCCTTCTTATCTGCGTAACAGAGAACCAAAGTCTGTAGCCATAATTGTAGGCCCGAAAACCAGTTTCAGAGATCAATATACATTACTAGAGTTAAACACATACATAGGTTTACATAAGAAGATATACCAATACAGGTAAACCTTAAAAATCTCCTTCAAGTTGTGCATTTATCAGGTGCAGTAGCCCTGTGCAGCCACCTAATGGGTGCCCTGCCTCTATTCCTTGAGAGTGTGGGGCTATGTTCTGTTACCAACTCCGCCTAATAGGTAGGATGTCCCTACTCCTCGTAAGTGGGTTGATGCCTTTAGTACCCTGCTTAACAGGCATGGCAGTGTTGCTGCACATTGACCAGGTGTAGTAACCCAGTGCGGATAGGCACAGAAGTGCTGTCCTTTGACAAGGCTAGTGTCTTTGCAATTATCAACCCACCTAATGGGTGCCCTGCCTCTATCCCTTGAGAGTGGGGGGGGGACTTTGGGGCATGGGCAGTGGATTCAGCTTAAATGGGCTCCTATGTGGTACCTTTGCCCTGTATTTGCCATGGAACAGTATTCCTTGTTGGCTCCTTTCAGGAGCAGGCCCGCTATTTAGACAGTTGTATCGTTCCCCTCTCACGATTCATCCATTTTGGGTCATTTTTTGAAAGGGCATTGGCTCACTTAGGTTTGAGGCCAGAGCTATCCGGGCTTCATTCTTTTTGAATTGGGGCAGCATCAGCAGCGGCTCGCATTGGCTTTTTTGCCCCAGGATGGCTCTCTGGCGCTTTTAAATACTGTGTTCATTAATGCTAGCCCTGTCAGTATAGGCCGTGACTGCCTGGGTGATCATGGGGGGTAGTTATTTGCAGTTGCATTTACCCCAATGTACTGCACCACGTTGGCACGATGTGTAGTTGCCGTCTTTGGTCTATAACAGGGGTCGGCAACCTTAAACACTCAAAGAGCCATTTGGACCCGTTTGCCGGAGGAAAAAAAACCTTAGGAGCCACAAAACCCTTTCGACATCTAAAATGAAGATAACACTGCATATATAGTGTTGTTGTTTTTTTACCTTTATGCTCTTATAGGTCCCATTTTTATAATGTAGTCCCCTCTTGTAGCTTTTAGTTAGTTTTGTCATACATTCTTGTCCTGTGTTTCCAGACACCTGGTCCTCTATGGTGTTTTGCCTGATTCCAAGGCCATTCTCTGCCTGGAGAATTATGCCCACTTTAAGCAAATTAGCTCCCCTTCTTTCCCCCAACAAATGACCCTGGTTCTGCCCTGCAGTCCTGCTGGACCCCACCTCCAGGGTAGCTCGCCTGTTCAACCTGCAGAGGTCCTCTCTCCTGCCAGCAGCCTCCCACCACTACAGCAGACCCTGGGTCATCAGCAGGTCTTGAGCACAGCAGCCACACTTCAAACTCCAGTTTCTCCAGCAGTCCATTAGTCACAAAGTCAGTCAGAGTATCCAGGGCAGAGTCCAAAGTCAGTAAGCCAAGTCACAGTCCAAGATCAGATTCCAAAGTAAATCAGTCAAGAGTATCCAAGTCAACGTCAATAAGCCAAGTCAGTCTGTCTCCTCTCCTACCTGCAGTCCTTCTACAACCCACACCTCCTTCCTCAGGTGCTCCTTATATCCCTGAGGGCCCTATTGCCTTCAAGTGGCTGCAGCTGTGCAGCACACTCTGCTGGATGCCCAGGCCTTACCCTTAAAGGGGCCACTGCTGACACCACATCTACCTCCTCACCAGATCTTCCAGGATTCCAATACATATGGCGGTTATGACATCTGCTTATCTTACGTGGATACTAAAGAACTCCCCCCACCTTCCAGAGGCACCCTGCTGGAAAGAAAAAAGGACACAGACTCCAGAGGTGGGGAAGAGAAGAAGCAAGGGGGGGCAGCCACAGGCCAGCTTCTGCCCTGCCTGCCTGCCTGCCTGCCTGCCTGCCTGCCTGCCTGCCCTCCTTCACTCAGGCTGCAACCCTCTCCACACTATCCTGGGAGTAAGCCCCATTTGCTACAATGGGACTTCTGAGAAGACAAGTTGGTTGGAGCTCTCAGGTTGCAGTCCTCTCCACACTTTCCTGGGAGGGAGCCTCACTACTTGTGAGTAGACCTGCATAGGAGTAGGCTGAGGCTGCAGCCCTCCACACCTTCCTGGGAGGAAGCCCCACTGACTACAGTGGGGCTTACTTGTGAGTAGACCTGCACAGGAGGAGGCTGAGGCTACAGCCCTCCACACCTTCCTGGGAGTAGCCCAGGGGCTTACTCTCAAACAGACCTGTGCAGGCTCCCACTCACCTTGCGCTTGGCCTTGAGCAAGCTCCAAGGCTGCCATCCCAGGCACCCTTTCCTGGGAGTAAGCTTAATCTGCTGTAATGGGGCTTACTACTGAGTAGACACACAGGATGTCTCCTCTGCTTTGGGGGAAAAGCCTCTCCTTGCACTGAGTGGGGACCAGCTCAGGGAAAGGCGGGCTGCAAGGGCTTGCAATGGCTGAGGAGGAGGGTGTCCTGCTGGAGAGTTGGGGAAGGGAAAAATAGGGAGCTTAAGCCTGCAGAGTGGGTAAAATTGAAAAGGGAAACCAATGCGGGGCAGGTGGGGGTGAAGGGAGAGGAGGGCAGTGAGCTCAGGGGACTGAGGGAAGCAGCCTGCCCTCCCAACACAGGTGCTTCCTGTTACCCCCTTTGCCACTTTCACCGGGAGGAGCCGCAGCAGGCAGCTGAAAGAGCCACATGCGGCTCTAGACCCGCAGGTTGCCGACCCCTGGTATGTAAGGACCCCTGTTGATCAGGCTCTGGCCTGGATCGTGTTTGCCCCCAGTCCCTTTCAGATGGGGGCGATGTGTTTGTGATGACCAGGTTACTGGCCACGCAAGTGTTTGCCCAGACCCATTTGGGTGGGGTGATGTGTATTCCTCACAAGGTTGAGCGAATTGGTTATACTTTTAACTGTGAGCTATTCTAAGTGGGTGTTAAGTGAGTTCGCCTCACGATGAGCTTTTCTGTCAACAGGTCCGTGAGGGAGGTGCCCAGCCAGGGTCCTGATCTGTGGACATTCCATAGTTTTTTGGACCCAGAAGCATGCCATGTCATCGGCTCTCAGGCAGAGCTGGGTGATGTTGCACACATTGATTGGCTGGCCAAGAGGGGTATGCGTTGGAGTCATTTTTTCCCAGCCTTTCTGGATTTTATCGCACTCAACCCCCTGCCCCAGGTAATCGTTGTCCACTTAGGGAAGAATGACTTGGGCCAGAGCACTTCTATGTCCTTGAGGCTCCAGGCCTGCAGGGATTTTGCAACACTCGTTAGTAAGTTCCCTGGGATTACTATCCTGTGGTCTGGTATGCTGTCTGGGAGGATTAGGAGGTGGATGCGCAACATTTGAAGAATAGACATTGCCCACAAAAGATTCAATGCTTACCTGGGCAGGGTCATCAAGGAACTCGGGAGAGCAGCTAACCATCATCCTGGAATTTGACTTGGAAAGCCTGCTCTTTACCGTGGCGATGGAGTGCATCTTTCCCCTATGGGTTATGGCCTCTTTTAACAGACTTACAACAGGGCTTGAGAACCTTTTTTGGGTGCAAGGAAGGCCAAGCGCTAGGCTGACCTCCCCTTGTGGTGGTAGAAGTGCGGGGTGGGTAGGCAGAAGATCTTTTCAGTGTCCAATCTAAGTCAGCAAGGACGGTGTGAACCAGAACCGCTCCCATGATGCCTGACCGGCTCAAGGAGGCAGGCTGGCTGCCTCTTGTTCAGACTTGGGGTTCTGGCAGGGGTGAACTGAAGGCTTAGCAGTTCAGCTGACTTACCCTCTTTGGTCGATGTTGAGAGGCGGGCTTAATAACAATTGAGTTATGCCTGGAGTCGGGTGGACGCCCTATGAGATTGAGGGACGAAGACGGCTAGGACCGTTTTCCCCATGTAGAACCCCGCACTTGGGTTGGGTTTTGTTTACCCCTTTGTTGCCCTGTTGCAATATTTTGTATTCAATAAAGTGGCCCATTTTAATTCCATACCTGTTGTCAGCTGTATTTATTTGGGGAATGCATGGTAATGGGGACTCACCCAAAATTGGCGCGCAATCCACCTAGTGGGTCTCGACTCACAGTTTGAGAAACATTGTTCTAAGGCATAATACATGCACTACTTTTAATTCACAAGTTAAACTTTAGCATGTTCAATAGCAATACTTTGTTCTAGTTTTTGATTCCCCTTCTTCATCCCTCCAGCCCCACCTATAGAATATATCACAAACTTTTTGTGGGGGGGGGGGGAATGAAAGAAACTGATTTGGTTTTATGTGAAGCATCATTTGGACTGAGAACACTACATAAAAGGTTCATAACAACTAAAGTTTGTGCTTAGTGCAAGGGGGAAGTTATCTTCTCTGTCAAGAGCCTGGCAGATCTCTAGAGCAGCAGATCTCTAGAAGTGGGAGAATAATTTGAGTATGTGTGGCAAACTAACATTTCCCTACAATTAGAACACATAATTTCTAGAATATTTCCCATTATGCTGATAAAAAAGGACATGAACATTTCAACAGTCACAGAAGTAACTTCTTAGAAAAGTTTCTTCGGTGCAATAAATTCCACAATGCAGTCTGGATCTCTTTATTTCTCATGCTATAAATGAATGGATTCAGCATAGGAGGGAAGATGCTATATATGACAGCTAAACTAAGATCCAAATCTGATGAACTATTACTGGGGGGCCTTGCATAGACAAAAAGTCCAGTGAACATAAGCACAGAGACAACAATGAGGTGCGGAAGGCAAGTGGAGAGGGCTTTCTGACGACCTCGTGCAGAAGGAATTCTGAGCACAACAGTGAAAATCGACACATAAGTTGTGATGATGAAGATAAAGCATCCAAACCCTGCACTAGAACCAAGCACAAGAAGCCCAACTTCAATTAAGTACAAATCAGTGCAGGAGAGTTTTAGTAACTTGGGGATTTCACAGAAGAACTGATCAACAACATTACAGCAAAAGCTGATGGCAAAGGTGCCAGTCGCATGTATAGCACCATAGAGAAAACCACTAATCCATGCACAGGATGCCATCTGAATGCAGGCCCCTTTGTTCATAATAGCTTCATAGTGTAGTGGATTGCAGATGGCGACATAACGGTCATGCGCCATAATGGTTAAGAGAAATAAATCTGTGGCTTCAAAGAACAGAAAGAAGAACACTTGGGCAACACATCCACAATAAGAAATGCTTCTGCTGCTAATAAACGCATTAGCAATAGATTTGGGTATAATGACAGAAATGGTGCCCATGTCCACCAGTGCTAAGTTCATCAGGAAGAAGTACATGGGGGTGTGCAGGTTACGATCAAGAACCACTAAAGTAATGATGAGAAGATTTCCAATCATGGTTGTCAAGTACAAAGTGAGGAACGCAAAGGAGTGCAAGATCTGTAGTTCCCGGACCTCTGAGAATTCATGTAGCAGAAAATCAGAAGTGGAGGTGAGATTGAGAATTCTGTCCCCATTCACACATCTTACGTTGCCTGTGGGAGAAAGAATGAACTTTAAGTCTATTCAAGCTGAACATCAAGCCAACTCAAAGAAGAATACATGCACTTAAACTACTGTGGTTGAGCAGTATAATCCCTTCTATTAGGTCATCATTATTATGTGTAGGAGAGTGAACTGTGAAAATCTAAGGCATCACCAAAATTAGTACTTGTGGAAAAATGAACTAGTGAGTGATATTCACTGAGACAAGCCTTTTCCATCGGAGGTACTATTTTACTACAGCGTTTTGATAAGGCAGTGTTTTGAGCAAAATAAATGAGGCATTCTTTGAACTGTGCCCTCAAGGATTCAGGGAGTGATATAACAGAATTTGGAGAAGTGATAGAATGGTCTTTGGAGAAGAAACAAGATGAATAGATGGGTGGGCAAGATGAAACACAACTGAGAAACATGTACTTACTTTTTGCCATCTTGATCTGTCAAGAATAGATAACATTCCTATCCCAGAATCTTTTCCATCATTACGTGTGAACAATCTGGTATTCCCTTACTCATTTTACATCCTTTGAAAGTGGACACGATGCCTGCAGTTCTTTCACACATAGACAATGAAGATTGTCTGCATGCGAAGGAAATTTATTACAGATCCTTTTGACTTCTTGGAAGCTTGCTCCCTAGAGTTTAGTGCAGTAGATCAGGGGGGAAAAAAGGTTGAGACTTTTTTCCTCAAGCTGATTTTTTTCTACTTTGCTCAGCAAAGCAGCATTTCAAGATGTGAAAATTGCAGTGAAACAATTTCTTCATGACATGCAGATTGAGACTGATGTCTCCAAACCATAAGATGTGGATAGGTTAACAGTTGCATCAATAGGGAGGGGCAGGGGTGCAGGCCACACCAGGTGACGGGCACAGGAGGGTGACACCACTTCTGGCCAAAATTTTTAAAATCTTGGCATTTTCAAATAATACTGTCATATATCATTGGATGCATAATTATGTGCAGAATGCAATGAAACAAACTGTGTTGAAATATCTTTATTCTCTCAAAAGTCATAGCCAGAACACCAGCAGGTATATCACCACGCCCACCACTTGGAACATGATCCTGCCCACTGTATGGGAGGAGGTCCATTATGGTGCTGACACATTGTTTTGTGACACATACCCTTTTATGACAGTAGAACTCTGTTGTGTCATTCTATCAAAAGTTATAGCAAAAAATCAATGGGGTGGGACGATGGTACATCACCATGCCCACCATCCGGGGCACTGCCCTGCCCACTGCATGGGAGGAGGTCCATCATGGGGAATTTGTTCTGCTGTTGTAAACCCCTGTACAGGGACACTGAGAGGTGGAACTGGGCCCGGGGCAAGAAGACTGATTGGCTCCCCCCTTCCTAAATTTTCCTACACTGGTGCGTTTGTGTTTGGGGGAGGGCCAAGTTTATGAGCAAGATTGAGCACTCAATCCTATCTGACTTTTCAGTGCTGAATGCAGCTTCAGGATAAGGGAACAAACATCCTCTTACCTTGGGGAGGCCTCCATGACTGCCCCCCCCACTGCAGAATGCAGCACACACTAGTTTGCATGGCTGCATCAGTGCTGGAATGTCAGATAGGATTCAGCCCTGAAACTAAATGAAAACATTTATCAGAGTTGGATAACTTAGTTTGAGTAGTGCTACTGTGTTACTTTTCTTCTACCACTGCAAATTTCTCCTCATTTGCTTTTTCTTCTCCTAATGATGGACATCCAAGAACTGACTTTCAGTATCTCCCTTGTGTCTAGGTGATGATTTTGAAACAATGACCAGATGAAATAAACTTGCCTGGCCTTTTTTGATTTTTCATGTTTTTCCTCTTTTTTCATGTTTTTCCTTTTTATTTCCTCTTCTGTACTCTAGACTGGTTAATTAACAGTCCAAACCTGATGCCACATGGGCTCCAGATAGACCTGGGTGTAGTGGTTATCTACAGAAGCGTTAGCCTTAGCCTTGTATGTTGGCAATGAAGCAAAGCACACTTTGCACATGCACAGAGCAAACTCGGCACGGCCTTAGTGACATGCTAGGTCTGAAGCTCTGTAGCTAGCCTTGAAGATGTTGTAGAGCAGGGGTGCTCAATAGGTGGATCGCGATCTACTGGTAGATCGCAAGGCAAAATGAGTAGATCGCGGAGTGCCGACCCCCCCCCTTCAGGTGCCTCTGGGAGGAAACGCCGGGAGTAAGGCCCATTGTACTCTATGGGGCTTACTCCCAGGTAAGTGTGGCTAGGATTGCAGCCTCACAGCCTAATCCTAGGCATTTCTAGTCAGGAGTAAGTCCTGTTATAGTCAGTTGGGCTCAAGGTACACCAACATACATTGTATACATAAATGTTATATGTTATGATATAACATATCATATAAGAGGAATCTCTTCCATATAAGAGGAATCCATATAAGAGGAACATATAAGAGGAATCTCTTCCAGGCCCAGCCGACGCAAACGCATCCAACAGATGGGAACATTTCAAGAATACCGTTTACAACACCGCCTTGTCCATATTCGGCAAGAAGACCAACAAGGCGGCAGACTGGTTTGAAGCCCACTCTGAGGAGTTGACACCAGTCATTGAGGAAAAGAGGAGAGCTCAAGCAGCATACAAGGCCTGTCCCAGTGAGCGCAACCTGCAGGTCCTCCGAACTGCTCGCAGCAAAGTCCAACAGACTGCCAGAAGATGTGCTAACGACTACTGGCTCCAGCTCTGTTCCGAGATACAGATAGCAGCTGACACGGGCAACATCAAGGGGATGTATGATGGTATCAAGCAGGCCCTAGGTCCAACACAAAGGAAAATTGCCCCTCTGAAGTCTGCCACAGGCGAGGTCATCCAGGATCGGGCACAGCAGATGGAACGCTGGGTGCAGCACTACTCTGAGCTATATTCCAGAGAAAATGTAGTCACCGAAGAAGCACTGAACAACATTGAGTGCCTGCCTGTGATGAAAGAGCTTGACAGTGAACCAACCCTAGAAGAACTTCACGTGGCCCTGGACTCCCTTGCCTTTGGCAAGGCACCTGGAAAAGACAGCATCCCTGCTGAAGTCCTAAAATGCTGCAAGGAGATCATCGTCACTGAGCTGCATGAAATCCTCTGTCTCTGCTGGAGAGAAGGTGGAGTACCTCAAGACATGAGGGATGCAAACATCATCACGCTGTACAAGAACAAAGGTGACAGGGGTGACTGCAACAACTACCGCGGCATCTCTCTCCTTAGCGTTGTAGGAAAGCTGTTTGCCCGAGTTGTACTAAAGAGGCTCCAGGTACTTGCAGAGAGCGTCTATCCAGAATCGCAGTGTGGATTCCGAGCCAACAGGTCCACCACTGATATGGTATTCTCCCTTAGACAACTGCAGGAGAAATGCAGGGAACAACGACAGCCACTCTTTATAGCCTTCATAGATCTCACAAAGGCTTTCGACCTGGTCAGCAGAGACGGCCTCTTCAAGATTCTCCCCAAGATTGGATGTCCACCCAGGCTCCTCAGCATCATCAGATCTTTCCACAAGGACATGAAGGGCACTGTTGTCTTCAATGGCTCCACATCAGACCCTTTTGACATCCGAAGCGGAGTGAAGCAGGGCTGTGTTCTTGCACCAACCTTGTTTGGGATTTTCTTCGCTGTCCTGCTGAAGCAGGCCTTGGGAACTGCAACAGAAGGCATCTATCTCCGGACCAGATCAGACGGAAAGCTCTTCAACCTCTCCAGACTGAGAGCAAAATCCAAAGTCCAGCTGAAATGTCTGCGTGACTTCCTCTTTGCCGACGATGCAGCTGTCACTACCCACTCTGCCAAAGATCTCCAGCAGCTCATGGATCGTTTTAGCAAGGCCTGCCAAGATTTTGGACTGACAATCAGCCTGAAGAAAACACAGGTCATGGTTCAGGATGTGGACTCACCTCCCTGCATTACAATCTCTGAGCATGAACTGGAGGTTGTCCATGACTTTGTGTACCTTGGCTCAACGATCTCCAACACTCATTCTCTCGATACCGAGCTAAACAAGCGCATCGGTAAAGCAGCTACCACGTTTTCCAGACTCACAAAGAGAGTCTGGTCCAACAAGAAGCTGACGGAACATACCAAGATCCAGGTCTACAGAGCTTGCGTCCTGAGTACACTTCTGTACTGCAGCGAGTCATGGACTCTTTGCTCACAACAGGAGAGGAAACTGAGCGCTTTCCACATGCGCTGCCTCCGACGCATCCTCGGCATCACCTGGCAGGACAAAGTTCCAAACAACACAGTCCTGGAACGTGCTGGAATCCCTAGCATGTATTCACTGCTGAAACAGAGACACCTGCGTTGGCTTGGTCATGTCGTGAGAATGGATGATGGCCGGATCCCAAAGGATCTCCTCTATGGAGAACTCGTGCAAGGAAAGCGCCCTACAGGTAGACCACAGCTGCGATACAAGGACATCTGCAAGAGGGATCTGAAGGCCTTAGGGATGGACCTCAACAAGTGGGAAGCCCTGGCCTCTGAGCGGCCCGCTTGGAGGCAGGCTGTGCAGCATGGCCTTTCCCAGTTTGAAGAGACACTTTGCCAACAGTCTGAGGCTAAGAGGCAAAGAAGGAAGGCCCATAGCCAGGGAGACAGACCAGGGACAGACTGCGCTTGCTCCCGGTGTGGAAGGGATTGTCACTCCCGGATTGGCCTTTTCAGCCACACTAGACGCTGTGCCAGAACCACCTTTCAGAGCGCGATACCATAGTCTTTCGAGACTGAAGGTTGCCAATACAATATATGTTATGATGGCACAAACATTGTAAAAAAAACTCTGGTAGATCTCCGGGCCTTGCTGGGTTTCAAAGTAGCTCTCGAGTCAAAAAAGTGTGAGCACCCCTGTTGTAGAGAATCATATCTAGGAATGTGATTGTGGTTAGTCTCAGCTTCCTCTTGGAAAAGTCCCTATTACACAGACTATTGACTCATGGCTTAGTATTGTAAACAAGATGAGAGAATGGAAAACCCCAGCCTGTTGTGTAATGTTTGGAGAAGGAATTAAAAGGCAGAGAAGGCTGGATCCCACTACTGTTTCTTCTTCCTTCTGCATCTAGCTACTATACTTGTCTGTTGTATTCATTGCTCTAACACTTTGTTGAGATCTAACTTTCAAACCCTCAGAGTGCTTCTGCTTTAGCAAACTTTCCATCGGGCCACAAGAGACAGTCTTGTGTGTCTCCCATCAAGCATCAAGGCCCTCAAAAGCCTTGGGTGCTCCCCAGAGCAGAATCTTGCGCTGCTACATCTGGCGCCTGGAACAGGGGCCCGCTGCTACACCTGGGCTCCAAAGACTTTTCCAGCTGTCTCTCATCTCCCCCACCCTGTTTTGCCCCACCCTGACCCCATTTCTGCTTGCCCACCACCCTCCCCTGCTCTGTTTCACCCCTCTCCCTTTGCAAAGAGGCCCAAAGGAAACTGTACTCCCTGATAAAATGACTCTTAGAGGCTCTGGAAACAGCCTCAGTTTTATGTGGAGCATCCTGTGGACTTACACCACTACATAAAAGTGTCATAACAATTAATGTTTGTGTTTAGTACAAGGGTGATGTTATCTACTCAGTCAGGAGCCTGGCAGATCCCCACAGCAGCTAAAGTGGAAGAATAATCTACATATGTGTGGCAAACATTTTCCTATAACCATAACATATAATTTCTAGAACATTCCCACTATGCTGATTAAAAAAGAACATGAACATTTCAACAGTCACAGAAGTAACTTCTTAGAAAAGTTTCTTCTGTGCAGTAAATTCCACAATGCAGTCTGAATCTCTTTATTCCTCATGCTACAAATGAATGGATTCAGCATAGGAGGAAATATGGTATAGATCACAGCTAAAGTAAGATCCAAATCTGATGAACTATTCCTGGGAGGTTTTGTATAGGCAAAGATTCCAGTGAACATGAGCACAGAGACAACAGTGAGGTGGAGGAGGCAAGTGGAAAGGGCTTTCTGATGTCCCTGTGCAGAAGGAATTCTGAACACAGCAGTGAAGATGGAGGCATAGGTTGTAAGGATGAAGACAAAACATCCAGATCCTGCACTACAACTAAGCACAAGAAGCCCAACTTCAACAAGATACAATTCAGTGCAGGAGAGTCTTATTATCTTTGGGATTTCACAGAAGAACTGATCAACCACATTGGAGCAAAAGGTGTTTGCAAAGGTTCCAGTCGCATGTATAATACCATAGAGAACACCAAAAATCCATGTACAGATTGCCATCTGAATGCAGGCCCCTTTGTTCATAACAGATTCATATTGTAGTGGATTGCAGATGGCAACATAGTGGTCATGTGCCATTATGGTCAGGAGGACAATATTTGATCCTGCAGAAGACCTGGGCCATACAACCGGAATAAGAAATGAGTCTGCTGTTCATGAGTGAATTAGCCATAGATTTGGGTGCAATGACAGAAATTAGGCCAAAGTCCATTATGGCTAGGTTTATTAGGAAGAAGTACATGGGGGTGTGCAGATGATGATCAAAGACAACTACATTAATGATGAGAAGATTTCCAATTATGGCAGTCAAGTACAACACTAGGAACAAAAAGAAATGCAAGATCTGTATGTCTCGGGCTTCTGAGAACTCCAGGAGCAGAAAGTCAGAGCTGGAGGTAAGATTGGACATTTTATCTTCAGCTGGAAATTTCATGTCACCTGTGGGAAGTAAACTTAAATTGTATTAAGATTAGATTTTCAGTCCACTATAATCAATTTGTGTTTATACCAGTTTATTCAATGTACAGTGAAATGAGCAGTTCGGTCTCACTCATGGAGGTCTCCTCAAAGTAAGGGAATGTTTATTCCCTTACCTCAGAGATGCATTGCCCTTAAGCACTGACATAAAGGGTTAGGATTGCGCCCTAAATCTTCTTGTTTCAGTTTGAAACTAACTGCCCAGTCCTATTGGGCCTTGTTTCCTGAGAAATGTGCATTCTGCTGGTGGCAACTGCTGAAAAATGGCTGTAAAGTGCACTCTGGCAGCACGTTGAGTAGCTCAGTTACAGCCAAGGAAGGAAAGGTAATGGGAGAGGTGAGGAGGGGATCAGGTGGGTGTAAATGGGGGTTGTCGGGAGAGGGTTGAAGAACACCCTAGAGCCAAGAAGGCGGTGAGAGTGAGCTACACCTGAGGTCCTTCAGCTAGCACTCACTCCTGGGTAAGAGAGGGAGGGAGTTATGTTGGTAATATGGTGGGGTTAACCATGTGCTCCACAGATGAGCCTTGTAGGCAGTGGAAACTTGTCCTTACCAGGCCCTAACAACCCCCTCCCAAACTACCAGCTGCCCTCACAAGGGCAAGAAAATGGCACGTGGAGGTGCCTGTGCTGAGAAGGGGCCTACCACTGCAAGTTAAGGGCTTGCAGTGGCCAAGAGGCCTGACTCCATAGTCATTGGAAAAACTCGCAGAGTGGGCTGCAAAGGGAGAAGAATGGGAGCAAATTGCAGCCTGAAATAGGGCAGTTTTGGGGGGGCAGCACCACCAATATCGTATTGCTTGTTCCAACCTCGATTTGCCTTCCTGGATCCACTTGAACTTGCACCAGCTCACTGGCACGAATCCAAGTAGATCTATTCCAGCAACAGAGGGCTAATCCTTGGTAAGGGAGCAAATGTTCCCTTGCCCAGAAGAGAACTCCAGGATCGCCCACCCACCACAGGATGCAGTACATGCTCTTGTGGCACCTCTGCATAGGCAGGGGAGGAAAAGGATAGGATTGTGCTGTGAATTTGGCCATGGAGTCACTGAGGACAGGCAAAATTGAGGACCCTGTGTTTGTGTTGGCAACAATTGTTGGCTCCAAGACATTTCTAGGAGGTGCCTCTTCTTACCAGGTCCAAATGTGTTCACTTATGGAATTTCCCAAAGAGCAGGCAAGGCTCCATCCAGGACACCCTGAATGATCACTGCTAAATACTTGATACATTCCTGAAAGCATTCTTTTATTTGGGACTTTAAATGTTACAGGAAACATATTTTAATAATGTTGGTCTGTCGTTACATCATTTATCCTTTCAACTTTAGCAAATGTCATCATGGAAAAACTCTGATATCACCTTGCTAGCTTGCAGACTTTCCAAACAAAACTGAGAAGAAACATACCCAGCCAATTAAGAAAACAAACACATACAGAATTTGCAGAAGTAGTCAGGAGCCCTTTCTTTTGAGGTGTAGTATGCAAGACTTTAGCAGTTCCATGAAGCAGCCTTCATTTACCAAGTTATATGATTAGGTTCAAGATACTAACCTGTGCATCAGCTGCCACATGGTCCTTGACAGAACCCCTCAGGGCTATGCCAGATCCCTTGCTGGTGTAACTCTGAGGAACTGCAAGGGACATGTCTTGTATGCAAGGGGGTTAAAGATCATGCGTCCACTAGCTCCGCTGCATCCCATCTTATCCCAGGATGGGGGTCTGCTGATGTCTGGTCTGCACCACACTAATTACAGTGTATGGTACCAAATCTCTGAATAAAAGGAGATATGACGCATGCTCTATATTACATTTCACAAGCACCACTACATCTAAGAGCAAGTAATTCATTATTCATTAGAATCTTCCTAAAAAAAATTGGTTTAATAAAAACAACATAGATGTATGTGTCTGCACAAGGAAAGTCGAACAAGAATGTCTACTATTTTTTAAGGAATTCTGGCTGATCACTAGAATAACTGGAAAAATGAGACAAATTCAGGTGAAGATAAAGGAAAGCCTGAGTATATGTGGCAGACTAACATTCCATACAATCGGGGCTAATTATTTTTAGAGTCTTTCCCACTGTTCCATTAGAGAAGAAGGTTAACTCAAAACAAACTTGGGATTCTGTTAGGAAAATGCCTCTGATGAAATAACTTCCACAATGCAGTTCGGATCTCTTTATTTCTCATGCTGTAAATGAATGGATTCAGCAAAGAAGGGGATGTGGTATATACAACAGCAAAACCAAGATCCAGATCAGATGAACTATTACTAGGAGGTTTTGTGTAGGCAAAGAGTCCAGTGAGCACAAATACAGAGACAACAGTGAGGTGTGGGATGCAAGTGGAGAGGGCTTTCTGACGTCCCTGTGCAGAAGGCATTCTGAGCACTGCACTGAATATCAACACATACGTTGTAATGATGAAGACAAAACACCTAGACACTGCACTGCAACTAAACACAAGAAGCCCCACTTCAACTAGGTACAAATCATCACAAGAGAGTCTCATTAACTCGGGGACTTCACAGAAGAACTGATCAACCACATGAGAGCAAAAGGTCATGTTAAAGGTGCCACATGTGTGTATAATAGCATGGACAGCACCACAAATCCATGAGAGTATCGCCAACTGAGTGCAAGCTCCTTTGTTCATAATAGCTTCATACTGCAGTGGATTGCAGATGGCGACGTAACGGTCATGTGCCATTATCGTCAGGAGCGCAAAGTCGGAACCTCCAAAGAACAAAAAGAAGTACATTTGAGCGACACATCCAGAATAAGAAATGGTCCTGCTATTCATGAGTGAATTCGCCATCGATTTGGGTATGATGACTGAAATGGTGCACATGTCCATCAGGGCTAAATTCATGAGGAAGAAGTACATGGGAGTGTGCAGGTGATGGTCAAGGCCTACTGCAGAAACGATGAGAAGATTTCCAGTTATGGCGGTCAAATACAGGGCCAGGAAGAGAAAGAAATGCAAGATCCGTAGTTCTCGAACCTCTGACAATTCTAATAGCAGAAAATCAGAGGTGGAGGTCAGATTTGGTCTTCTGTCTGCAACAGGAGATGTCATGCTCCCTGTGGGAGAATAAACTGAAGCACGTCGAAACCAATTCCTCTCTGTCTTGTACCAGAATTGCTTGAGTTGAGTTGTGAAATCCTTTTTACATTTCTCTCTCTCCCAGTTAGCAAATCCAAACCATTTATCTGCATAATCCTGAAACTAGCATTTTAAAAAATATCAATCAGGATTGTTCTTTTCTTGATCTCTGTCTCCCTACCCAGAATTCACCCTCCACACTGGCTTACTTGCATTGACCGGTTTGTCATCTATGGCAGTGAGTCTCTGATGCTGCTTCCCCTTTACGACAGCGGCTTTAAAATGGTGGCTGATGGCACACTCCACATGTCCCTGACAGCCAATTTACAGCAATGAGTCACTGCCCTGCTGCCATAGATTGCAAGTCCAAGTTGATTCATTCAGGTGGACCAGGCCCAGGTCATGATTTGTCTGGCTACTGCAGGAAGGGCCTGATTGGCCCATCACCTACACCACTGCCTTCCCATTTCACCCATCACCTGTAGCAGCTCAATGCTGCTATGGGAAATAACCAAGGCTTCTGGAGCCTTGTTGTTTGGTGGGAGTGTAGAGGCACTGAGAAAGTTTAGACTATAAACAGGAACAGTGAGGAGCAGAACAATGAATGAGACACAGCAGACATTCATTCAGAGGGTTGATGCAGGAAGAGCTGAGCCGGAAGTAGGACAGTATGAGATTGAGAGAGAAGTCCGTTCTCCCGGCTAGCTTCCTCAGACTTTTATTCATTCTCAAAACACATGATGCAAAGCTATGCAATAGGGAAAATTACTGAAGGTTATAATGTTTGGGAACTGGCTGTCTCTAGCTGGCTTTCTAGCTAACCACACATTCCATTGACATTGATAAGAAGTGCTTCTTCATAACATCCTCTTGCCTACCGGCAGTGGGCGAAAATTCAGCATGATTTCCAAGGCTGCGCCGAGTGTGCTCTTTGCACAGACGCAGAGTGTGCTCTGCTGTCATTGCCAACATACTGAGGCTAAGGCCAGCGCCTCTGCATAAACACTACAATCACCATCTTGTTCTGCCTCCCCTGCTCCCATTCCACCCTCCTCCACCCTTTCCTGCTTCCCCATCTGGTTTACCTGGTAGCCTAGCCAGAGGTGTGGCAATGCGCATGGGAAGACTCTGGCCTTCCCACAGGTGCTCGGGAAGCCTGCTAATCAGCTCAATGCTGCAGCATGCTTTACAGCTGCTTTTCAGAAGTCAGCATTGGCAGAACACATGTGCTGCAAGCAGGGGCAGACCAGTGTTTGTGTTGTGGGGGGCCGTGAGCACTACCTTAACTCCAGAGCCCAGGTCAAACAGATGGGTAGACCAGGGCTCCTGCCCAGACTTGATAGACATGCCAGGTAGACTTGGGCTCCAGACTGAGCTTTTAGCATCCATGGTAGGTTGCTAGGTGGGTAGATTAGGGCTTTGCCTGGATTTGGAACCCAGATCTACCTGCTGGGTAGATCTGGGCTCGCGGTTGAGCTGATGGACCTGTGGCCATTTGCTGGTCGGGGAGACCTGGGCTCTTGCCTGGACATGGAGCCCAGCTATACCTGCTGGGTAGACCTGGGCTCCCATTCGAACTCAGCTCTATCAGCCACTAATGCCCTGCCCAGTGAGTGTTCACAGGGTTCACCCTGGCTCCCGACTTTTCTCGCCACTGGTGCAACAGTTTGGGGGAGGGGAACATACACCCACAGCACTCTTGGATCCACCCATGTCTGCAAGAGCCCACAGGATTGTAATTAAGAGTCTAATCATAACCAAATAACCATGTTGCACTGTAGTGGGGCTAATGCAACCTCTGCTGCCTCCAGCACAGGAATTGTGGCTGCTGAAGGTCTCCTCGAGATAAAGGGGGCCTTTGTTTCCTTACCCTGGGCAAAGTGTCAACAGCCTCTATGAGACTACTCAGATCCACACCAGCTCTATAGCAGGCGCAAAGCTGGGCCGCCCCATAATGGGCTTTCAGGGTCAGGAGGGGGGTAGAATATGTCAGAGGCCTTCTTCCTGCCCCTTTCTAGGCCTGATCTACCCTCCTCCCCACCTTCCCCCTGCCTCATTACACCCCCTCCCCATCCATGCTCCAGAGGGCACTGGCCTTCAACTGCTGTTGGGAGGCTGTTGCAGGCCTTTCCACCAGTGGGACAGGCATCAATGTTAGCACAATTATCCAAGCCTCCTGCAGCCTGCCCAGGGTGTGGGGAGCTGGTGCGAACCTTTGTTAGGGCTTCCTGCAGCAGTGAATGTGAGAGCTATCATCCTCCACTTCCACTTTAGTGGAGGCAGGGCGCAATCGCTCTGCTTTTACATTCACTGCTCCCTGCACCCCCAGGAGGCTGCAGGAGTCTTGGTCAAGTGCACCCAAGCCCCTGCAGCCCCCTACCTTCCCCCTGTCTCCTGGCTGCCCCCACCTCTTAAGGGGACAGAGGCTAGGACCTACAGGTTGGGGTGTTGCGACGTCGCAGTTTGAATACCACTGACTTAACTGAACACAATGGACTTACTTCTTCAGAGTAAAATAAACACCATTTTCAAACATCTCTATAGTTCATCTGAGTGAATAAATGGAATCACCAGCAGAAAGCATCCTTACCAGAGTATGAGATTGATGTGCTTGGAGAAAATATAGTGATTACTACAACGCTGAAATCATTTTCTTTCACATTACAACCATTCAAGTTCTTAGACACACAGAGCCTGACCTTTCCCAGGGAGTGAAAAAATCTTAAGCAGTTACACACATGCTGTAGAAGCACAAACAGTTGCACACACATTGTACAACAGAAAAAAAGAAGTCATTATTTCTATAGGTCAGTCCCAAACGGCTCCGTCAGGAGGTTCAAGCCAGCCGTCTGTTCCAAATGCCAATCTGCAGGAATTCAGCATTAAAAAATCAATGTAGTGAAATGCAGTAGTGAATTGCTGTAGTGTATATGTAGTGAGTTGCTCTCTGAGCTGCCAATCAAAGGCTACAATCCTAACCACACTTTCCTGACAGCAAGCCCCATTGAACAAAATGGGACTTACTTCTGAGTAGACATGGTTAGGATTGTGCCCTAAGGTGAATGTGTATGTTATGTCATCACTTCTCGAAACTTATGAAAAGGTTGCCCATGTGTCCTAGCTGGGTGTGGGCAGTAGAGGAGCAGATATCTACTAATATATAGCCCTCTAGATCTGCAAAAGAAACAGTGGGGGTAATTGGTGTCTCACCTGGAATCACTTAAGACTGAGGAGAAAACATGAAGTCTGGTGGCCGCCAATATTTTGCTTTGGAATAAGTTTGCAACTAGAATGTGATGTTTCAGTCCCATGAAGGCTATTTTTTCTGACTATCACATAAACTATGCACTGTGTGTATCCAGCACAGGTTAGGAGGCGGCTGGAGGTCTCCTTGTGGTAAAGGGATATATTCCCCCCTCACCCCAGGTAAAGCCTCAGTCACCCTATGGGGTTCCCAGATCCTTGCCAGCTACATCACTGGTAGCTCAGATGTAGTCACAAATGTGCTTTACAACTTGTTTGCAAACACTCTGAGTTGGTGCTGGGACAAGTGTGGTGGCTGGGTGGGGGTTAGGACTGCACAGTCAGTGCTATGGAGGCAATTTTTACTGGCTACCCTATAAATGAGGCTATGTATAGAACTGGCTGGAATGGTTCAGAGAATTGTAGAAGGCAAAATAGTATTTGGGAAAGAAGAAGATGGATGGATGGAAGGAAGGGTGAACAGACAGGCAACTGAGAATGGGGGAAAAAAGGAAAAGCCTTACTTACTTTTTGCCATTGCTTTCATTCAGTAGCAGGTAATATTCCCATTACAGAAGCTTTTAGGTCATGGAATGTCAGCATTGCTCTGCTCTGTCCCTTGAAGCATTGAAGCTTGGCTCTATGTAGGTAGTTCATCCTGTCATCATACATAATAAAAGACCTTCTACATTCAGCAAAACTTTGTAAAAGTTCTTCTAATGTCTCCTTTGAATTCTTTGAGACCTGCTCCCATGAGCCCAGCATAGCAGCTGATGAAACACACACACACACACACACACACACACACACACAGAGAGAGAGAGAGAGAGAGAGAGAGAGAGAGAGAGAGAGAGAGATGCTGAGACTTTTTCCTTGAACTGATTTGTGCCCCTCCCCCCTTTAACAAACCTAACAAGATTCTTGGCACCAGCAAGCTACATCTGAAGACATGAAAACTTCACTGTACTTAGAACTAGATCTGTGTCTGCTGTATGCTCAGATTTTTTCTCCTGCAACAGGTGGAGCAGAACCTGCATAAGATATTTAGTACCAGTTACAGAAGCTCTTTATGACTTGAGCAAAGGCATCATCTAACATTCCTGAGCCCACAGCCAGTGGCGTAGCTAGGTCATTTGACACCCCGGGGCCCATAAATTTTTGTCACCCTATAGGACATAATTAATTAATTCATTCATTCATTCATTCATTCATTCATTCACATTTTTATACCATCTTTCCTCTAAGCAGCTCAGGGTGGTGTGCATGGTTCCTTAAGGTCTATACAAACAATAAAACAAAAACACAACCACCCATCATCATCAGAAGATAGACATACAGTATCAAATTTTAGATAAGTGAACTTTAGTCTAATCAATGGTTGAACAAATGGCATTAAAAAAAAAATCAGTGTTCAGTTTAAATACTGAGTCTTTGTAGAACAGGGAACTATTTATTAATGTGTTTTGCTATATCAAATGCTTAGTGAAATTGTCTGGTTAAAAAGCAGGATATGAGTATTCTTTATAATGCTAGAAATTGCATGATATTAATGGCCAAATTCAAGATGCAAAAGAAACACACTGATTTTTACAAAATGTATACTGTACATGGGAAAGGGTTGAGACGTAATCACAAAACCATCCTTTCAAATTGTTCTAATGCATCAGAGGTCTGCAGACATACCACATGATGAGAGGGCAGTTCCCCTCCACAATATTTCAAGATTTAGCTAACATATTATTTCTCACGAGCATATGTAGTATCACTGCTGGAAATGGGAGAGTAAAGTGTGGGGGATGGGGAAATTTTTTAAATAAATATTTCAAAAGTTAATTGTGAATATATGCAAAAGTTAGGACTGTTATTCTTGTTGTGAATCTTCCCTTCCCATCATACCAAAGGAATAGATATCCTGTACACTTGGGGCACAGAGAGGGATCTGCCTGAGTTCATTTTATTTGATAAAGTATCACGTGCACGGATAAAGCTACACACACAAATTGTTTAATAGCAACAACAAAAAAACGTATGGAATTCAAGGGAAAAGCAAAACAAGACTGTTTGCTTCTCTGTCATGAGCCTGGCTGATCTCTTGGTGTGGCAGAGTAAAATTTCATTCAACAAGAGCTAAGAACTTATAGGAAAATGTTCATTATTTCAAAGAGGTCACAATCTCAGGAATCACAGAAGAAGTCTGGAAAACCCATTCAAAAAATGCTGATTTAATAACCTCCACAATGCAGTCTGGAGCTCTTTATTTCTCATGCTATAAATGAATGGATTCAGCATAGGAGGGAAGATGGCATATATGACAGCAAATCCAAGATCCAGATCAGAAGAAATTTTGCCAGGGGGCTTTGCATAGACAAAGATTCCAGTGAACATCAGCACAGAGACAACAATGAGGTGGGGGAGGCATGTGGAGAGGGCCTTCTGACGTCCCTTCTCAGAAGGGATTCTGAGCAAAGCATTGAAGATCCACACGTAGGTTGTAATGATGAAAATAAAGCATCCAAACCCCACACCAGAACTAAGCACAAGAAGTCCAACTTCAACTAGGTACAAGTCAGAGCAAGAGAGTTTCAGTAACTTTGGGATCTCACAGAAGAATTGATCAACAACATTAGAGCAGAAGGTGATTGAAAATGTGCCACTTATGTGCACAACTCCATAGAGAACGCCACAAATCGATGCACCAGTTGCCATTTGAATGCAGGCTCCTTTGTTCATAATTGTTTCATATTGAAGTGGTTTGCAGATGGCAACATAGCGGTCATGTGCCATGATGGTTAAGATAGCCAAGCCTGTGCCTTCAAAGAACACAAAGAAGAAAACTTGAGCCACACATTCAGAATAAGAAATGGCTATGCTGTTCAAAAGTGAATTAACCATAGATTTAGGAACAGTGACAGAAATGGAGCCCAAGTCCATCAGGGCTAAGTTCATGAGGAAGAAATACATGGGAGTGTGTAGGTGGTGGTCAAGGATGACTGCAGTAACAATGAGAAGATTTCCGGACATGCCTGCCAAATATAGAGCTAAGAACACAAAGAAATGGATGAGCTGCCATTCACGGACTTCTGAGAACTGCAGAAGCAGAAAGTCAGAGCTAGAGTTAAGAGTGGGCATTTTATCCCAAACAGGAAATTTCATGCTACCTGTGGGGAAGAAACAGGAGTTAGTTTTATTCAAACGGATATATGCAAGACAACTGAAACATGCATTTCTATTATATCACTTTTAGTCCATGTACAATGAAACGTGGAATTCAAGTCACACTTCCAGTACACTTCTGTGAATGAGCCGAGATGGACCAGGATAATCTTGATCCAACAGCATAGGTGGGGGGGGGGGACCCAGGGCTTGGTGACACAATGATACCTTTGTGTCATTGTGTCACCCCCATGCCTGCGCAGACACCCACCCTCCATGCATGGCCAAGGCCCTAGAAACGGCTGCATTTGCAGTACACCGTGTTAGGGCAGGGATGGGGTGTGCCAATTTCATGATACCTCCATGCACCACCAGGTAGGCACTGTCACCCCCACAGTGATGGCGGAAAACCAACAACCCGGCATGGACCCCTGTTCTCAGCCCAGCTAGGCCATTGTCTTGATCTATACCAAATTAGGTCCCTCATGTAGAAAGTGTGGTTGAAATTTATTGATTGAGATAAGTCCTTTCCATTGGGAATATTTGGTATTGCATTTGGAGAAGGCAATAGTTTGACTAAAATTGAATTATAGCAGTGAGAAAAGACTGTGGTTGTCTTTTTTCACCCCTGAACTGCTATACTATCTCCTGTATAGTACAGTATAACTGCTACACTATTCATACCAGTGATTTTCAACCTTTTTTATCTCGTGGCACACTGAAAAGGTGCTAAAATTGTCAAGGCACACCATCGGTTTTTTGACAATTGACAAGGCACACCATACTGCTGCTGGGGGGCTAACATCCCCAATAGCCCTACTAATAAATGACCCTCCCTCAAACTCCCTCGGCACACCTGCAGACCATTCGCGACACATCAACTTGCCACAGCACAGTCGTTGAAAATGGTTGATCTATACAATACAGTTATTGCAAAGGCAGGGACAGGATGAAGAATCTAATCAAGTCATCTGCCCAAGTTAGGCTAGTCCATCCTTTCCAGTCTGTCTCAACTGACCATGATTTGGTCCAAAATGGTTGGAGAAAATGTGGTCTGTATGGCTTCTGTTTGACTCCGAAGTGACTCATATTAGTTGTAACTTATCTGAATGAATAAAGTGAGTCACCAGATACTCTGCTATCTTACAGAACACCTATTTAGACATTGCATCTGTTCTAATATGAGCCACACAGCAGAAAGCACCCTTGCTAGATTATATAAGCCTGATGCGTTAGGTGGGAATATAGCTTTTCCTACAAACTGAAATCATTTTCTTTTAAGTTCCAACTTATCAAAAGAAATACAGAACATGATCTTTCCCAGGACAGATGAGTGGAGAAGCACAAGCAGTTGCACATACATTGTACTTCTGAAAAAAAGATACTATTTCTACTCTTCAGCCACAAAGGACTCAGACAGAGGGCTGCAACCAGCTCTGTCTGTTCCACACACCAACCTGCAAGAATTCAGCATTTTGTTTTAAAAACTGTAGTGAAATGTGAACAACTGGCTTCTGCAAGTGTACAGCCTGGGAAGGATTGTGTCTATTCTTGACACAATCGTGTCCCTGAGTTGCTA